>NC_091963.1:134226376-134526376 GCF_031021105.1 Erythrolamprus reginae | reverse complement strand
ACATTGTTTTATTGTTGTTGTGAGTCTGCGGAGAGGGGCGGCATACAAATCTAATTAATAATAATAATAATAACAACAACAACAGAATGTTCATAGAGAAGGTGGGAGGAAGATTGAGGAGGGGAAATTCACCAATGAAAACCTTGTTGCTTCCTTTTACCTTTTGCTGCTTGTAAAACTGTATAAAAGCAATAAACACTGCATAGGTAGAGAGACATCTTCGCACCCTGCCATGATTTGACTCTAAATTCTTACAGTTCTAAGTCAAGGACTACCTGTATAGGAAAATTTTGTGTTGACCGGTCATTTACACAATGGGAACCACATAAGCACAACATAAGCAAGCTTTATCCTCCTTTTTGTTGCATTAATGTGGGATTTGCCATCTACTGTCATTCTGGTGTCTGACAAACAGGTCCTAGTTTTGAGTGAATGTAAAAATAATAAAATTAGGATATAAATCATATAAATAAATAGGATTTCATGAGCTGCTGCTCCCTCTATAAGATAGATAAGGTGGACTAAGTAGGATTCTAACTGGGATGAGTTGGGTGAGGCAAATGAGGTAAAAATTTCAATTTCATTGTACACGTTATGCATTGACAATAAATGTTTGATTTGAAAAGAGTTGGTTCTGTGCATGTAGATTTGACATGGGGCAGATTACAAGTACAATGATACCTCATCTTACAAAGTTAATTGGTTCCAGGATGAGGTTTGTAAGGTGAAGTTTGTAAAACGAAACAATGTTTCCCATAAGAATCAATGGAAAAGCGATTAATGCATGCAAGCCCAAAACTCACCCCTTTTGCCAGCCAAAGCGCCCGTTTTTGCGCTGCTGGGATTACTCTGAGGCTCCCCTCCATGGGAAACCCCACCTCCGGACTTTCGTGTTTTTGTGATGCTGCGATTTCGCTGAGGCTCCTCTCGCTGGGAAACCCCTCCGGACTTCTGTTGCCAGCGAAGCGCCTGTTTTTGTGCTGCTGGGATTCCCCTGCAACATCGCAAAAACACGGAAGTCCGGAGGTGGTGTTTCCCATGGAGGGGAGCCTCATGGGAATCCCAGCAGTGCAAAAACGGGCGCTTCGCTGGCAACAGAAGTCCGGAGGCGGGGCATCCCATTGGCGGCGGCTTGGGTTTGTAAGGTGAAAATAGTTTGGAATAAGTTTGCAAAAATCTTAAACCCTGGGTTTGTATCTCAAAATGTTTGTATGACGAGGGGTTTGTAAGACGAGGTATCACTGTACAGTATTTTATCAATTAACAACTTTCATTAAAAACCCAATATATTTGCTAAGGTTATAAGGTTGCCTGAAATCATTTCATGTCAGCTTAGAATTTTGTTAAAAGTCCCTTTGGGGATGGTGCACAGGGATCTTTCAAAGTCAGTTTGAACCATTTAAATGTTGTGTGGACCAAAGCGACATTTCACTCACAACTCAAATTTCCCTAGATCATTGATGGTGAACCTATGGCACGGGTGCCACAGGTGGCACGTGGAACCATATCTGCTCGCATGCGAGCTGTTGCCCTAGCTCAGCTCCAGCATGTTCGCACTGGCCAGTTGATTTTTGGCTCCTTTGGCTTCTGGAGGGCCCCCAGGGGAATAGAAGAGGGTGTTTTTGCCCTCCCCAAGCTCCAGAGAAGTTTCTGGAGTCTGGGGAGTGTGAAAAAGTTGCAAAATGGGCTGTTTCTGGATTCTAAGGGGCCTCCAGGGAGGCATTGAATTATGGGTATGGGAACTCACGCAGGCGCGATAGTGTGTGTTCATGCATTTTTGGCATCCAAGGGAAAAAAGATTCACCATCACTGCCCTAAATACTGGGTATCTGATAGTAGATGAAACAGGAAGCCAGAAGCTGGCCACCATTATGTCCACATAGCCTAACATCATTATTAGTTGGAACATAATTTTGACTTTGTTGAATATCAAGAACATGAGTTTAGGAACACATATTTTCCCAGAGCAAGTAGAAGTGTTGAAACTTCACAATAACATGATCGGAAGTACAAATCCCTACATCATGCAAGGTAGTGTGATATGCAATCTTGAAGCTGTTGTTGCTATCAACACCACCTATTAAAGGACATTGTGTCAACAGCATAAACACAGTACCATAAAACAATTGAAATCGTTTCTGTTGCATCAGTTAGCAGACAATGACACTTGTGATGAGGGAAGGCTGCCCAAGAACCATTTAAATCCTTGGCCATGTGAAGTACTGATAGCTGGACAGAGATATCAAAAACACTTGCTCCTGGTCTGCAGCTAGGCTAAAACTCAGGCAACTTCTATTGTTCAGTGCCAGTGCAGGATGACAGCTACAATATACAGCCCTGCAGATGTTTATTTATTTATTTATAAAATTTATAGGCTGCCCATCTTACTTCAAGGTAACTTTGGACAGCTGTACTGTAATCCATTTGTTGTGTCTTTCGGTGAATAGCTTGATTTATTTTCACAATGTGGAATTGGTTATAGCTCAATTTAGGATTCTTTAAGACCAATCTTAATTGTACTGCACTAATTAACTGTACATTAAATAAAATAACTTGTACTGTTAAAAATTATGGTATTAATTTCCTTCTTCACTAAAAAGTAGAAATCTGGATTCTGTGTTTTTAATCTTATTCCAAAGTCCCAATTGCAAAACCATAATACAGTGGTACCTCTACTTAAGAACTTAATTTGTTCCTTGACCAGGTTCTTAAGTAGAAATGTTCTTAAGTAGAAGCAATTTTTCCCGTAGGAATCAATGTAAAAGCAAATAATGCGTGCAAACCCATTAGGAAAGAAATAAAAGCTCAGAATTTGGGTGGGAGGAGGAGGAAGAAGAGGAGGAGGAGAGTCACTGCCGAAGGAAGAAGGTGAGGTGAGGGGTATCAAAAAAATCCAAAACTTTTAAGGCTTTAAAAAAAAGAGGAACTTTGAGGCGGCGAGGAAGAACACATGCCACCAATATACCTGGGGCAAAGCTGCCTCCCATACACTGGCTGCTGCTGCTGCTGCTACCTGCTGCCTCTTCCTTCCCATGCTGAAGAGCTCCCCTCTCCTGTCACTCGTAGCTGGTGCCTTTCCTTCGCTGTGGTGACTCCTTGGCTGCCCAGAGCGAAGGGGAGCTTTTCTTTTATCTGGGCGCTGGCTGAGGTGTATTCCCTTCTCCATGTGCCCAGAGAAAGGAAAAAGCTTCGTTCGCTCTGGACTGCCACCAGAAGACTGACTTAAGACTGACTCTTAAGCACCACCAAAAGGCTCCCCTGGCAGCCCAGATGGCCGAGATTAAAGGGGAAATGGCAGGAAACTGGCTGGGCCTTCTTGCCGCTCTCAAATTTTCCAGGCTCGGGTTCTTAAGTAGAAAATGGTTCCCAAGTAGAGGCAAAAAAAATCTTGAACACTAAAAAGTAGAAATCTGGATTCTGTGTTTTTAATCACATTCCAAAGTCCCAATTGTAAGACATTTTGGTATTGCGAGTCCTCAACAACCGTTGAATAATTAGCAGTAACCAGTGGTGCACCACAGGGGTGGGGTTCTAACTTACCTTGCTGCTGATTTGCTTCGTCTCGTGCCACACAGCTGTGCATGTGCTTCACATTTCTTGCATACATGCAGTGCCAAAACCCAAGCTTCTACGCATGCACGAAGGCAAAAAACAGCTTCTGTGCATGCACAGAAGCCCAAAACAAAATGGCAGCACCTATGGTTTGGGGGCGTGGCCAGCCAGCCATCACTCCCAGTTTGGCGATTGAGGAGAAATTTCCTCTAACGGTTCTATAGAACTGGTCCGAACCAGGAACAATCCATCTCTGATGCACCACTGGAAAACTTAAAGGACCAAATGAGGGAGAAATCATGGGGGGGGGGAAATGTTTTGACATGAAAAATCAACACCAAATGGATGTCATATACTCATTTAGTCATGACAATTTCCATAAGCTCATCCATTGGTAAAAACACTGCCTCTTACTTCTAATTATTGGATACTGGGGTGAACTGGTGATTGACCTTATATAGAAGAACCAAATACAGTGATAAAGTGGAAATGAAACCTCTATCAAGGAACCTATGGCTATAATCATTTCCTTTACTCCCCCTCCATAAATACATAACCAATTATTTAATTAGTTAACAAAGCCAAGTTTATTAATGCAACTTATCAAAATACAAAAAAATTGAATGTCTGCAAATAAAAATATGCATACTGTTTTCATAGACACTATTTTATCATCTACAAAGAAAACAGGTTTTATGAGGCTATATTTTTCTAAAGAACAATCTTTCTCATTTTAAAACATCTATCTGCAAAATATCTTTACAGGTGCTGCTGCATTACATATACACTGGTCTCTCCCAGCTTTTAATATTCCCAGGTTTATTTAAAGGCCGAGCCAACTCTTTACCATGTTTAAGATCTCCCAAGCTAACAGTAGCACATCCTGCTCTTTGCAGGCATAAAAGGCCTCATGAGGAATGGTAGGTAAAGTGTGATATTTGGGGTACTGTGTTAACTTGTCATCCACGCCGTGATCCCTGAGCACCGCTATCTGCTCGGGGAGCTTCGCCAGCTCACGATCATGCGATGCCACCTTGTCAGCCAGCTTTGCCAGAGAGAGATTCTTCTCGAAGCCACCTCCTTGGTTATACTCAACTGCTGTCAGAGTCTTCTCCATAGCCCGGAAAACCATATAAAGCAGCCACTCAGTGCTGCCATTTCCAGCACTGCTGGCTGCTACCTGCAGATCACATTCTGCTTGCCGGAGCCAACGCTTTGCCTCTAGGAAACAGTGCTTTGGTTGTGGTCTTGAAGAGTTTGGTCCACATTGATGGGAAGACCAGAAATTATAACTGCTGTATCCTCCCCCTCCTCCACCACCACCTCCTCCACCACCACCTCCTCCTCTTCTGGTAAATTCATAGCGCTTCTGTCGATGTTGATGTGCTTGCTGATCCCATTCACTCCAGCAATCTGAGAAGTTTCTGCGATGGGAGTTGCTACTTTTGCATCCCCCATTGGAGCCATTGGACCAAATTCCCCTTTCCTTCTCCTTGATCTTTTCTTTAAGGTACTTGAAGAGTTCGTTAGCAGAATCTTCTTGGCCAAGATTTTTATCTGGGTGGTAGCAAAGATACAATCTTCTAATGGCCTTCCCCTTCTCCTCTTCTGAAAGTCTCCAAACTTGAGCTAGGCACTCATCTATCTCTTTCTTGACCTCACTCAGTGGCCTCTGGTGCCAGTACTCATTCTTATCTGGTCTTACCATTTGGGCAGCATCAGGGGAATCTGCTCGCAGCATTAGCATTTTATTTGAATGGGAGACTGGCTTATTTCTCTTAAAATGGTACAAGTCATAAGCAGTCACTTCTTCTTGCCGACCTCCTCCCAAGTCAATGAGGTATGTGCGTACTTCACCAGCACCATTCTTCTGTGACTCAAGTACTTCAAGGACAATAGCATACAGGTAATGCTCTTTGGGTGGGGGAGAACCCAGATAGCCCACATAATCTCCCTTTTTAAAGGTATGCAGAATGCTCATATCCAGACTGTCGTACCATTCCTCAGGGATGTCTTCTCCTGGAGGAGGAAGGTCATAAGCATTTTTGTTTTCCTGCTGATACAGGGGCACACTGCAACTCTCTAGGACTGCAGCAATATTTTTAGGTTCCTGGCAAACTAAAATCTCCATGAGAATCCCCATAGTTTCTGGAAGAAGTCTTCCTCCTAAAAGCTTATTAATTTCTCTACCTAAAACTGAGAAAAAATGTACTCCTTCTCGCAGACCCAGGTATTCCTGGTGAGCAAGGTAAATTTTTGTCTTGTCATCTGACATCATTGCAACATGCACTGTCTTGACGCGCTGAGTTCCCTTTAAAAGTTGCAAGTTGTAGACCTTTACAGCACAGATCTTTTCACAGCACACCACTTCTAGCTGATCTGGAGAGAAGAGTCCATCCTTCATACCTTCAATCTCACCTGTTTTACTCTGCCATTTCAGTAGTGCAATCAGCGCATTCTGGAATTCAAGAGAAACCAGGAGTTCTCGGAGATTGTTCCGAAACTCACAATGTTCCTGATAGATGCACAATTTCAGAGAAGACTCCTCTAGCTGTTCTTCAACAATGTTATCAAAATACCTGGGGCGCAGGTTTTTAGGTAGGAAGCACAGAAGTTTCCACTGCTCATACTTGTCTCGTGATAAGTAACATACAGAGAGATCTACCAGAAAGTGAAATGTTTCTTTCAAAGCGAGGGGTTCTCGGCCAGATTGGTAGAAACTAAATACTAAAGTATTTGATGGATATAATTTCCCATCAATGCAGGGGAGATAAATTTCTTGCAGCTTTGAGAAATCTATTGGCTTTTTTGCTTCTTTCAGGAGCTGGAAGAGAAACTGAGTAGCCCTGCACATTGCTTTAATAAGATTGGGTTGTAGTTGTGTCCTTTCCGTAGTCTCTTCTTGGATCCTGGCCAGAACACTGGCATAATGATAGATGGTTGCCTCAGTTTGCACTCCAAACTTCTCAAAGACATCTATATAAGCCCCTAACTTGTATGGCAGCTTGTAGAGGTATGGTCGAAAGTCATCTGATTGCTGCAAGTTGACGACAACATTTTCTGCCTCAGTTACTTCATTATCCTCTGTCAGCATCACAGGAAGTCCTCTAAGGGAATTCACATCTATTTCTTCCTGTTCTGATAGGAATGTGTACATGAGTTTCAGAACTTCTGCCCGAGTCTTCTTATTTTCTGGGGTATCACAGGTCCCTTGACAAACATTGCTCAAATTTTTCAACACCACTTCAGTAGGTAATGTGCATATCACACCAAGTTTTTGTAAAACAGTCTTTTCTTCTTTCCCTATATAATAGCCACTAAAAGAGAAACCAGCTGCTGAAGTCCAAAAGAGTCGAACATTTTCTAAACAATACAAAGAACCTTGGGGTGCCACTGGAGCTTTGCAAGGAGCGTATGGCAAATGAAGGCTACACAGTTTATCATCAATGAAACGTGGTACAAGGAAACGGATCTTGGATATTTTTGCCAGGAAGGAATCAGACAGATCATCTTTTGCTGTGGACAACAGGTATTCCAAAAGTGTTTTACTTTTTTCTCGGACCGAATTGGCACCGTTGCGGAATGCCTCTTGTTCAACCTTAGAGGCACATGTCAAAAAATCTTCCTCAGAAATTACCGTCTGCAAGCCCAGGTCCAATAAAAATTCTTTCAGTTCCCACCTATTGATTGGAGACATTGAATCATAGAATCTCTTTGGTACAAATCGAGCGCCTAATCCCAACACTTGAAAAATGACACTATCCTCATAGAAGTACGATACAGGACACAGTACATTCTCCTCATCCCGAATGAAGGCAAAAGACTTGAATGTTGACACCACAGCTGCTTTCTGAGTCTTGTAGTCCTCATGATACTCTGATTTGATGCTGAACAGCAACTTCAAAGCTTCCAGTACTTGGGCCTCAGGAAGTTTGGGCACCCTAGGCAAAAGCCACATAAACTGTTGAAAATCATTCATTTCTCCAATACCTAAGTATTCACTCATTTTTGTGTTGTAAAAGGTGTCCTTCAGAAAAACAGTCCCTGCGTCCATTTCATAAAATTTCATAAAGCTCTCGCAGACCTTTGTATTTTTGGACACCAGGCGATAGATCTTATCATATGAAACTAGTGATACATATTTTCCTTGATGGGTCAGAAATACAGGCAAAGCTTTTAGTTTCCTTAATAATGCTTGATTTTTCAACTTTTCCAGATCTTCACAGAGAAACTCTAAGAGGTAATGATAATCCCGTGGTTTGAGTTTATTCCAGAATAGGTTACTGTGGGTAGACAATTGTTCTAGCACTACTATAGGGTCTTTGATATTCAGCAGCTGTGGCTTGATGCAGTATACAGATAGATTTGGAGGCATCAGGGAGTGATCTAATTTGGCAAAACCCAGAATATGGAGAATTTTACAAACCTCGCTTTGGTCATTAGGCATCAATGTACCAAGGGATTCAAGAGGAATCAACTCACTGGAATCACAGACAGGGAGCAGAGTGCATTCTCTGAAGAGGGAAATGAAATGTGCAAATAACCGGTTCAGTTCTTCCTCATCCCACGACACACAGATTTGATTTTCAAAGAAGTTCCACACTTCCCTTAACCAGCTCCTCCGCTGTTTGCTATCATTTCCCCAGCTATCGAGTGTCAGCATCTCCTGGATGTAAGCCACGGATTCACCTAGAGTAAATTTCTTCAGGAACCCCATTTTTAATAGATGCTCATTTACACTGTATTTTGTAATGGCGGAAAAGCGGTGCTGATGATGCGGGAAAAACTGAACAGCACCGACATTCTGATAAACAGGCTCTTGCTGGCTGAAACATCTCAACACATCATCATTGGTCAGCAGTAATGGAAGTCCTTCCACGCAACTCACATCAGCAGAGGTCAATCTCCTTAGAGAAAAGGTTAGGAGAGCAAAGTAATTGGAATGATTCTTTAGAGGAGTTTGATTTAAGGAGCAGGGTAAGAAGTTAAGCAGACATTTCAAAAAACAGCAGAGGGAAGAAGAATTGAGAGTCGGCACGTCAATTTCTGCCATGACAAATTGCTTATGCATCTCTTGTAGCTGTTCAAAAGCAGGGACCAAGTTCATACCCAGCTCCTGTAGAGTGCGCTCAAAAAGTAAATCCTCTATTTCATTCTCCAGGAAATAGGGGTCATCTTCTTTGGGTGCCCTCCAACTCACAATTATTGTTTCAATTCTATTTGCATTTTGGTAATCAACATTTTTCCGATAGACTGGCAACAATGGAAGCTGGTCTCTGTGCATCAGTTTATACAATTGGATCACCAGCTGCTGCCAAACAGGGGTTACATCTTTGGTCACAATTGGGACATATTGCAAATACTTGTTAGCAAGATGATCACGACATTTCTGCAGCGTGTAGAATTTCAATGGCTTACTCTCCAGTGTCTGGCACAGGTTTTTAAGTAACTGGCCGTATAGAGGGGCCAGCAGAAACTGCATGAGTAACCTATTCCAGGTTAAACTGACATCCCCTTCACTGCGGTCCTTCCGCAAGTCACGCCGAGCCGAATTGACAGCAAAGTTCCCATTGACATGGATGGGAAGTCCTGTCTTTCCTGGCAGAGGCAATGTGCAGAAAGCCCTTCCACATGCTTCCTTATTAAGACAAGCAGCCACACCACCATAGGGCAGTAGCATGCCCTCTATGGTCTCTGTGCTGTCCATTCCAATTTGCCTTCCGACCCACCAGGTGCTGGGATCACAAGAGAGATTAGTGCTGACCTTCATTTTGTAGAATATGGTTACTGGCTCGCTCATCTCCAGGCCTCCTGCTGCAGCTGCTTGTTGCAGCCGTTTCCGGTACTCGAGCCTCTCGGGCTCCCCTCCTTCAGTTTCAACCCTCAGCAACTCTATGGGCGTCCTGTGCCCCTCATCCATAACAGAGAAAACTACAGTGCGAATCTGATTGAGGAACATCATGAGGCATTCTGCATCTTCTATGAGAGCCTCCAGCATATTCTCCATATCTGCCTTGGACACCGAATTCTGGCAAATGGGAGAGCAGGCCGCCCCGTCAGTACGCAGTGGCAACCGGAAAATTGTGCCCTGTTCCAACTCAAATACATCAGGTAAAAAAGTCTCATAAACATCCGAAAAGGCATTCCTGAAATCTTTGGTGAGGTTGTACTGTTGACCAGCTGAGATCTCATTGGATTCTTTGAGGTAACGCAACGTGGGGTCAAAGACACAGAGTGTTCTGTCTCCTGTGACAAACGCAGGGCAGTCGGTCAAATGGAAAACAGTGTTGAACCCCAGACCGTATTTTCCTATGGCGTCTCGCTTTCCTCTTTTGCCACCATAACCTAAGCGCTGGATCCCTTCAATATCGCTCATTTGGAAGGTCCGGTTGTTATAGATGCAGAGGGCTGGGCCTTGAAGGGATTTCCACTCATCACTAAAGACACGCTCTGCTGGATGCGACCGACGATCCCAAAGGAAATGGATGACGCTCGCACCAGCATCGTCAGCATTCTGCACCAGCTCCTTCAGCACATCCTGCGAAGAGGAATACTCCTGGAGGATGTTAGACAAGCGGGTACACAGGTCTTCCTTAGCTCCAAAATCTGTACCCCAAGCAGAAAGATTCTGGATCCGCTGCATGGATAGGATACGGTGCTTTGTGGTCAACATGCCGCAGCACACAGCAATTTCTCGTGGAATCAGGCTGTGGCAGAACGGTGTTCCACTCTCGCGTGGGAGCCACGGAGTATCGTCAAAAAGCAGCTTAGGCAATTGTCGCAGGACTTTGTCCTTGTCTGGGAAAAACATTTTCTGGGACAAGTAAGAATCCAGTGGTTGATTTTCTGGCAAAATTTCGACAAGTCCTGCAGTGATCAGCCTAAGTACAGTACATAGCTGCTCTTCAGAAAGAGGCTGTCCAGCTGCATCCTCAGCCAGGGTTTCCAGGACAGAAGCATAATCCTCCCAGGTAAATATCTCACGCAGACCGATACACCTCCACAGGTCCTTCTGTTGCTGGTACTCCTCAGGCAATTTGAAGAGGTGTGGAGTAGCGTCAAAAGTCAGATTGTGAGCCACTTTACACACAGGCACAAAGCCAGAACTGACCAGGACGAAGGGGAACATCTGTGCCCTTCGCACCACCTCTACCCTACTTTGCTTGTTCTGTACTACATCATTCAGAAAAACATAACACCTTTGTACCATCTTAGCCAGCTTTTTCTTGGAGATAGCATTGGAACAAAATGATGCTCTCTCCAGTTGCTCTAGCACTGTACTTGCGGGTGGTTTGCGTTTCACTCCTAGGAATTCCATTATCTCCTCAGGGAGGTTGGAGCTTTTCCCAAGAGCTTCCTTGTCCAAGACTGGTTCAATCAAATGTACCAAAGGATACGCCTGGTGGTGATAAATCTCATTGGGACGGCAGATTTTACGCATATTTCCAGGAAGCACTGCTGGCAAAAAGGGAATATCTCTAAACAAAACCTGGGTAGTATTTCTGGAACTTTTCTGGAGATGCTCATCAAGGAGATGCAAAATACAGCAGACTCTCTGGCATGCTTTGTTGGGGTTCTGATGCCACAAAGCTTCCACAGTTCGGGCTCGGCTTATTAGTTCTTCCATTGTCACCCAGTCTTTGGTCATGCCAAGTTGTTCCAAGCGCAACAGCCTCTCCGGCTTCAGAAACTCTTCACCCATAGGAAAGCAGCCATCCTCAGGGCTATAGAGAGGTGAAACATAGCTCCGCGGGTGTACAAGTTCTTTAATAGTTTTCAGTGTTTCATTCGGAGTAGTAGGAATGCAAGGTAGGGATTTCAGGCACTCATTCACCCCGGCATCATTGATATCTAGGGCATGAAGAATCAGGGCATTACGATCAGGCACGGCAAGCTTAGCAAGATTGGGTAAAACAAGCTCCTGAAGGAACCGTGCCCAGTTGTAAGTGTTTAGCATTGAGCAGTTTCTTGAGATGTAGGTTTTGAAGCCGAATTTAACTTTCTCTGGAAGAGAAACTGCAATCTGTGGTTCTGGTAAGAGTAACGAGAAGGCTCTGACTGCTATAGAACTCAGTTGC
Source organism: Erythrolamprus reginae (assembly GCF_031021105.1). NCBI lineage: Eukaryota > Metazoa > Chordata > Lepidosauria > Squamata > Dipsadidae > Erythrolamprus > Erythrolamprus reginae. Next base: position 134,514,746 of record NC_091963.1, on the reverse strand, counting down.
GTCTCACAAATGATATCGTCATCCAAGGTGCAAGCATGCTTGAGCGGGCACCATTTTTGTCCATCAGAAAAGAGGACTGGCTGCTCCCCATTGACTCCATCGATTAGTGCTTGATAGAAGGCTTTGGCTGCTTCAGTGAAAGGATACTTGACACTGTATGCGTCAGGCCAAAATTCATAATACTTATAGTCCTCCAGCAGTTCTTGTTGGTGCATGTCTCGGAGCCGAGTTAATGCCCCAAGCCAAGCAGCTGTCACCGAATCTCGTAGCAGTGCTATGTTCCACTGGCCCTTTTCTGTACTTTCCCAGAGTCCTTTGCGATTGCTGCACACGGCAAAGGGGGCTGTGAGATGCAGTGGGAGGCCTGATTCAATAGGAAGAGGTAAGAAGCAAAAGACACGGCCTTTGAAACCACTTATATCTGGGAGCCATCGTCCAACGGTGGTACTAGGCCGGAGTGGCAAGGCTACCCTAGCAGAAGGAGGCATGAAATGAATACCTTTTTTCCTTTCCTTTCTGAATAGTGTCTTGGCTTCTCCATCAGCTGAGCACGAATGAAGCAGGAAATGGTGGATATCCATAGCTGACTGCCACGTTGTTCTCAATCGTATAAGGGGAAAGCCCATTTCATCCAGTACTTCTCTGCTTACTGTCGCCAGTGGCTGCACAACCTCTGGAGAAATGGAACCATGTGCAAGGCAGGAGAGGGAGACCTCATGTACATTGTGTAGGAAAATCAGCAGGTACTGGGACATCTCCTGGAAACCAGTTTCTAATCGTTCAATCCGGCTGGATCCAAATGGTTCAGAGCAGATCTGAGATTCTTTGGCCCCCTGTTTGGTGCGGAAAGGCAAACGAATCAGAGTGCCTTGGTATTTCTCCCCAATTCGATATCCAAAGATCCCTCTGAAGGGCCGAAATTGCTCTGGAAACGAAGCGGCGACTGTAGAGGTTAAATTCAAACGGATGCCCGGTCGGGCTGAATCACGTATATGTTTTTGGAGATGGGTGACATTGGGATCAAAGATGAGGATGGTTTGACCGCTGAGAAGGAAAGGCACATCAGTCATGTGGTAGACAGTGCAGAAACCTAGGCCAAAGCGACCGATCTTGTTCTCCTGGTGCTCCTTGGTGGCTGCACCTAGTCGGGTAATGTTGGAGAAATCTGCCTCGGTAAACAACGCATCGTTGTAGGCCCAAAGGGCTGGGCCTTGGCAAGCAGCCATGCCAGGATCCAGAAGTCCTTCAGTAGTGTCATGCTGCCGGTAGTCTATTAAGAAGCGGCAATTCTGAGCACCAGCATCTTCGGCATTTTGCAGCAGTTCTTGGAACACGTCAGCATCCTGGCTGTACTCCCGAAGGACGTTACGGATCCGGACAGTGATGGCCTCTGAAGGCCCCCAGGCCTCAAACAGTTCTAAGCCTGACAACTTGGTACTCAGCATCTCCACCCCAAAGAAAGCAGCTGTGGCAAGAGAAACATCTTCATGCACCAAAATGGGTAGGTCTCCACCCAAATCGGCAAGACGGGCCCAATCCATGTCACAATACAGTGCTGAACTGGCAGGGCGAAGAGCAAAGCCAAACAAACCTTTGATTTGCACCGGTATAAGCATTTCTTCTCCCCCGTGGTAACTTTGATTGCGAAGCCAGTCCAAGGCAGTGATGAAGAGGAGCAATTCAGCCTGTGTACCTCCTTTTCGTCTGGCATTGACTTGTTGTGCTAACTCATGAAGAGCCTGATCTACATCTTCCTCGCTGGGTAACTGCCGGACACCCCATTTTGCAAAAAGCTGCCTGTATTTTTGGAAAGCCGGAGGAACTCGTGGCATCAGGAGTCCAAAGTCCAAATCGTTAGGAAAGGACAGTACCATGTCTTCTGGCCGGGAGAAGCCGTTCCCATTCCACACCGAAGGGCATGCAGGCGGAGACTGGAAATCAAGGAGATGCTGTTGCATGTGTTGATAGATGCTGCACAATTTTGCAGTTTCCAGGTGAGTCTCTTTAGAGCAATGGGCTCGTACCAGGTGCGCTAAGTTTTCCATCACTTTTTCTGGAGGTGGTGAGTGTTCCAGGCCCAATTTTTCTGCAGCATGGGTCCAAAAGGCACTTGTGAGTCCCATGACCTGTCCTACCAGATCTGCATACTTCTCCGAGCGAATTGATTCAGGTGCTAGGAAGACTCCAGCTGGCCCATATTTAGTGGAATTGATGGTAGGGACCCAAGGCAGGGACCTCAGCTGCTTCAGCAACTTAGGAGACAAGTGCGACAGTAGAGGACTCTCGTTGCAAACCCGGATAAGGGCCTGGGATTTGGCCTTGGCAACTGCTGCTTTGCTTACATTCACTTCCCTAGCAGCTGCTATCATATCTGCTGGAGAAACAGCGCTAAGATCCGATTTCAGACCCAGCTTATGAAGAATTCGCAGCACTGCTTGCTCCTGAAAGGATCCTTGGGGAAAATGGCTGGGTTTTAATAAAGCCACCAGTGTTTTGTTCTCTGGGTCGTAGAGATCACAGGGACGGAGCAATTCTGTCGATCCGCAATCCACAAATGGAAGATCACAGCACAAAGCTTGTAGTTCTGGGCTCTGGCTAAAGAGCGTGTCTCCATTGTGCAACAACCACAACATGAATTGCTTGGTATCCTCAGCACGCTTAGCATAGGACCCCTTCTTCATTGCTCGGACACACAGCAGGCACAGGTCTGGCGTCCCCAGAAGCTTCCCGCGGATTTTGAAAAGCAAGCTTCGCTCGGCTTCGTTGCGACACATGAGTACAGGCTCTGGGGTCAAGAGATGTGTAGGCACTGGTGGAACCAAAGTTTTTTCTAAAGCCAAATACCCCTGCGCTGATACCAAGCCTGGCTGGGAAGGAGGAAGAAGAGAAGGCATCTTGAAGAACAGTGGCAAATCGATGAGGACTCCGATATCTTTTTGAGAAAACCAGGCAGCCGTAGAGAGGAAAGTGCTCAAACTTTCAATGTGGCAGTCCGACAGAAATGTCAGCTGTTTTTTTACTTCTGCAAGCCCCAGATGGACAAAAGCTTGCAGGACATTGCTAGGTGTGGGTTCTAGGACATATTCTTCCAGCTGGCGGTGGGACCAACTGGAGTCCCAGTTCTGGATCACGGTGCAGCCCAACACTTTCAAAATCCCAGCCACGGCATCTGGCAAACATTGTCCATTATGCCTCTGGAATATGAGGGTGGGTCGAGGCAAAAGCCGAGCCAATGGAATGCCATTGAGAGAACTGGACAGAGGAGTCAGTGGTATTATTGGGCATCCTTTGAAGGGATCCAGGTGAGAAGCACGTTGTGTTAGGAAAGTCCAGAAAGCAGAAAGCCATTCAAGGGGAGGTTCGTTGGGATGCTCGCTGGGCCTCCAAATAACAGGAACGGGTTTGTTGCTGACCCAATCTCTCGGGAGAGCTCTTGGAAGAAGCTTCTCAATGATGTCTCGATTCAAGGAGACCAGATTTTTGAATAACCCTAGAGAGACAAGAAAGAAACAAGGATCAAAGACCAATGTTTGTACATCTCTGTTGGGGGAATGTTTATGGAGATTCTCAGTCATCCAAGGCCACAGGCTGTCTCAAAGATGCTTTTTCAAAAGGCAAAAGGCTTTTTCAAAAGGCATGGACTTTGTTTCTTTCCTTGGAGAAGAAATTTTGCCCCTCCTTCAAGAAGTTGCATGAATTCTTGGCAATTTATGCTCATGCAACTTCAGAACATGGACTTTGGAAAGAGATTTGCAAAAGTAATTAAAACAATTGCACCCAACCATTCTAATGAGGTGTAACAATTACCTTGAGGAACATGAATGAGCGCCACAAATCAAGACACAAACCAAGACTACCATTGTTTTACCCATGGCTCTTTTTTTTCTGTTTACCAAGGTTATTCTCACATGTCTCACGTGTCTGAGATGCTCACATATGGTAAAGATAACTTACTTTTTTTAGCAATTGCTTGCAAATGTCTCAGCAACACAGGATTTAGATCTTCGGGAAGAAATTGATCGGCCAAACATGGCAAAAGTATTCTGCAAAACCAAGAGAAAAGTTCCATAAAGTATAAACTAACAAGAATGTCAAGAAAATGGGTCTTGCTATTTATATTTGTAATTTTTTGTAAATACTACATGGGCCCATCAAACATTAAGGCAATCTGGTTTATTTACCAAATTGACAAGGTAAATCCTTTATCTGCCACCACCCTGGATGATGTCTGTGACCCTGGATGTTATCTACCATCTTTTTCTAAACAAACAAGAGGATTTTCTATTTTGTACAAGCCAACTGACATTCTTACTTTTTAGGTATGATACTTGTTCTATCTGGGGCCTAGCAGTATACTTATAAATTAAAAAGTGACAGAGATTTCCATTTAAATTTCTTTGCCTACAATACAAGGTATTTTAGGAAAGCATATTCACTCAGACTTTTAAAGCGTGACATTTCTAAATGCATCTGTTGACACTGGGCTTCATATTAGTAACCTTGACTATCACTAAGTGTTTTTATTCTTGATGAATGTATTTTATTCTAAGTCTACTCCTCAACTACTCTGGAACTAATCAGTGAAGTTCCTTTCTTTATGGTTAAAGCACTTTGAATTTCTATTTTGACAGGAGTTCAAGTTCACAGAGTGGCCCTTCTCCGGGTCCCGTCAACTAAACAATGTCGGTTGGCGGGCCCCAGGGGAAGAGCCTTCTCTGTGGCGGCCCCGACTCTCTGGAACCAAGTCCCCCCAGAGATTAGAACCGCCCCTACTCTCCCTGCCTTCCGTAAACTCCTTAAAACCCACTTTTGCCATCAGGCATGGGGGAACTAAAACACCTCCCCCGGGCATGTACAATTTATGCATGGTATGTTTGTGTGTGTGTGTGTTAGTATATTGGGGTTCTTTTAAAAAAAATTTAAATATTAAAATTTATTTGGATTTGTTACGATTTGTTGTGTCTTGTTGTGAGCCGCCCCGAGTCTGCGGAGAGGGGCGGCATACAAATCTGAATAATAAAATAAATAAATAATAAAAATAAAAGTCTGACTTGAGGTGCAGCGTGCTGTAGTAGGAAGAAATTAAGACTATTGGGGTGGGAGGGAGGGATGGAGGGATGGAGGGAGGCTGCTCACCTGGGGAAGTCAGGAGTCTCAACTAATACATCCTCTCCAGCTTTTCCAAAGCGGGTGTAGTGCCCATTGGCTGTTGGAAGTAGGGGCAGATCCTCCAGTTCCAGGTAACATCCATCTTCAACCAGATATTCCAGCAACAACTCTTTCTCAGACTCTGTGAGACCATCCCAGATTTTGGTAGCCTGTTTCAGAGCCCCTCCCACAAACTTGGCTGTGGCCTCCTGAACTACTGCCCCATCTTTTGCCCCCAGTACCAAGGCTTGACGCACATGAGGCGGGGCAACTGCCAGTGGTGATCCTGCCAGAAGGAGGGCCTTCTCCAGCACCATGCCTATAGGCTTCTCCAAGACGGTCTTTGGCAAAAGGATGGCTTCGGAAGGGTGGAGCAAGCGAAGGTCCTCCTCTCCAGCCCTCACCAGGAGTTTCATGTTCCTTAACCTCTGGCATATTTCTGTTACTAACGGCTTGTACCGGAGTTGTTGGCTATGACTTGGATCTGGCCATGCCTCATATGGGTCACCAGGGCAGGAGGAGGCCAGCACAACCATTTGGCAGTAAGCGACAGGCAGCATCTCCTCCATCAGTATGTGGTTCCAGCGGCCCTCTGCCCCCCGGGCCTGGGACCCCTCCTCAGACCACTGCACATGTCTCCTGTCATCCGTGAGTTGAAAAGGAGCACTGACGTGCAGTGGCAATCCAGTGACATTTTCCTCAGTGGCTGGGAGAGGCAAGACACAGCTAAGGCGCCCAGCGCATCTCTTTTGCAGACAGTAGGCCAAGGATAACGCTGGTGTGGACCTCACCTTCTCAGCCAGGTCCCACAGGGCATCTTCTTTGGCTTCTGCTGACAGTATGAGCCACTCACAGCTGGTGGCTTTAGTAATCCCAGTACCTTCTAAAGCAAGTGTTTTGATGCAGGCATCGGTCTCCAATGTGGCGCCAAGGCTGTAATCAGCCAATATTTCCGAGATGCTTCTACTGTTACCATGGTTCAGAGATGCTTTGGTTGGTTTTGGCATGTCTTGATTAGCTTTTGACTCACAATACGGACGAGTTGAGATATCAGCCTTTAACAGCTCACAGATAGTACCGTCAGACTCAACAAAGCCCAGGGTCAGTTTCTGGATGTTCCTGAGAAAGAGCAAGCTAATGGGAGCATCGTTTAAGAACAAGTGCAGTAGTTCCTGCACCCGCTGTGGGCTGTAGATGTTGTCTGAGATTTTGGAAGGGCTCTGCCGAATAGGGAAGCGAAAGAGGGTGCCAGGGAAGTAGCCCTCAGTGGATGGACAAGGTTTCCCAAGGGATTCCAGTGCTGCCCAGAATGGCTGGAATTGATCAGATGCCTCCTCCCATTCCTCTATACTCCACAGCTGACCTCCTTCCTCCAAAGCCGTTTGCTGTGTGTCCAGCACTCCCAAAAACTCCCCAGAGAGAATTGATGGAAAATCTGAAGGATTGAGAAGGAAAGAAATTTAACTTCAGAAGCACGAGACAAACTTCATTTATTTCTTTATTTGTTTTGTCCACTACGTATATATAAATGATAAAAATATCATTTATATACATGATACTAGTAAAAGAGAAACATTAGGACAGGGGATGGAAGGCACAATAGTACACTTATGCACGCCCCTTACTGACCCCTTAGGAATTGGGACAGGTCAACCGTGGATAGTCTAAGAGTAAAGTTTTGGACGTTAGGTGATGATACTACAGAGTCAGGTAGTGAGTTCCATGCATCAACCACTCGGTTACTAAAGTCGTATTTCCTGCGGTTTACTTTAAGTTTGTATCCTTTATGTTACTTTCCTTCTTTCTAATTTCAGTCCTTATTACTCAGTAGTTGTCACTGTCTTACTTTATTTTAGTCCTTATTAGTGTTGTACCTGATTAATACTTGGACCACCAGGAAATATTAACGTTGTAGACCAGATAACCAGGCAATATGTACCCCAAGAGCAGAAAAGGGATTGTGATGAGACAAAACTGTGTTAAACGAATTTGAAAATGGCAGGGAATAGAAAAGATCAATCATCATTGAATTGTGGTCAAGCAAAGAGCAAATGCATTAGCAAATTTCATTCTATAGCCATGTCGCAAACATGTTTCACCAAGAGGCAACTTTTTTCTTTGAAGATGTTTCACTTCTCATTTATTTATTTATTTATTTATTATTTAGATTTGTATGCCGCCCCTCTCCGCAGACTCGGGGCGGCTCACAACAAGATACAACAAATCATGACAAATCCAAATAAATTTAAAATATTTAAAAATATTTAAAAAGAACCCCGTTTACTAACAAACACACACACAAACATACCATGTATAAATTGTACGTGCCCGGGGGAGGTGTTTCAGTTCCCCCACGCCTGACGGCAGAGGTGGGTTTTAAGGAGTTTACGGAAGGCAGGGAGAGTAGGGGCAGTTCTAATCTCTGGGGGGAGTTGGTTCCAGAGAGTCGGGGCCGCCACAGAGAAGGCTCTTCCCCTGGGGCCTGCCAACCGACATTGTTTAGTTGATGGGACCCGGAGAAGGCCCACTCTGTGGGACCTAATCGGTCGCTGGGATTCGTGCGGCAGAAGGCGGTCTCGGAGATATTCTGATCCAGTGCCATGAAGGGCTTTAAAGGTCATAACCAACACTTTGAATTGTGACCGGAAATTGATCGGCAACCAATGCAGACTGCGGAGTGATGATGAAACATGGGCATACCTGGGGAAGCCCATGACTGCTCTCGCAGCTGCATTCTGCACGATCTGAAGTTTCCGAACACTTTTCAAAGTAGCCCCATGTAGAGAGCGTTACAGTAGTCGAGCCTGGAGGTGATGAGGGCATGAGTGACTGTGAGCAATGAGTCCCGGTCCAGATAGGGCCGCAATTGGTGCACCAGGCGAACCTGGGCAAACGCCCCCCAGAAGCTTCTTCAGTTCTCTTCTTGAATCAGAAAGTGAAACATCTTCAAAGAAAAACCACGAAGTTCAGTTGCCTCTCGAAAAAACACCCTTGGGACAACCATGATGAGAATCTCCATAAACATTTAGCTACACGTTCTACAGCTGTGTTTCTCAACCTTGGCAATTTTAAGATGTGTTGACTTCAACCCCCAGAATTCTGGGAATTGAAACCCACACATCTTAAATTTGTCAAAATTGAGCAACCATGTTTAAGAGTGTCTTTGCTTTACTGGATGCCCATATAGCACATTAGATTCTTCTTACAGTCATTCCTTTGGGCTAAATCAAACCAGGCAAATCACATTAAAGCTTAATGCCCAACACAAACCTTATTGCACTAAACCAGAGGTATTACATTCGTAGTAAGCTACAATTGGCTGGATTTACCCAAATCAATGATAATCTGTAGTTTTAAATCAGGCAGATAGTGTGGTTTGCTTGATGTTAACTTATAGTTAAGGCAATGTATGAAGCTAAGCATTAGAAGATACTTTTAACGACTTCCGGTTTCTCCTTTGGCAAATTGGAAGCTGAGACCGCGGTCTTCATGAGATGTTTTGAACGCTCCACACCTGAGGGTCCATACAGGGGGCAAGGCAAAGGGGGACCACCAGGAGGGTGGAGAGGAGCCCCATTTTCCCTCCCCAAGCTGGCAATCCCCTAGCCAATGGTGTGGAGCTGCGGCAGCAAATATGGCTGCCACAAAGGTAAAGGAGAATCAGAATTAACAAGACAGAGCAGGAGGAAAAGTGAGCAGGAGTAAAAGCAATCTGGGATGAAAAAAGACTGTTTGCTTTTTAAAACAACCCCAAAAATACAAGGGGGAGAAATGGGGAAGCTAAAGAATAGCAGGCGGGTAAAGGATGCGAAAATAGTGAAGAAAAATATTTGGGAAATAGGAAAAAAACAAAGTCTTTCTTGGAAGATTTAAAAGAAGATGTGGTTTTTGAACGATTACCCTATTTTAAAGAAAAAAATTGATACTTGAACTGGAAGTTGGCTCTGCCTTACTATAAATTGACTATTACCTATACTGGATTTATAAACATAAAATAATGAAGAGGATTTTCTGATTTGAAGCATGAGTGCCATTTTTTTTATGGGGGGAGTGGGTGTAACTCTTGGAACTTTTCCCTTTGTTGGACAAATAACGTGGATTAAACTTTGTTGTAAAAATGATGCCAAATGTAAATAAACATGTGGAAAACATACTCCAGGATACTAAGATTATTGTAAATAAGCTGTATGTGGGACCGAAAGAAATGCTTGAGTTATGGATCATATAGAACTAAAACTGGAAAATATAATGAAAAAATAACAAATGCAGTTCAGACAAATGAGGAAAATATGGAGAACTTTGAAAGATTGAAAGAAACAGAGGAATCAAAAAACAAGCAACAAGAAAGAAAATACAACAAAGAGATAATTGAAGGACAAAAGGAGAAAAAGATAGCAAAGCAGAAGGAGATCTCTGATAAGGGAAAGATAAGGAAGAAAAAGAAAGCTAGAAGGGGAAAGAAAGAAAAAACTATAAAAAAATAAAAGCAATATTTGACAAGGGAAAGATAAGGGGGGAAAAGCTACCAGGAGAAAGAAAGAAAGAAAGAAAGAAAGAAAGAAAGAAAGAAAGAAAGAAAGAAAGAAAGAAAGAAAGAAAGAAAGAAAGAAAGAAAGAATAAAAGCATTATTTGACAACATAAAGGGAAAAAGAGAGGAGAGAAAGACAGACAAAAACAAAAAAAGGAAGTTAAAGGTAGAAATGAGAGTGCTAAACGAAATATAGGAAAGGCAACCAAAAACCAAAAAGATAGGATTAAAATTTAAAGCAGGGTGAAAGAGAAGGGATAAAAGAAAAATCAAATTTAATTAGTACTAATATTTTTGAATGTAAGTCTGATAATAGAAAATATGAAGACTGAAAATATCTAACTTTTAAATATGTTTTTATGGGGGGAAAAGGAAAGTAATATTTTTGAATATAAGTTTAATGATAGAAGAATCATGTAGAAACATATATATGTGTTGGGATATAAGAGATAAAAATTAGTGTTCATATGTATGTTTGATTAATTTACTAGTTTTATATAAGTATGAAAAAATTGTTCATTGTAACTAGGATAAAATTTATGTATGAATAACATAGAAATAAAGTTATAAAATAACATAAGAAAAGATGAAAATTGAAAAATACAAGAAAATATAGACATTGAAATATGTAATTTTGAAATATATTTTGTATGGAAAAAATAATGATGTGGAAAAGAGGATAAAGAAATTATAAAATGTTCAGGAAATAACTGAAGTGAAAAATATTAATATAAATATATATATAAATTGGGAAATGACCACATCTTTGATTGCTGGAATTAAAATAGGGATAAAATAAGAGAGGGAGAGAGTAAAGACAGATATTAACAAGAAAAGAAATGTAAGAGATGTAATGAAAATGAAATGAACATGGATTGTAATTATTTTAAAAACAATTTTTTTGTTAAGAATATCATATGAATATACAGTGGTACCTCAAGATACGAACCCCTCGTCTTACGAACAACTCGTGATACGAATCCGGGGTTCAGGAAAAATTTGCCTCTTCCTACGAACTTTTTTCGTGTTACGAACGCCAAACCCGAACTTCCGGGTTCAGCATTCGGAGGCTGCTGGAAAGCCGCCCGGCTGTTTTAAAAGGTGACAGCCAGCGGCGGGGCTTCTTTCCGGGTTCGGGAGGCCACTTTGGGGTTTTGTCTGGGAGAGAGGGCAGGAGGTCCGGCGCTGGGGGAGGGAGTCAGGAAGGTCCTCCTGCTCTCCCCCCCCCAGCGAAAAACACAGAGACGGTCTGACAGGCAGGGAAGAGCAGCCTGGAGCAAAGGGAGTCTGAAACCGCCGGCGGCTTCAGCTTCCCATTGCTCCGCGGGCGGCGGCTGACAGCCTTTGTATATTTGGCTGGGGGGGGGAGCAGGAGGCGCAGGATCGACGGGCGTGGGGCGAGGCAGCAGGTCTGCATCCTGGGCGGGCGGCGGGCGAGGAGGCGCGGCCGAGCGGGCCAGCGAGGGTGCATCCAACTTGAGGGGCTGGCGGGAGGAAAGGGAATGCCACGGGGCTGGGCTCGCCTCCCCCCTCGGCTCCCCCCCCTTACCAGCCTCGCCGCGGAAGGCTCCATTCTGTTCCCTGAATGGAGACCGCCGGCCGCTCAAACGGGTAAGGGGGGGAGCAGAGGGGGGAGCCGAGCCCAGCCCCGTGGCATTCGCTTTCCTCCCACCCGCAGCCGACTGACCGTGGGCTCCTTCCCGACCTCGGAGAGCTTCCTGGTTTTCGTGAGCTTTCATGCCCTGGAAGCTCTCCGAGGTTGCGAAGGAGCCCACGATCAGTCTCGGCTGCGGGCGGGAGGAAAGCGAATGCCACGGGGCTGGGCTCGGCTTCCCCCTCGGCTCCACCCCTTACCAGCCCCGCCGCGGAAGGCTCCATTCTGTTCCCTGAATGGAGACCGCCGGCCGCTCAATCAGGCCGGCAGGGAACAGAATGGAGCGTTCCGCGGCGGGGCTGGTAAGGGGGGGAGCCGAGGGGGGAGCCGAGCCCAGCCCCGTGGCATTCGCTTTCCTCCCGCCCGCAGCCGAGACTGATCGTGGGCTCCTTCCCGACCTCGGAGAGCTTCCTGGTTTTTGTGAGCTTTCATGCCCTGGAAGCTCTCCGAGGTTGCGAAGGAGCCCACGCTGGGCTCGGCTTCCCCCTCGGCTCCCCCTCTTACCAGCCCCGCCGCGGAAGGCTCCATTCTGTTCCCTGAATGGAGACCGCCGGCCGCTCAATCAGGCCGGCAGGGAACAGAATGGAGCGTTCCGCGGCGGGGCTGGTAAGGGGGGGAGCCGAGGGGGGAGCCGAGCCCAGCCCCGTGGCATTCGCTTTCCTCCCGCCCACAGCCAAGACTGATCGTGGGCTCCTTCCCGACCTCGGAGAGCTTCCTGGTTTTCATGAGCTTTCATGCCCTGGAAGCTCTCCGAGGTTGCGAAGGAGCCCACGGTCAGTCGGCTGCGGGCGGGAGGAAAGCGAATCCCCCGTGGGCTCCGTTACATCTTCCGCTGCCAGCCAGGCCTTGCTGGCGGCAGCGGAACAATCGCCTTCCTCCCGCCCGCAGCCGACTCTCCCAGGCAAAAAGTTGCCGGCATTCTGGGATGATGGGGCCGGACTTCCCAGGCGGAAGGCGTGCCCCTCTCCCCGGCATCTTTTTGCCTGGGAGAGAAGATGAAATGCCGCTCGTAGCAGCTGCTAGGAGCGGCATTTCACTTTCTCTCCCAGGCAAAAAGTTGCCGGCATTCTGGGATGATGGGGCCGGACTTCCCAGGCGGAAGGCGTGCCCCTCTCCCCGGCATCTTTTTGCCTGGGAGAGAAGATGAAATGCCGCTCGTAGCAGCTGCTAGGAGCGGCATTTCACTTTCTCTCCCAGGCAAAAAGTTGCCGGCATTCTGGGATGATGGGGCCGGACTTCCCAGGCGGAAGGCGTGCCCCTCTCCCCGGCATCTTTTTGCCTGGGAGAGAAGATGAAATGCCGCTTGTAGCAGCTGCTAGGAGCGGCATTTCACTTTCTCTCCCAGGCAAAAAGTTGCCGGCATTCTGGGATGATGGGGCCGGACTTCCCAGGCGGAAGGCGTGCCCCTCTCCCCGGCATCTTTTTGCCTGGGAGAGAAGATGAAATGCCGCTCGTAGCAGCTGCTAGGAGCGGCATTTCACTTTCTCTCCCAGGCAAAAAGTTGCCGGCATTCTGGGATGATGGGGCCGGACATCCCAGGCGGAAGGCGTGCCCCTCTCCCCGGCATCTTTTTGCCTGGGAGAGAAGATGAAATGCCGCTTGTAGCAGCTGCTAGGAGCGGCATTTCACTTTCTCTCCCAGGCAAAAAGTTGCCGGCATTCTGGGATGATGGGGCCGGACTTCCCAGGCGGAAGGCGTGCCCCTCTCCCCGGCATCTTTTTGCCTGGGAGAGAAGATGAAATGCTGCTCGTAGCAGCTGCTAGGAGCGGCATTTCACTTTCTCTCCCAGGCAAAAAGTTGCCGGCATTCTGGGATGATGGGGCCGGACTTCCCAGGCAGAAGGCGTGCCCCTCTCCCCGGCATCTTTTTGCCTGGGAGAGAAGATGAAATGCCGCTCGTAGCAGCTGCTAGGAGCGGCATTTCACTTTCTCTCCCAGGCAAAAAGTTGCCGGCATTCTGGGGTGATGGGGCCGGACTTCCCAGGCGGAAGGCGTGCCCCTCTCCCCGGCATCTTTTTGCCTGGGAGAGAAGATGAAATGCCGCTCGTAGCAGCTGCTAGGAGCGGCATTTCACTTTCTCTCCCAGGCAAAAAGTTGCCGGCATTCTGGGATGATGGGGCCGGACTTCCCAGGCGGAAGGCGTGCCCCTCTCTCCGGCATCTTTTTGCCTGGGAGAGAAGATGAAATGCCGCTCGTAGCAGCTGCTAGGAGCGGCATTTCACTTTCTCTCCCAGGCAAAAAGTTGCCGGCATTCTGGGATGATGGGGCCGGACTTCCCAGGCGGAAGGCGTGCCCCTCTCCCCAGCATCTTTTTGCCTGGGAGAGAAGGTGAAATGCCGCTCATAGCAGTTGCTACGAGCGGCATTTCACTTTCTCTCCCAGGCAAAAAGTTGCCGGCATTCTGGGATGATGGGGCCGGACTTCCCAGGCGGAAGGCGTGCCCCTCTTTCCGGCATCTTTTTGCCTGGGAGGGAAGGTGAAATGCCGCTCGTAGCAGCTGCTAGAGCCGCCGGCATTTCACCTTCCCTCCCAGGCAAAAAGAAGCCGCGCTGCTGCTCCAGTCGCCCGGTCCTCTCCTGCCTCCCGCGCCGATGTTCCCCATTGCGTTGGGTGCCGCCAGCCCCGAATCGGACGCAACCTCGCCGCTACCGCTGCCGCCGCGCCCACTGCCGGCCCCATTCTCGCTGGAGGTCTAGCCGGAGCCAGGTCCGCTCGGCCGCGCCTCCTCGCCCTCCGCCCAGCCGCCCAGGATGCTGACCTGCTACCTCACGGCGCGCCCACCGCCGGCCCGATCCTGCGCCTCCTGCTTCCCCCCCCCAGCCAAAAATATAAAGGCGGTCTGCCGCTCCCGCGGAGCAATAGGAAGCTGAAGCCGCCCGCGGTTTCAGCCTCCCTTTGCTCCACGCTGCTCCGCCCTGCCTGTCTTTGTGTTTTTGGCTGGGGAGGGGAGCAGGAGGACCTTCCTGACTCCCTCCCCCCAGCACTTCACCCAGGACAACAGGCAGGGCGAAGCAGCGTGGGGCAAAGGGAGGCTCAAGCCTCCTTTGGTGGTGGCGGCCGGCTTCCCGGTTTCTCAGTTTTGGGCTTTCACGCATTAATTGCTTTTCCATTGATTCCTATGGGAAACAATGTTTCATCTTACGAACTTTTCACCTTACGAACCTCCTCCCGGCACCAATTAAGTTCGTATCTTGAGGTATCACTGTATTAAACTCAGAAAGCAAATGCTCATGATATAAGATGTTGAAAAGACCAAAAGCAAATTAAATTTATTTTAAAAAGAAAATACTTTTGACAAAAAAATCCTTCCTTATCTAAAATACTGGGAATGTGTCTTGCTGGATTTCATTATTTATTTATTTGTTTGTTTGTTTGTTTGATTTATTTATTTTGTCAAAACATGTACAAGATAGTAGGTATGGTATGGACATAAACAAAAGCAAAGTAGGTACAAGTAAATTAGGCAATAGGGCAGTAAGACAGGGACAGTAGGCACAATGGTGCACTTATGCACGCCCCTTGCAGACCTCTTAGGAATGGGGTGAGGTCAGGGGTGGGCTACTGTCCGGACGTGGTGGAACGCAGTGGGGTAGCAAAAATGGAGCTCCACCCCAGAACACCCAATTTGCACTGAAAGATGTTGAAAGAAAATGCAGGCCGTCCTGCATAAGTCATGCCCACAGTGTGGTAGTAAAAAGTTTGGTAGCCCTTCACTGGGCGAGGTCGACTGTAGATAGTCTAAGGTTAAAGTTTTTGGGGTTTGGGGAAGAAACCACAGTGTCAGGTATTGCATTCCAGGTATTTGTACAAACAAGTGCAGAACTCCATTTTCTCAAAACACTTCAGAATTTTGGCAGTGGCGGTCGAAGGAAAAACCATGCACAAGGAATGTTTTCAGAAATGTCTGTCAGTTTTGATATTTGCTCTCTCCTAAATCAAGCCATGCAGAGTTACTCACCGGTAATATGGTAGACAGAATTGAAGCCTAAGCCAAATCTACCAACAGTAGATGGGTCATCCTCTTTGTGACTGATGCCGGGACTTTTGATCCCCTCCCAGTCATCCTCAGTGAAAATGCCATTATTGTAAGCCAGAAGTGCAGGTCCTAAGAGAGGAAAAACACACATTCAAACATATTCCTTTGTTAACGTAAGGGATTATAGGGTCATTAAAGGGGTTTCTTCTTTGTAGCATCCCACCTCCAAATTTTCCCAGCCTACTTTTGCCACTTTCTGGCCCCTCTACACCATGTACTCCTCTTCTTCATTTCTGAATGCTGCAAGTCTGCAGGGAATTCTAATAGGACAGTCAATGTTCCCTCCAACCAATCATAGAACATAAACTGTCAATCAATCAAGATTGCACCCTCCCACACCTGAACTACATCAGCTCCTGGAGTAAGAACCCTCCCTCTTAAGAGCCAAAATGGCACAGTGGTTAGAGTGCAGTACTGCAGGATACATCTGATGGCTGCTTGCAATTTGGCAGTTCGAATCTCACCAGGCTCGAGATTGACTCAGCCCTCCATCCTTCCGAGGTGGGTAAAATGAGGATTGTTGGGGGCAATATGCTGATTCTGTAAACTGCTTAGAGAGGGCTGTAAAGCACAGTGAAATGGTATATAAGTCCAAGTGCTATTGCTACTACTTCACACATGCATGCTTTTAGGCCCTGCGTGGAATGGGTCCAGGCTATCTGAGGAACCCCAGTGGGATCGGCCCACCCAACCACTCCAATTGAAGCAGCACGCAGCAGATCCTGTGGGTTAAGGAATTCCAGCTGATGGGGTCAAGAAGTCTTTCCTGCCATGGCTTGTGCCGGGGAGAACACTATGTCTCCAGGGGGAAATCTATCCCACATTTTTGACTTTCAATAGGGCCTGTAGACCTGGCTCTACCAACTGGCCTTGGGCCCTGATTCTAGAGATGGTTAAAGGATTAAGATAATTCCACCTCCTCCCCATACATATCTTCTTCCCTTTCCTTCCCATCCTGCCAGTTTAAAATTAATTTAAATTAATTAGAGTATTAATATTAACTGTTTTCAAGTTTTATCATTTCTATGATTGCAAGCCACCCAGAGTTGCTTCTAGGAGATATAAGCAGTATAGAAGTTTAAATCCCATCCACCCATCCATAATTCTTCCCGTCTATAAATTCCCACTCATAATTGAGATAATGAAATAATCTAATTCTGTGGTGTAGGAGTATCTTATCAGCCTTTCAGGTAGGACAAATAAAAAACCAACAGGACTGGGATTTTAGAAATAAATAATTGTAGTAAGGTAGACTTCAGTAGACTTATCCAGGTTTATCTCTGTCCCATCTTATAATAATAGGTTATGACCTATAAAGCCCTTCATGGCACCGGACCAGAATATCTCCGGGACCACCTTCTGCCGCACGAATACCAGCGACCGGTTAGGTCCCACAGAGTTGGCCTTCTCCGGGTCCCGTCAACTAAACAATGTCGTTTGGCGGGACCCAGGGGAAGAGCCTTCTCTGTGGCGGCCCCGACCCTTTGGAACCAACTCCCCCCAGATATCAGAGTTGCCCCCACCCTCCTAGCCTTTCGTAAGCTCCCTAAAACCCACCTCTGTCGTATTTAAATGTTTCGATCATGTCCCCCCTTTCCCTTCTGTCCTCCAGACTATACAGATTGAGTTCAGGAAGTCTTTCCTGATAAGTTTTAACCTTAAGACCTTCCACCGTTTTTGGACCCTTTAGTGCCTTTTAATACTTTATTGTATATTAACAGAACCTTGCAACTTTGGAAGTACAGGTTTCTTGCTCTCTCCCACACACAGCCCAATAGAATCTGCACCCATTACACAGGAATGGACTATATCCCCTCTCTTATCTAACCATTCCCTAGGCAACAGCTCTTCTTCCAGGGCTACCAAGGTCATTCTCCTATACATCTGTTCTGCAGCCCTGCTGCTGAAGCTGTGGGCAGCAATTTTGTGGGGCTACCTACTGCAGGTCTGCAATCTTCTGGAAAACAAACAGTAGCTCTTCAGCTCCTGCAGGGACGCCCAGGTAAAGCCAGACAGGAAACAGGACTAGGTGAACTAAACCTACCTTATAGAAAAGGCCACACTAACTGAATCTTGGAAGTCCGAAAGCAATCTTCCCACCTGCCGTTTGTAACTGCTTGATCCATTAAGTCAGGTCCTTTCCTTGGTTTCTTTCTGCAACCCTAAAGCCACTGAGGGCTCCTGCCCCTCATCTGATCGTTTCCTAGGCCTCCTCTCGAGTCTTCGGAGAGGGGTGGGATACAAATCTAATAAACTATAACTATAACTTTTCATTTCTAGCCTTTTCTAGCCGCTCTGAGTCTCCGGAGAGGGGCGGCATCCTTATTATTATTACTAATTACTAATTATTATTATTGTTGTTGTTGTTGTTGTTATTATTATTAATATTACAGTGATCCCCCGCTCGTTGCGAGGGTTCCGTTCCAGAACCCCCCGCAACGAGCGGGTTTTCGCGAAGTAGCGCTGCGGAAGTAAAAACACCATCTGCGCATGTGCAGATGGTGTTTTTAACTTCCGCAGCGCTAGTGAGGAGCCGAAGATTGGGGGCGGCGCGGCTGTTTTAAAACATCGCCGCCGACATGGGGGGCTCGCTAGCACCCCCCCCGAACCCCCAACCCGGGTTTGGGGGGGGTGCTAGCAAGCCCCCCATGTCGGCGGGGACGTTTTAAAACACCCGCGCGGCTTTCCAATGAGTCCCGAAGACAAACGCGGAAGTTTGACGTTTGTCTTCGGGACTCATTGGAAAGCTCCGATCGTTTTAAAACAGGCGCGCCGTTCTCCGCTGACTCCTGGCGAACTTCCCGGGCGAAGGGCGGGCGAGCGGGTGCTGGGGGGGGCTTCGCCCTCCCGCCAGCAAGAGGGGGAAGACCCAGGGAAGCCGCCCAGCAGCTGATCTGCCGGGCGCCATCTACGCATGCGTGCCCATAGAAAAAAAGGGCACGCATGCGCAGATGGTGTTTTGACTTCCGGGTTCAAAAATCGCAAATAAGATTCACTCAAGAAAAGGCAAAGAAGGAGAAAATGGAAGTAGAAAGGTGAAGGGGGAAGAGAAGGAGTGGAAGGAAGTAGGAAGGGGGAAGAGAAGGGGCAAGAAAGTAGAGGGAAGAAAGGGAGAAAGAGGGAGGGGAGTGTAAAGAAAAGAAGAATAACAGATTGGTGAGTAGAAATAATAGGTGCACTGATTTAAGACACTGATTTAAGAATGATTGATAAAAAAGTAAAATTGTGTACATTGACATATTCTAAGACAGTGTTTCCCAACCTTGGCAACTTGGCAATTCACTGGCTGGGGAATTCTGGGAGTTGAAGTCCAGATATCTTCAAGTTGCCAAAGTTGGGAAACACTGTTCTAAGGTATGTGCATTGATGCGTATGAAAACTGCGGAGAAAGAATAAAACATTTTTATATTAACAAAAACACTTTGCATGAGCTTTGTTTTCTACCAGCTTCTGCACTGGGCAAATGCTCTTTCCTTGCTGCCACGTGGCTGTGTCCTAAAAGGTTTACTGGCAAAGCTACTTAGGAAGCCAGCCTTGAAAGGAAAGAGTGGAGAAAGAGTTCCCACTAATGGGGAAAAGAAACCTGAGCCCCAAACTCCCTTGAGAGGTTCTGATGCAAACCACAAAACTAATGATTTAGTTCTGTGATTTAGGATTCGCCTAGCGCACCAATTGCGACCCTACTTGGATCAGGAGGCTCTTCTCACAGCCACTCATGCCCTTGTCCCTTCACGGCTCGATTATTGCAACACAATATATGGAGCTACCCCTGAAGAGTGTCCGGAGACTAGTTGGTCCAGAATGCAGTGACACAAGCTGTTTGTGGGGGCACCTAGTTACCCCCACATTACATCAATCTCCGTGGACTGCACTGGCTCCCAATCCATCTCTGAACGCAATTCAAGGAGTTGGTCATTACCTTTAAAGCCCTACATGGCTTAGGGTCAGACTATCTTTGAGATTGCCTTCTACCACATAGCTCCCAGTGACCGGTAAGGGTCCACAGTGTTGGTCTTCTCCGATACTAAATGGTGTCAGCTGGTAAGTCCATGGGGGAGGGCCTTTTCTGTGGTGGCTCCGACCCTCTGGAATCAGCTACCTCCTGAGATCTGGACAGCCCCAGCCCTACTGGCCTTCTGGAAAGCGGTAAAGACCTGGCTTTTCCAGCAGGCTTGGAGCCGTTGATTTGATGATGATAACCATCAAGATTTGGCCATCAATGGTATGCCTGGGTTTCATTGTTTTACTTTAATTGTTTTTATAGGTTTCTGGTATTTTTGTATGTTTATTTTTGGTTGTGAACTGTCCAGAGTCCCTAGGGAGTGGGCAGCATAAAAATCGAATGAATGAATGAATGAATGAATGAATGAATGAATGAATGAATGAATGAATGAATGAATGAATGAATGAATGAAGTTTCGGCGTTTGGGGTGAAAAGAAACTTGCTTATTTGCCAAAACCAACATGGAAACATCTTGATTGCCATCAAGGTCACAGGTAGAGGTGCCGAAAGCAAAATAATTGCCTATCAGTCAGCTAAAAAAACAGCCATTGGTAACCAAACATTGTGATCTCAGTGTTACAAACTAAATGTGTGGTTTGGTCTTAAGAGCTGAGGTGGCATATTAGTTAAAGTGTAGCACTGCAGGCTGTTTCTGCTGACTGCCAGTTGCTCAGTTTGGCTGTTTGAATGTCACCAGGTTCAAGATCGACTCAGCCTTCCATCCTTTCAACGTGGGTAAATTGTTTGGGGCAATATGCTGACTCTGTAAACCACTCAGAGAAGGCTGTAAAGCACCATGACACTGTATATAAGTCTAAGTACTATTGCTCTAAGCATCACCCATGTTATTTGGATATAGATTATACAGAACTTCAGTACAGATGGAGAGAGGGAGTGAAAGAGGGCGGGAGTGGGGGGAGGATAGAGAGAGGGGGGAATCATCTGTCCATGAGGAGCCTGCTGGAAATAATCCCCCCAAACTAGTTTATTTTCAACATTCCCTTTTAAGAACTCATACAGATAGCCCTTGGATTACAGCTTAAAATAGAGCAAGGTAGAATAGTAATAATTAATAATAATTTATTAGATTTGTATGCCACCCCTCTCCGAAGACTTGGAGCGGATAGGGTAGCATAGCGTAGCACAGAAAAGAACAGCACAAAACAGAATAGAATAACAGCGTTGGAAGGGCCCCCCTGTTTAGGCAGGAACCCAACACTACTTCAGAGAAATGGTTATCCAACGTCTGCTTTAAAACTTCCAGTGCTGAGGCATTCACAACTTCTGGAGGCAAGCTGTTCCACTGATTAACTGTTCTAACTGTCAGAAAATTTCTCCTTAGCTCTAAGTTACTTCTCTCCTTGTTTAGTTTCCACCCATTGCTTCTTGTTCTACTCCCAGGTGCTTGACTCCCTCTTCTTTCTGGCAACCCCTGAGATACTGGAACACTGTTATGTCACCCCTGATCCTTCCTTTCATTAAACTAGCCATGCCCAGTTCTTGCAACCGTTCTTCACATATTTTAGCCTCCAATACCCTAATCAGCTTTGTCGCTCTTCTCTGCATTCTTTCTAGAGTCACAACATTCTTTTTACATCATGATAACCAAAACTGAATGCAGTATTCCAAGTGTGGCCTTCCCAAGGCCTTATAAAGTAGTATTATAAAACTTCACATTATCTTAATTCTATCCCTGATAATGCAGCTTAGAACTGTGTTGGCTTTTTTGGCAGCTGCTGCAGTTCAAAATTTGTGGCTCGAGTCCTCGTAAATTGAGGACTTCATGTACAATCTCCTTGTGCAATAATACATACAATTTCCCTTCTATCAGTTAAATATGGATCACAGGTCTTTGTGGCAGGAAGTTTGCATCTCAAGCCACATAATATAGATCTCCCCCATCAGGACCCGCCCACCCACCTCCAGTTGACAGCTGGAATTATTTCTGGGTTAAGGTTAATGTTCTGATCAATACCTTGGGTGTTGGCCAATCCATCGGAGAAAAGGCTTTGTGTTCCAAAACTCCGTTCATCATAGAGTAAAATCACTTCTTCAGCAATTGCATCATCTGCATTCTGGATCAATTCCTTTGAGAAGAAGCAGAAAACTGATTCAGGTAGCCGGTAAATATTAAGCTGTGCCTTTACAAATACACCATCCTTTAAAGTTCATCTGAGATGAAATGCTACTTATCCCTGCCTGACTCTCTCCCAAAAGACGTGGAATTTGCTGGGACTTTGTTTGTTGGATTGTTTGATTGATTCTACTTTTATGCCACCCAATTTTTAGTCTTCATCTCATCTCCTTCAGTTTTCATCCACAAAAATTCCTCACTGTGATAAACATAAGAGACTAAAAGTGCAGTTGAAATGTAAGTGCATTTATTCGTGTACAGATAGCCCTTGTTTACTGAACAAGGGACCACCAGCTTTGCCGCTAAGTGAAGTGATCCCTAGTGGGAAATCATGTGACTATATTATACTTTCCCTTTTCTCACTTCCCTGGTCTTTGGAATGCTCGCCCGGTCCTGGGATGAGTAGCATCAAGAGAAGTAGCATTTATATTTAGATTCATTGGATAGGAAGGGATTACAAGAGAGTAAGCAAGCACACAATAGTGAATATACACTCAAAGCAATATAATGGTACTCAGGGCTACACAAACAGCTTCCTATACTCTTCATGTGTCTGCTTTACTCTCTTGCAACCCTTTTCTCTCCAATCCTCAGGGAGGAGAAAGAAAACCAGATAAGACACAGCACAATGCATGCCGACTATAATGGTGATCATGTAAATGAAACTGCTGCAAGATTGTAAAAGTAGGCACTGGTTGTAAAGTTATTTTTCAGCACTTCTAAAAAACGAGGCAGTCAGTAGGAGGGGGTCTACCAGTATATTATTATATGACTAAATGAAATAATTATATGAAAATATACCTAACCCAAATGGCTTCCATCCCAAAACATCAGACTTTCCTAACCTATTGACCTACATAGGGTGGGAATTGCAGCTGTCAACATATCCCTTAGCCTAACAGTTCTAAATTCCCATTATAAACTGAATGTATAATTACGCCTCTCTTTCACATGTACTTTAATTCTAGTCATTCCTTCAATAGTTTCCAATTATATAAGGCAAGTTGAAATAATACATAGATTAACAGATAATTATACTTACTTAGCATTAAGTCCCAAATTACCCAGAGAAGCTGACCATAGCTTGAATTATCTAGAAGGCTTACCATAGCCTGAATTTTTCAGCAATATTGTTAAACAATTATACATAAAAGGACAAATTTCCTTACTTTTCTTTCACGTGGAAAACAATAATGCTCTTTAGATATTGCTGGCAAATACATTGTGGAATATTCTAAAATTAGAAATCATGTTCTTTTGCATCATAATGCAACATTGCACTCATTTTTATATGCATATTAATCAAATTAAACCAATTAACCAAAACATACCAAAAATAGTTTCCAGATAAATTGGATTCCACGTATGAGAGAAGCAGTTATATAAATGTGATGGAATGAATGAATCAATGAATCAATGAATGGACAAAGTAGTTGCAATCTACTCCTCTACCAGTATTTCCAAAGACAAAAAAAAATCCAGTGCTTAACAACTCTCACAAACCCACCTTTAATATCTGCCCTCCATCTGGGTATTTGCGAAGGATACCCTGTAAATACTTGAGGATAGGTGGCGGTTTCTGCCGAAAGCCCTTCCTGAAAGAGAGACAAATTTCAGATACAATGTTTGTAAGGTCCATTACGCATGGATCTTCTAATAGGCAACTTCTAGCAATGCCTGTTCAAATACATTGTGTAGCTACTCCATCTATCTAAAGCCAGCATAGGCGTTTGTGGCCCTGCAGAAACGATAGGAACAATAATTCTTTTATTGCTGTTGATTCTGTCTGGAAATGCTGGCAACTGCAGTTTAATAGCATCTTGAGAATGCCAAGTTTTCAATCACTTTTTTCCCATAAAGGATTGGGGAGAAAGGGGAGTGATCCTGCCTTTAATAAAGGCAGAAGTATGAGAAGATAGAAACAATACATGTAGTTCTTAACTTATAGCCATTATTTTATTTTATTTTTATTTTATTCTATTTTGTTTTGTTGGATTTCTATATCGCCCTTCTTCACAAAATCAGGGCAGCTTACAAAAATAAGAATAAAATACAATACAAAATATAACAGAAGAAACCCAACCTAGAACCAATGTTTAAAACCCCAAGATATTAAAAACACAAAAACAAATCCAAGCATTCACAACCATTCTAACTACAATCAGTCATATTCTCAACCAGACCAAGGCCTGCTGACAAAGGTGAGTTTTTAAAGCCTTTCGAAAGGCCAGGAGGGTGGGGATGGTGCGGATCTCTGGAGGGAGTTTGTTCCAGAGGGCTGGGGCAGCCACAGAGAAGGCCCTTCCTCTAGGCCCCGCAGTTGGCATTGCTTAGCTGACAGGACCTGGAGAAGGCCAAAACTGTGGGACCCAACCAGCTGCTGGGATACATGAGGCAGAAGAAGGTCCCGTAAGTAACCTGGGTCCTACGCCATGTAAGGCTTTATAGGTAATGACCAACTCTTTAAATTAGAGGTGGCCCATCTCAATCTCAGACCCTTATTTCCAACCTTAGAATCACCTTGTGAGGATTTAGCAATCATTCCAAGTTACAGTGGCAATGTAAGAAATTAATTCCGACCCATCCTTGCACTCACAAACGGTGCAGTGTCATATTTTTAAAAATTCAGGTGCTTGCAACAAACATGGTTTTACAAAGGTTGCAGCTTTCCCAGTGTCATGGGATTGCTACTTGCAACTTTCCTAGCCAGTTTCCGACAAGAGGTGAGTTCTTCAAGGTTCTTCGGACCAGATGGCCCCAACCAGTAGCAACCCGCTGGGTGATGTTAGGATGGCCTCATGGATCCGGTTTGTCAGTACCGGTCTGTGGCGCCATCATCTTTGTTAAAAAAAGATCTGATTTTTTTTTTATAGTTTGGAAGTTTTTCCTTCTGCTGCTGCTTTATACAGTGGTTTATACAGTGGTACCTCTCCCTAAGAAAGCCTCTACTTAGGAACTTTTCTAGATAAGAACCGGGTGTTCTTTTTGCCTCTTCTTAAGAACCATTTTCTACTTAAGAACATGACCCCGGAAAAATTTCCAGGAAATTTGAGAGCAGCACGAAGGCCCGGCCAGTTTCCTATCATTCCCCCTGGGCTTCTCTCTCTGGCGCAGTGTATGGGAGGCAGCTTCACGCAATGTATGGGAGGTGTGTGCTCCTCCTTGCCACCTCAGGGTCCCTCTTTTTTTTTTTAAGCCTTAAAGTTTTGGATTTTTTTTTATTCCCCTCACCTCCCCTTCTTCCTTTGGCAACGACTGTCCTCCTCTTCTTCCTCCTCCTCCTCCCACCCAAATTCCGAGCTTTTATTTCTTTCCTAATGGGTTTGCACGCATTATTTGCTTTTACATTGATTCCTATGGGAAAAATTGCTTCTATTTACAAACTTTTCTACTTAAGAACCTGGTTACGGAATGAGTTAAGTTCTTAAGTAGAGGTACCACTGTACTTGCCTTTATTCCTTCACCGGAAGCACAGCAGATCAACTCCTGCCTATGTTTCGGGCTGATTATAGCTACTGAGCATGTGCGGAAGCAGGGGACACACTTGTACGAGCGTAGCATATGCAAGGCACAAAATGTCACAATGCAAACCAGTGGCGAAGATAAGTGTAACCCACCCCAAAAAGGCATTGAGGAAGGCAGATTTGCTTAATGAAGACATGATCACTTCACAATTGCAATGTTTGCTTAACAACCATGGGGGGGGGGGTCATAAAATTGGGTATGGTTTATTCCACCACTGTCTTGTGCAATCATAAAAATTCTGGTCCCCAATTATACCCATTAAGATGAAAACTACCTGTACAAATGCAACACCCCATAAAATTATACGAGCAAGAAAGATAATTCATGATTAAAACCAGACAAGGAATAACCATAGATTTAAATTGTGAATTATCAACCTCCTCAATAAACAGTTTGCTTCACTGGATGGCAGGCAGGGTTTATCAGGAATATTTAGTAGTCAGCTCTGGTTTATGTAGTTGCATTCATGCAACACATTAAGCCATTAACAAATCATATTCTGGCTACATTTAGGCCATCACCATTTCTCTAAGGCTATTCTAACAAGGGGATTCCAAGTTTAGAACTAAGGGTCTGAGAGTGAAATAGGCCATCTCTAAATTTGATAAATTGCTAAAATAGAGTTATGATCAGTGGACAACTCAGTTTGATCCCACACAAGCCTTGGGCATGACCTCCAACAGCCTTCCAAAATATTGCCAAATTATAATATTTAATTGGATGGAAGAAGGTAATATTAGCTACTATACATGAACATGCTCTAAAAATATTATAGGAGCAGTTAACCTCTGCTTTGTCAACCTCTTGAATATTATAGGAGCAATTAACCTCTTTTCTCTTCTTTAAAACAGCCAGAACAAAAAAGTTGTTTCAAATATTTCAAGTTGTCAAACATACACAACACATCTTCCTTCTCCTACTTTTCCCACAACAACCCTGTGAGGTGGGTTCGTCTGAGAGAGAAACTGACCCAGTTATCCAGCTGGCATTCATGGCTAAGGCAGGACTTGAACTCAGTCTCTTGCTTTCTAGGCTGGTGTTTTAACCACTAGATCTGAAGTACCCCTCTTCAATTCACTAGGGAGAATGATATGAACTCTGTTCAAGGCCTGATCTAAAATTGCGGTTGGTGAAAAAAGCAGGCTAGAAACATTAAATATACTGCTCAAAAAAAATAAAGGGAACTCTCAAATAACACATCCTAGACCTGAATGAATTTCATTGAATACTTTGTTTTGTGCAAAGTTGAATGTGCACAACAGCATGTGAAATTGACTGTCAATCAGTCTTGCTTCCTAAATGGACAGTTTGATTTCACAGAAGTTTGATTTACTTGGAGTTATACTGTGTTAAGTGTTCCCTTTTTTTTTTTGAGCAGTGTATATATCCATATATATAAACCAGTTATTTAGAATTAAATTTATGTTAGTTCTGTTTCTACCTGGCCACTGCCCCCTCCCTCCAAAAACTCTGGGCATTTTAGGATCCTAACAGAACATAGAAAAAAAGAAACAGAAAGATATATAAGAAAGTTTGGGCCACCCTAAAAGAATATTGTAGCAATGAGAGAGGATCTGGGGAGAAGTACATAATCTTTCCATAATCCTTCTGCCTCCTCTCTCTCTCTCCTTTCAGACACCTAAACACACACACACAGACATGACACAAACATATACTTCAGGGGTGAAATGCTACCAGTTTGGCCCAGTTTGCTGGAACCGGTAGTAAAAAAAATGCTTTTAAAAAGTAGAAAAAAGTTCATCCAAAGATTGCATGACACTGCTGGTTGTCACATCTGATGAAACTTTTTTTTTTAAACCTTTTTGAAATAGAATAGAATTTTTATTGGCCAAGTGTGATTGGACACACAAGGAATTTGTCTTGGTGCATATGCTCTCAGTATACATAAAATAAGCATTTTTTAAAAACCTTCCTATTTGTTGGAACTGACTTTGTGAGTTTCCTGCTTGTTGCAGGGGCTATTTTGTGTGAAGTGCAGCTGCTTCTAGATTGTGTGTGAGTCAGTTGTGTAGCTTTTGTGTTATTTTTGTGCAAAGTGTGATAATTGGTTTTTGAGCTTGGTGTAATTCTGTGAGGTTCCTGCTTGTTGCAAAATGCAACCAATTCAAAAGAAGCTTTTTCTATGAAATCAGCTGTTCTTGCATTGTGTGCATCAGTTGTGTGGCTTTTGTGTATGAGAGTTGGTTTTTGAGCTCACCCGGTCACATGATCATGACCCCAAGCCATGCCCATCTAGTCTCATGACCACCAAGCCACACCTCACCAAGCCACACCCACAGAAATGGTAGGGAATTTTTTTAGATTTCACCACTGATATTCTTCCTTACTTTTTTCTCTGCTTTTGAGACATCTTCAAACCTGCAGGAACAAAAAGATGAAAATATACAAAATGAAATACAAGCATAACATAATCATACCTATTAATTTGAACTGAGTGCAAATAAATTCATAGGGGGGCAATTTGATTTTTAATGTGGCCTTCCTTCCTTTCCCTCCTTCCTTCCTCTCCATTTCTCTCTTTTCCCTCCCTCTCTTTCCCTTTTCTTTCTTTCTCTCTTTTCCCTCTTTCTCATTCTCCCCCCCCCATTTCTATGTACCTCTCCCTCTCCCCCCACTTCTCTCTCTCATTTGTTTCTCCTCCCTTTTTGCTCTCATTTCCTCTTACTTTCATTTCTGTTTCTCTCTTTCTTCTCCCTCTCATTTGTTTCCCTCTTCTCCCTCTCTCTCCCCCCTCTCTCAATCTCTCATTTCTGTCTCCCTTCTCTCTCATTTGCCTCTATTTCCTGTTTTTCTTTCTTCTTCTTTGGGTGTTTTTTACCATGATTTAACACTGCTGTTCTGTTCAAAAACACATCCTAAAGTTCTGTGCCCGGGTCTATTTGACCCGGACCGCAAATTTTTCATTTTAGGTACAGTACTTATATTTGGTCTTTTTGAAAGCTTTTTTCACTTGGAAACAAGTTTGAACATTTCTACACACAATGAAATGAAAATTGAACTGAAAAAATTCATGCTTATTGGTTTATTTTGCTCATAAATGGGCCCCCATGCTTATACTCAAATAGGCTTATACTCAAGTAGGCTTATATTCTAGTATAAGACCATATGATCTTATATGTGAAAATAAACCAAAGTTTTTCCATTCATTTATATTTTTCTTATGATCAGGAATGTTCCATTTTGCATATCAAACCTTTTGGGGGGAAATCCCTTGGAAATTTGTAGCCTAAAAAAAAATATAAACTGACACAAAATGCTCAAAAATGGGGGGCTTTTTGATCAAAATAAACCAATAAGCATCATTATTTTCCGTTCAATTGTCATATCATTTTGTTCAGAAATGTTCAAACTAGTTTCCCAGTGGAAAAAAGTTTTCAAAAAGACCAAATTTAAGTACCGAAAAGAATTTTTTTGTCTCAGGTCAAATAGACCTGGGAACAGTACAAGTGTAGGTAAAATTTTGCCCAGAAAAAAGTTAGCCCCCACCCCTCAAAAAAATATTTTTATGATGGTCAGCAATGTTAAATTTAGTAAATCAATGCCTAAGATATTAAAAATATTTCTGATCTGGAGCCTTAAAAAATTTAAAGTGAAAATGGTTGCAAGCATTTTTTTGGGGGGGTGAGGCCTTATTTCTGATTTTAAAAACCCAATAAGCATAATTTTTTTCAGTTCATTTATATTTTTCTTATGTTCAGAAATGTTCAAACTACCAATCCCACACCAACTTTAGTAAAATTGAATGCATTTTGCAGGCTAAGCAATCTATAAATTGAAAAAAAAGTTCACAAAAAAGGGAAACTGCCTTTTATGATTAAAAAAACCCAATAAGCATTTTTTTTCGTTCAATTGTCATATCATTTTGTTCAGAAATGTTCAAACTAGTTTCCCAGTGGAAAAAGGTTTTCAAAAAGACCAAATTTAAGTACCGAAAAGAATTTTTTTGTCTCAGGTCAAATAGACCCGGGAACAGTACAAGTGTAGGTAAAATTTTGCCCAGAAAAAAGTTAGCCCCCACCCCTCAAAAAAATATTTTTATGATGGTCAGCAATGTTAAATTTAGTAAATCAATGCCTAAGATATTAAAAATATTTCTGATTTGGAGCCTTAAAAATTTTAAAGTGAAAATGGTTGCAAGCATTTTTTTTGGGGGGGGTGAGGCCTTATTTCTGATTTTAAAAACCCAATAAGCATAATTTTTTTCAGTTCATTTATATTTTTCTTATGTTCAGAAATGTTCAAACTACCAATCCCACACCAACTTTAGTAAAATTGAATGCATTTTGCAGGCTAAGCAATCTATAAATTGAAAAAAAAGTTCACAAAAAAGGGAAACTGCCTTTTATGATTAAAAAAACCCAATAAGCATTTTTTTTTCAGATCAATTTTCATATCATTGTGTGCAGAAATGTTCGGACTACTTTCCAAGTGAAAAAAGTTTTCAAATTGACCAAACATAAGCACTTCAAATGAAGAATTTTCCGCTGGGTCAGGGTGACCTGGGAACAGAACTTTAAGCCTATTTTTTTTCAGCAAGAAAGAAGCCCCCACCCACCCAAAAAAATTCTCATAGAGAGAACCCCTGAAATGATGCAAACTCGTGAAATTTCAAGTTTCAGATATGCAGGGAAAATTTTTACAGGGTCTCAAACTTTGATTTCGACCGGAACCGTGTCACTTCCCTTTTTTGTTTCTCTATTTTTCCTCATTCTCTGCCTCCATCATTTTCTCATCTCTCTTTTTCTCCCTCTTTTGCCCTCATTTCTCTCTCACTCTCTCCCTTTCATTTCTGTTTTTCTCTTCCCTCTCCCTCTTTTTCCTTCTCTCTCTCATTTGTTTATTCTTCCTCTCCTCCAACATTTTCTCATTTTTCTCTTTCTCCTTTTCTCTCTCACATTCCCCCCCTCTCACTTTCCCCCTCTTTACCTCGCGCTGCTGTTGGCTGCGCAGGTAAATAGGTGACTGGAGGAGGGGGTTTCTCTCCCCCCTCCCATGTAGGTTGTCGATTGCAGCTGTCGGGCGGGGATGAAGGGCGCCTGGCTCCGCCGAGGGAACAGTGGTAGCAAGGCTATTTATTGTAGAGGTTTTTCTTTTCTAATTGCCTTTTTTAAAAATAGTGCTCACCTTCTAGAAATTAAAATAATCTGTGCCAAGTTTATGGCCGAAGCAAATCGGTGCTCCAAAGTCCAAACTATTCCGGCCTCACGATTGGACTAATTGAGTTTAGGGGAAACGTGGTTAGATAAACTGGCTCGGATCCTGCCCTCCTTTCTTGAACCGTTCTACCCCCTCTTCTCTTTACCTCTCCCCCCAAAACCTGGCACGCTGCTCCCCGTTATTACCTGCCTACCGCTCCCAATTTTCAGGCTGTTCGGTAATTCAGGGATGCTCCGTCGCTTCTGAACACGAAAGGATCCAACCGGCTCTTTCTCCACCCAATCAGCAGCAGAGTGAAGGCAGCGGAAACGTGTGCACGCCCTTTAATAGGATCCAGCCTTTCTTCACAGAGAAATGGAAAGCGAAAGTAATTATGGCGGTGGAGGAGAATGGAAACAGAAATAAATAGTGAAATCCGGGGGAGAAGGTATTGTGGGGCAAAGTACGGAGAACTGCTTGAGCACATTACATAGGGCTACTTTATTCAGGGTATATGTAATTGCCATCCCCAAAGTGCGATCCTATTCAGGAGGACACTTTTTGCTTGCAAAACACCATCCCTGCAGAAACGTCCTAAAATAAGGAGTGTTCAAGTTTATCTTGACCTGACCCAAAAGCCACATCTGGCTATTGATGAAACATCTGGATTAGTGGGCATTAGGTTGAGAAAATATGAATCGCATTCACATAACATGCTAGAGTAAAACTATTTATTTTATTTATTTATTTTGTCCAATACACAATGAGGGTTTTAGTGGGTATACAGTATATCAATATACACATAGTAAAATACATGATGAAGGTTATGGAGGAGATACTCATAGTAAAATATATCTAAGAAATAATAGAAAAGAAGATATAGGAATAGAATATATCAATGAAAGAATAGAAGAAGAGATATAGGAGATATAGGAGAGCAATAGGACAGGGGACGGAAGGCACTCTAGTGCACTTGTACTCACCCCTTACTGACCTCTTAGGAATCTGGATAGGTCAACCGTAGATAATCTAAGGGTAAAGTGTTGGGGGTTTGGGGATGACACTATGGAGTCCGGTAATGAGTTCCACGCTTCGACAACTCGGTTACTGAAGTCATATTTTTTACAGTCAAGTTTGGAGCGGTTAATATTAAGTTTAAATCTGTTGTGTGCTCTTGTGTTGTTGTGGTTGAAGCTGAAGTAGTCGCCGACAGGCAGGACGTTGCAGCATATGATCTTGTGGGCAATACTTAGATCTTGTTTAAGGCGTCTTAGTTCTAAACTTTCTAGGCCCAGGATTGAAAGTCTAGTCTCATAGGGTATGCTATTTCGAGTGGAGGAGTAAAGGGCTCTTCTGGTTAAGTATCTTTGGAATCTAGTAGAAAAGACGGGAAATCGCATTGCAGCAAGATGGGCAGAAAACAAATTTAATAAAGAAAAAAGAAAATAATTCATTCTGAAAGGCAATTCGGGTCCCATTTGGCAGAGGGCTGGCTCAGCCTTTCATACTTGTCCTGTTGGAGGCAATATGCTGACAATACTATTATTTTTATAATATAAAATATCAAAAAATATTATATATAAATATATATGCCAAGACCTTCATACCTGTACTGTGAAAATCTACAAAAACACACACACACGTATAATATTTTAGATATGTTTAGATATTTATATATATAAAATATGACAATAATATAATGTATTATATCATTATATTATTATGTATTATATTATTAATATATTATAATAAAATAATATATATAATAATAATATATTATGTCTCTGTATACCACTAAAACGTACTTGACAAAAGAAATAAAGAAATAAAAATATGTAAACTGCTTAGATCAGTGTTTTTCAACCAGTGTGCCGGGGCACACTAGTGTGCCGTGAGACATGGTCAGGTGTGCCGTGGGGAAATTAAACATGGGTCCCCAAGCTACGGCCTGCGTGTTGGATATGGTCCACAGAGGCCATTTATCCGGCCCGCCGCCAGCCGCCTCCATCCGAACATAAACATTCCCCTCACAATCCCTCCAGCTATCAGCGACAGGAAGAGTGGAGGCACAGGGAACGCTCACTGACCAATCACCTTCTAGGATTCATCCCGACCACTAGCAAGGAACCAATAGCAGGCCGCCTCTCATCCACGCCCAGGAAGGTCCCCGCTGGGGCTGCCGTGCACTTGTCATTGTATGGCCGCGGTGAGTGGTTGAGGCTGCTACTTCTCCCCATGGCTCCAATTTATAATCCTGGTCAGGACTGTCTGGAGGTAAATGTTGCCACCACTAGATGAAGCCTCAGCCTCAGCTGGTTATGTTTCTCCTGATGGTGTATATTATTAACTATATGTATAATATGTACTGTGTTAGAGTGTCATTTTGTGTCATTTTGGCTGGTGGTGTGCCCCAGGATTTTGTAAATGTAAAAAATGTGCCGCGGCTTTAAAAAGGTTGAAAATCACTGGCTTAGATGATACTATGAAGCAGTATAGAAGTCTAAGTGCTATTGCTAGGATTCATAAAGCTGATTGGATTGCTGGAATGGGAAGTTGAAATTGTTCCACCCCATGTCCAGTCAACAAAGCAGTGGAAGTGATGTGCCGGTGCCTGGAGGCTGTTGGGGCCTGGATGGGTGTCAACAAACTCAACTCAGACAAGACGGAGTGGCTGTGGGTCTTGTCTCCCAAGGACAATTCCATCTGTCTGTCCATCACCCTGGGGGGGGGAATTATTGACCCCCTCAGAGGGGGTGCACAACTTGGGCGTCCTCGATTCACAGCTGACATTGGAACATCATTTTTCGGCTGTGGCGAGGAGGGTGTTTGCCCAGGTTCACCTGGTGCACTAGTTGCGGCCCTATTTGGACAGGAAGTCATTGCTCACAGTCACTCATGCCCTCATCACCTCGAGATTCGATTACTGCAATGCTCTTTACATGGGGCTACCTTTGAAAAGTGTTTGGAAACTCCAGATCGTGCAGAACGCGGCCGCAAGAGCCATCGTGGGGCTTCCCAGATTCGCCCACGTTTCTACAACACTCCGTGGCCTGCGTTGGCTGCCGATTAGTTTCCGGTCACAATTCAAAGTGTTGGTCATGACCTTTACTTAAAGCCCTACATGGCATTGGACCAGAGTACCTCCGGAACTGCCTGCTACCGCACGAATCCCAGCGGCCGATAAGGTCCCACAGAGTTGGCCTTCTCCGGGTCCCGTCGACTAAACAATATCGTCTGGCGGGCCCCAGGGGAAAAGCCTTCTCTGTGGTGGCCCCGGCCCTCTGGAATCAACTCCCCCTGGAGATTAGAACTGCCCCCACCCTCCTTGCCTTTCGTAAACTACTTAAGACCCACCTATACCACCAGGCATGGGGGAGTTGAGACATCTTCCCCCAGGCTCATTATAATTTATGTTTGGTATGTATGTGCTGTTTGGTTTTTAATTATGATAGGGTGTTTAGTTATTTTTAATATTAGATTTGTGCCATTATAATATTGTTTTTGTCATTGTTGTGAGCCGCCCCAAGTCTTCGGAGAGGGGCAGCATACAAATCTAATAAATTGAATTGAATTGAATTGAACAACATGTTAGAAATCTTTAACGACATTATAATGGATGGTAGAATACCTAAATCCTGGTCAGTCTCTAATAACATTAATACACAAATCTGGTTCAGACAAAGATAAGATACAAAATTATAGACCTATATCTTTATTAAATGTTGACTATAAAATATTTACTTCTATTTAGGCAGCAAGACTTAAAAAGATTTTAGACAAGAAGATACATGAAGATCAGAATGGTTTTCTACCAGGCAGACAAATAAAAAATAATCTCAGAACGATTATCAATACACTAGAATATTATGAACAACGTCCAGGAAGATAAATGTCACTAATGTTTTTAGATGCAAAAAAAGCTTTCGACAATGTAGATTGGACATTTATTAAAATGCAATTAAATAAAATGAGATTCGGGACAAAATTTGTTAATGTAATTGACACCATATACTCGAAGCAAATGGCAAAAATTATGCTAAATAACGAACAATTGGAAAAATTTGAAATTTATAAAGGTGTGAGATAGGGCTGCCCGATCTCACCCTTACTGTTTATTTTATCTTTGGAAGTTTTGTTGATAAAGATAAGAACAAATAATAAAATTCAGAGTAACTATAGGGAAAGAAACATACAAAGTACAAGCTTTTGCAGATGATTTGACTTTTATAGCCGAAAATCCTATAACAACAATACTTAATTTGACTGAAATGATAGAAGAATATGGTAAATTTGCAGGCTTAAAAATAAATAGAAATAAGACACAATTAGTAGTTAAAAATATGACAGAATCACAGAAAAGACAATTAGAATATATTACACGTATGAAGATAGCTAAGAAAGTAAAGTATTTAGGAATCTGGATCACCTCTAAGACTATATCCTTAAAAAATGATAATTATATAAAACTGATTGATGAAATTAAAAAATATTTAGAAACATGGAATAATTTGAAATTGTCCTTCATTGGGAGAATTTCAACAATTAAGATGAATGTTTTACCTAGGATATTGTTTTTATTTCAAGTTTTACCTATAAATCCAGGGGGGGATTTTTTAAGGATTTAACAACAATAGTTAGAAAATTTCTTTGGCAAGGTAAAAAGGCAAGAATAAAATTAAGTATATTAGAAGATATAAAAGAAATAAGAGGCTTTACACTACCTAATTGGAAATTATACTACAGGCTGCCGCCTTAACATGGATTAAAGACTAGATAACATTAAAAAACAGAAGAATATTAAACTTAGAAGATTACGATCTTATGCCTTTATTTGGTATGATAAGGATAAAACACACTCTTATTTTAAAAAACATATAATAAGAAAGCACTTATTAGAAGTTGGGAAAGATATAAAGAAAGACCCTTTTTTAACTATCCCTGATTGGATCTCTCCATTAGATGCAATTTGCCACCCCAACTTGATGCAGGAAAAGAAGATATTAAAATATAAGGAATTAATAGATGATCAAATGAAACTAAAACCAAGACATAAGTTACAAGAAGAGGAGATAAAAGTAGATTGGTGGCAATATATTCAAATACGGTCTAGATTTCAAAGAGATATTAAAATGTATATATTTAAGAAGAGTAAAAAAAATTAGGTCATTTGCTAATTACAAATCAAAGTAAATTAATAGCGAAAGCATATAAATATATGATTGGATATAAAAATATAGATTTGACTTTAAAAGAAAACATAATAAGTTGGTGTAAAAACATAGGTAAAGAAATAGATTTAGAAACTTGGGAGAAAGTTTGGATATCTAATTGGAAAATGACAAAATCAGTTTCACTAAAGGAAAATCAAATTAAGATGTTTTATAGGTGGTATCTCCCACCTAATAGAATTGCCAAGATGTTTCCCAATATGTCCCCAAAGTGTTGGAAATGCAAACAAGAAATAGGTTCTTATTATCACCAATTGTGGACTTGTCATAAAGCTAAGTTATATTGGAAAATGATAGAAAAATGGATAAAAGAAATCACACTACAGGATATAGAAAAAACTCCAGAATTTTTCTTATTAGGTATAACAAAGGAGAAATATAAGAAAGACATTTTTTACTTAATTATTCATATTTTGACAGCGGCCAGGATAGTTTATGCACAAAACTGGAATGGAGAAGATACTCCCAAGGAAGACGAGGTTATAAGGAAAATTTTAGACTGTGCTGAAATGGACATGATGACAAGATGGCTGAATAATCAAGAAGAATCAGAATTTTATACTACAGTAATACCTCGTCTTACGAACCTAATTGGTTCCCCGGGGAGGTTCGTAAGATGAAAAGTTCGTAAGATGAAACATTGTTTCCCATAGGAAATAATGTAAAGTCAATTAATCCGTGCAACCAAAAAAAAACCCTGCAAAAAAATGCCGCCGCCCGGCTGTCACCTTTTGAAACAGCCGGGGGGCTTCCCAGCAGCCTCCCGAACGCCGAACGCCAAACCCGAACTTCTGGGTTCGGCGTTCGGGAGGTCGCCGAGAAGCCCCCTGGCTGTTTTAAAAGGTGACAGCCGGGCAGTGGGGCTTCTCGGCGGCCTCCTGAACCCCGAACCCGGAGGTTCGGCAAAGATCCGGTTTCAGGAGGCTGCTGAGAAGCCCCGCAGCCCGGCTGTCGTCTTTTAAAACAGCCGGGGGGCTTCTCGGAGGCCGCCCGAATGCCAAACACAGAAGTTAGGGTTTGGCGTTTGGGTTCAGGAGGCTGCTGAGAAGCCCCCCGGCTGTTTTAGAAAGTGACACCCAGAGGCCCTCTGCAGGCCTGAAACAGCCCATTTCCCAAACTCTGATGGGCCTAGTAGGCCCGTTTTTTTGCCCTCCACAGGCTCCAGAGGCAAAAATGCCATCCCCCTGGAGAGTCTCCGGAAGCCAAAAATGCTGTCCCAGAGCCTCCGGGCGAGCTGAAAATCAGCTGGCTGGCATGCATATGCATATTGAAGCTGAGCTAGGGTAATAGCTCGCATGCCAGCACATATGGCTCTGCGTGCCATCTGTGACACTCGTGCCATAGGTTCACCATCACTATCCTAGGACATTTCATTTTTTCTAGGAAAGGGGTGGGTGCTAACTTCCTTCAAAACTACAGAATACGATGCCCTCAAGTGAGTAAAAGAATTGAAATGGAAACTTTGTCTTTGGAACATGTTTCTTCTCATCCAGATATTCTTCCTTTTCAATATTTTCTAGGACAGCGATGACAAATCTTTTATTTTTCCATTGAAAAGAACTGGTGGCAGTCATAGAATGGCTCCCACTTGCTAAAGGAGATGTAAAACAAGATGAATCAACATCCACAAATATGGCAGGCCCGATTGGCAAAAGAAAGCTCAGGACTGTATTGGTTGGAATCATGCAGAAGGGACCTTCATCCTGCAATGGATAGAGTGACTAAAGTGATGGTGAGGATGATACATACCCAAACAGGATAGGAGTCAGAAGCTGAGGGTCTGAATTTTGATCACATGATGGTGGTGATGCTACAGCAGTGGTGTGAAAAATTGTCATTAGTCACTTTTTAGTGCTGTTGTAACTTCAAACAGCCACTAAATGAACTATTGCAAGTCAAGGACAATCTATGTATACATACATGCATGCATGCATGCATGCATACATACATACATACATACATGCAGGGGTGGGCAGCAGGCAGGACGGGGTGGAACACAGTTCTACCGGCGGAAATGAAGATGCATGCGCAGCTCCAGCTGATCGGCGGCTGTCACTTCCTGGATCACTGGTCTCGGCTCGGAACTCCTTTTTCCTCCTCCTGCTGCTATTGCGTCTGCACTCCTTGCTTTTTTCCTCTTTCCTCCTTCCTGGCCTTGGACAAGTTTCCCTCTCTCCTGCCCGGCTCCCCTCCAGCCTCACGCAGCCACCTCCCACCTGAGGTTGCAAGCAGAAGGCGTGGGTGGAAGCGGCGCTGGCAGCATTTATGGCAGCACCCGTTCACCTAGCTACCCAGCCTGAGGTGGGGGGGGGCACCCAGGAAGGAGAGCGCGAGAAACGCGAAGCAAATTGTCACCCCAGTGAGTGACACTGGTAAAGTTGTAAATCGAGGACTTAACAGTTCACTTGAACAATGATGATCGTTCAAGCCACTCCCACCTGGTCACAAAATAAGCCATACCCACAGTGTGGCAGTAAAAATTTTGGCTGCCCCTTACTGCATACATATCTCTAACTATAATGATTGTACTGTAGTACAGTATATATCATTATACAGTAGTTCGATGGTCATTCTGCCAAATGTCTTTCAGTAAGAAAAAGGCAATAAACTTGCTCAATTTCTCATGTAGCTTATTCTTCCTGAAATGATTTGCAGAATCATTAGTTTCGTTTCTTTGCACCATGATGAAGAAATAGAAATGAAAATCATTGAGCAAAACCTTTTCCACAATCAAGCTTTTTTTAAAACTATAAAATCTTGCCCATTGCTGCAACTTGTTATTTATTTTATTTGTTTGTTTGTTTTTTTATTTATTTTATTTATTTTATTTATTTTATTTATTTTATTTATTTTATTTATTTTATTTATTTTATTTATTTATTTTATTTATTTTATTTATTTTATTTATTTTATTTATTTTATTTATTTTATTTATTTTATTTATTTTATTTATTTTATTTATTTTATTTATTTTATTTATTTTATTTATTTTATTTATTTTATTTATTTTATTTATTTTATTTATTTTATTTATTTTATTTATTTTATTTATTTTATTTATTTTATTTATTTTATTTATTTTATTAATTAATTAATTAATTAATTAGATTTGTATGCCGCCCGTCTCCGAAGACTCATAAAGCCAGCTAGCCCATTGAAGGGTTTGGCTCTCCTTTTTTTCTCCTCCCTTTTTTCCCCATTCCTTCTTCCCCTACTGTTCTTGATCAGGATTTTCCACCCCTCCCCACTCCCATCCCTTCTCCTAACAAGCATTCCTAAAGCCATTTGGCTGGAGCCCTTCTCCCAGCCAGGATTTGTGGTTCTTCCTTCCTCTCCTTTTCTCTCTCTCTCCCTCCCCTCAACTTTGCCCTTTTGCATATCTTTGTTGGATGGAGATGTCCAAAACTCTAAAGGACCAGTGGGGATGAAGTTATGAGAAAATTTCTTTTCATGAAGTTATGAGAAAACTGCATGTGTTCAGCGGTGAGACTGGCCAAAATGTATCCGAATTTTCTGCCAAATTGTTGGAGTTATCAATATAAAACTGGATCATATTACCACATATAGTGGACCTGTCCACTTATTAAAAAATTTTGGTATAAATTTCATGTTTGGCTAAGGGAAATTACAAAACAGGAAATAAATATAAAACCTGAAGCATTTCTACTAGGAATAATGATAATGATAATAATAATAATGATCGTAGAATGGAGAAAAAACATCATTATATCATACTATGGCATGGGAGCAGATTACTTATAGGACTGTCTTCTGCCTCATACATCCCAGCTAGTCAGGTCCCACAGAGTTGGTCTTCTCCAGGACCCAATTGGCCAGACAATCTAGTCTGGCGGTGCTTAGGGGAAGAGCCTTTTCTGTGGTGGCCCCGGCCCAATGGAGTAAGCTCCCCCCAGAGATCCATACTGACCCCACTCTCCCTGCCTTCTGTAAAGTTTTTAAGACCCATCTTTGCCAGCACGACTGGGGCCATGGAAATGTTTATACCTTGCCCCACTCATTGAATGAATGTCTGAAGCATGATGTCTGAATCTGTTTAGTCAGTTTTTTAACTATGGGGATGTTTAGTTGTAATTTATATACATTTCTATCATGTGTATATTACTTGTTGTAATAATAATAATAATAATAATAATAATAATAATAATAATAATAGCAGCAGCAGCAACAGCAACAATAATAATTTTAAAAAATATACAGAACTATTAATACTAAATTTATGAATGGAAATGGCACTTTGTATATAATATGAGACTACATTCATTGTAACTGAGTTGTAAAGATAAGATATTACTAGGGGAAGAAAAGTAGAGAAATACGTAAGTTATATAAACCGTATTAGTGTAAATTGTCCATATGAATTGCTGTAAGAGAATCCTACAGGTTATTTATATGATTTTGTATAGTTGTTAGTGTGTTATTCAATGTTCCTATGTGTGTGTTTTGTTTTTTCTTTTTCTGTTTTCTTTTGTATTGTATTTTCTTGGTTTTTTAAAAAAAATCTACATAAGTTAATAATTTTTTTTAAAAAAAACCTTTATTTTATTGTATTGCCAATCAGTGTACATCCAAGTGACAATAAAGTTATTCTAAGACTTTTAAGTTTATGTTGACTAGCGTTTAGATCACCCTCTCCAAAGCAGGGCTAGCTAAGGAGGAAAACTGCAACCACTCTCTCTCAAAGGCACAAGGTGACAACAGTCCTTGCTGTGGGGACCCCAGCTACGAGCTTGTTCGCCGTTCCTGGTGTCCCCTAATCGTGACCAGACGCTAGCACTAGGACCCAGAAGACGCCCGTGAATGTAGACTCGTGCTCTCCGCCGGGTCCTTCGGCTGGGTCCGAATGCCTCTCCTATGCCCAGCTAAGACCAGCCAACCTCTTTTGTTCTGCAGCGGCCGGGCTGAGTGGCTTTCCAGCAGACGCTCATCTCTTTCCCACCCGCTGCCGGCCCGTTGAAACCCTCCACTGCCGCAGATCACAATGCAAAACAGGTATTAGCTGCTCTGGCTGGGGTGGGTAGCATCCTTCCTTTCAACCAGCGTAGCCCAAAGCAGAATTGCGGGGTGGGGGACTCTGAAAGCTTTGGCCGCTTATCCGCAGGCTGGGGGGCAGCAAAGAGGACGGGAAGAATGATCTTGGATATTTGTGATGGAAGAGAAATGGTCTCATGGCTCTGAATCCTCTGCTTTTGGTGACACTGTTGGGAGAATAAGTGACAGTGGGAAAAAACGGATTTATCTTTAAAAAGTAAAATGCAATTTTAATTTCCCCCTTTTATGGGATGCCATGGATCAAGACAGCTTGGAAACCTTCTTGTGTATGTTTACATCTGTGTGTTTTTTAAACCTGTCCTTCTTGTCACTGAGTTGCAGATGTTTCAGGGCTGGCTTGCACTATGCCAACTGTACATGCTGTACAGGGCACTCAGTACATGCCCAGAGGTGTTCTCTCCTCTGTAGTGGGGTGGGGAAAATACCAAGACAGCACTCGGGGTCCTTCTGGAATTTCTTAGGGAAGTCTAAAACATTGGTTTGATTGTTTCAAGGGCTCAATTCAGGTTAAGCAATGAAAGTGTGTATTTTGTTACAGCTGGGACAGAAGACTGGTCACATGATTTTAGATGAAATTAGTGCAAGTACTGCTTGCTTTTTTTTGGGTGTAGGAAAAATGTAGATTGTGAACAAAAATGTATGTGATGGTGAAAAATGAAAGAGGCTTGCTTGTCCAAATTTACACTGACAGCAACATTTGCAACCTGTGTTCCCTATTTTCATTCTTTCATACACTTTGCCTTCCCACGTTACTATTTCTAGTCATGGATGCTGTGGGATTTTAATGTGTGCTTGTTTAGAAAAGTGCAAAGGAATGGATTTCACAACTTCACAGTATAATTTAAGATTAATCACCTAGTATTAAGGCAGAGGGTTTTTAAAAAATTCTTAAAGT
Source organism: Erythrolamprus reginae (assembly GCF_031021105.1). Taxonomy (NCBI): domain Eukaryota; kingdom Metazoa; phylum Chordata; class Lepidosauria; order Squamata; family Dipsadidae; genus Erythrolamprus; species Erythrolamprus reginae. Next base: position 134,473,368 of record NC_091963.1, on the reverse strand, counting down.
GACAGAAATGTTCATTTGGAATTGAATGCAGCGTACAATTCTAAGCTGTATTTCATGACCAGCATCTGAAGTTATTAATAGATGAAGACGGTGTAAAAATGCATATCCTGTCTTTCCTTTAAAAGCCCAAGTTGGGACAAAGGGCAGTCTTCTATTTTACTTTCACAATAACCTTGCAAAATAGGCTGGATTGAAAGATAGTTATTGGTCCAAATTCTTCTAAGCTTCAATCCGACATTTATTATATTACTAAACAAGTACAGTGATGATATTCCAACTGAGGGCAGGCAGGGTGGCTGTTTGAAATTAAACTTCAAAGCATAAGGAACTTTAAACTTGACTTAGCCTCAGATTAGAGCTTTGAGACATATCTGCTATATACAAGGACAAGACCTAAACAAAGGAAAGACCAGATAGCCCAGAGAACCTTTGTAAATGACAACCTTTGCTATTTGGGAAGAGTTGGTACTCTAAACATTTCTGAGAATTAGAGCTTTTAAGAATTAGGACACAAATTTAATGTTTACAACATGATAGCATCTGTAAATTACTACTTGCAAAATGTGGTACATTTTGTAGAGTACAATATGCACACAAGCTTTGTAGTGTAAACAGAAGAAAGTAAGCCAGGGCTACATAAATATATTTTGTGAATTTATTATTTGGATTTGGATTTTTGAATTGCTTCTCTTCCTTCCTCTGGATGATGAGGCTTGTATTCCTTGCATTTTACTTGAAGTAGTTCTCTGCTCTACTTCTTTACAGTGTTTAATTCAGCTCACAGCCTCACTTTAGCCATAAGGACAGTTCCAGAGGGCAGAAGAATCAACTATTCTCTGGTACAAACTGATTATGAAAGTGATTAATTCAAAATTATGATGCAAATGTTATGCTTATTCAAATCAGCCCTGGCTCATGGTGAATACAAGAAAAAATATTGCACTTTTCTTAGTAAAAATTTTTTCCTGAATTGGTTTGCCAGTATTTTTTTTTCCGGAATTTGGGAAACAGAGATTGTCCCAAAGTCACCAAACTGGCTTTCATATCTGAAGTAGTACTAGTCTCCCAGATTCTAATCTAGTACATTTAACTATTATTGTTCTCTAGATTATCTTGTATGATAATCTTTCTTGTGGGTATAATAACAAATCACAGATGTTCATGTAAATGCCTTGTGTTCCCATGTGCTGCAGGTGCTTAGAGTTCAGCTTATAAGGCAAATATTCACACAGATATTTGCATTTACAAGAAAATAATCTGAACACATAATACTAGACGGTTGTATCCATGCTTGTATGCATTGCCATGCCAACAGTTTTCTAGACATTTTGAAAGAACTCTACATATAAATAATAAAATATTTTATTTTTATTTTAACTCATTTTGGAGCAAGCATCATAATCCATAAAAAGGCTGAAGAATTTAAGAATTTACAAGATATGATCTGGTATAGTCTTGAACAAGTTTTATATGAAAGTAAATACCATTGAGCCTTAGTTAAATTTGGCATTACTGGGCTCTTAGCTACTTTGGTATTTTTTTAAAAAAAATCCTTTAATTCTGGATGGATTATTTTGATGTATTCTCATGACAGTGTGTTAAAGTGATTGTGTGCATTTCATGGGTGGCCATACTACCTCATAGCTCTTACTGTTCTCCCATTTCTGCAGCGATGTCCCTGTAGCAGATTGCACTCTTGTTCCTGGTGTCCAATGGAGCCATCTCACAGGTGGCATGTCAGCAGGGGTGATGGGCATTCAGCGGAGCTGCAGGCAGAGGCTCGGGTATTGGTGCCGGGAGAGAGTAGTTGGCCGAGACTGGAAAGCCATGGTGGCAACAGGCTTGAGAACCAGGTGATAGAATGTTGCCCTTCAGCACCTTGGGACCATTATATGCAACCCCCACTCAGCAGTGATGTCACGCAGCACCAAATGGCTCCAGAAGACAGGCCCCCTGAGATCTACAGCATTGCTCTGTGGGGTCCCAAGCTGCATTCTGCACTGACTAGACACAGGGGAGGAAGGTCACATGCACAAGCCTCTGCTCCAAACTCTAAGCACCTGGGTCCAGCAGGGGAAGGAGATGCCACTGACGAGGGATCCCTGGTACTGATTGATGCAGAAGGGGTGCCCCACACTGTGTCACGAGAGGAAGTGGAGCTGGCTGGACAAATGCAGTCTTCGGAGCCCGAGTTGCTGGCTTCCGCTCCACCACCACGACAGCTATATTTCTGCCCCATTTGCCTGCGGACATTCCTCTACCAGTCTGACCTGGAGCGCCACAGCATCACCCACTCAGAGAGCAAGCCGTATGTATGCCGTGAATGTGGCAAGGCCTTCAAGCGTTCCTCCCACCTTCAGCGGCACAAGCACATCCACACCGGTGAGCGGCCCTTCAGCTGCCCTGTCTGCTGTAAGGGTTTCCGGGAATCTGGTGAACTATTGCGCCACCAGCGGGTCCATACTGGGGAGAAGCCCTACCAATGCCAGATCTGTCGACTACGCTTTACCGAACGGAATACCCTTCGCCGGCATGCCAAGCGCAAACATGCCCGTGAGACCTACTATCAGCGCTCTGTGGAGGAAGGAGGGGGCAGTTGGACTACGGCGGTGGACTGGGAATCAGAAATCATGATGGGAAGTGGGGACTGGGCCACAGAGGAGCTTGGGAGCGGCTGGAGCAGCGAACCAGTGGAAGACTGGGTTGAGGGTGGGAATCACTGGAGGGAAACTTCGGAAAGGCAGGTAGGAAGCCTGCCTGGAGCCATGACACAGATATTACAGACGGAGCACATCAAAGATAAAGACAAACCTGAGATTCAACCCCCTTAAACATACAGGAGTGTGGGAGATAGACCAGGACACTGAAGGATCTGAAAATAAGTTTGTTCTGCAGTTATCTATTGGATTGAAAAAAAATCAATAAGAAAGGACATGAAATTAAAGGAAGTATCTTCTAGAACTGTTCTACAGTGTTAAAGCCCTTCAAATAGCACTGTATGGGCATCACCAAAGACTAGAGAAGACTAATGGTGGTAGGGAGTCGAGACTGCCCCTTTCCAACAATCATATCATGATACCCAGAGCTGCTATGAAGATAGGGGAATATTTCATGGTTTTAATTCTTTCGTAGGTGGAAATGAAACCGAGAATACTGTTTTCTTAAATTTCCTATGTTTTCCTGAATAATTGGTATAGAGAGTTGTGTTCCCCTCACAATTGTACCAAACAAGATATTGATACATGATGATTCTCTGTAAAATGAATTGCCCTCCCCATACACCTGAGCTGCTATGTTTTGTTTTCCTTTAAAATCCATATTGATACAAAGGGGCCATATTCAGTTTGCAAACACTAATGAATTAACATATGCAAAACAGTGCTGTCTTTTCTCCTTTCTTCATATTCCACTTGAATCAAGGTGAGGGATTTAGACCTCTCTCTGGCCACTCTCAATAGCCTGGACTTGGGCCTAGAACAACCTTCCTAACCTTATGTTCTCTCAAATTATCCACTTTAATTTCCATACTTATTCCAGTGATTTGGGCAGCCAAAACCTCTGGAGAATTTAGGGAGGTTAAAGTAGAGCTTGAGAGAGCAGGAAAAGATAAATGTCTGAATACAATTGTGGCTGTACAACTTTTCTTTTTCCTTTTATGATTAACAAGGGATGGGGGAAATAACAAAATCTTAATGTTGAAAAACTGAAGAATTAAAAGTAAGTACAGGATGAAATAATCTGCATCCTTTTTTGTAAAGAAGTCTTTTCTCTCCAGCTGTATCTTTACACAATCTTCAAATTCATTGCAGTCAATCAAAATCACTTTTATATAACTGTTTTCATCGAATCCAGAATTATGGTATTCAGGCCAAGAATGATCAAGGCAGTTATGTTAGCACTTTAATGGAAGTACTAATTTACATTGTCCTGTCTCATTCTAAAGAGATCTGAAAGATTATTCTTGGGAGGAAGGGGGTGTTGCCTATGGTATTATCAATTCCTAGACTAGCCCTTTCAGGGAATTGTATTTCCAAGATTCCTTGAAGGGAAACTGGGAGCTATTTGCAATGCAAAACTGCCACAAGCTGCAGGATTCTCAAAATTCTGACTGCAAATATTATTCAGCAAATAACGCCCCAATGTTCCCCATTACATAAAATGTAAATATTCCCCTTAAACAAACCCTCCTGGAAATTATCTCTATAATGTTAAGTTTTAAAATCAAGCAGATTAAAAAGAAGCCAGAGGCTGCACGTTTACACGCACATTCTTTGATATGTAAAAACTGAAAAATAAGGGCTGTCTGGCTATTTCAGATAATTGCCATCACTGGTCCAATCATGAATTAACAGTAGAGAAATAAAAATGGTGATGGAAGTGTTTTGATTTTGGTCAAAGTATATTTATGGCTTCCTGGACCAAATGTATGTTTGATAATGCTGTTTCTATGAGGCAAAGTGTATGCTGCTTGGGATAAGAAAGTGTGAGTGTAAGATTTCAATCTTTCTGAGGAAGAATTGGACTCTTCTATTAAAAGCATTAGGCTTTTGATAGGAGAAAATTTCTGCAAAATAGAAACAAGAATTATACTGAATCACGAAACCTGCACTTAATGTATACGTGTTTGGTAATGCAAGTATTGGTCTGTAATATTTTTCTAAAGGATAGGTTCTTCTCCTTCTACGTCTTGCATTTCAAACTCTCAAATCTGCCCATGCATAATACTGAACAGTAAATATTCCTGTATATAAGGTCCAACAGATATTGTCTGCAATATTTGATTAGAAATAGCTGTTATTTTCTGCTACTATTCTTTTTGGGCAATCCTACTTAAGACTGAATCTCCAATTTATCCATAGATGTGTGTTGTTTATGCCAATGCTTTTTCCTTTTTAATAAGTTTTTATTTGCACCTAAACAGTAATATTATTTATTTATTCAATTTCTATGCTGCACAACTCCCTAGGGACTCTAGGCAGCTATATATGCAAGAAGAACTTAATTTGAATGTGTGATATTTGTTCAACATTACAAGCTATTTTTTTTTTTTGCAATGGCTCTGGTGATTTCATTTCCATAACATTTCAGATTATGGTTTGCTGAAAACAGAGTGAAAACCTAATTCACAATGTGAGCCACAAATGCTTCATAATGCAGAATGGCTGTCAGAAAGATTTAGGTTACGTTCAAATGCTTGTCTGAAATGGACCTAGAGTGATGATAAAGGAGGAGTATAGGAGTTGGGGTAGATACTTGTAGCATCAAATAAATGTCCTTGAATCTCTTATTTTGCCAAACAGAAGGCTTTATGAAGTGACTTGACATATGCAATTTATATAGAATTTGTGAATTCTTTATTTATTTACGTTTCCAAAACTCCATTTGAAGTCGTAACTATTTCTTGTACCAAAAGCTAAAAATACAGAACAGGAATCAGGCGAATTCTGTGCAAATAAGCTTCTCAAAAACAAATGTGTGTTATCATTGCATAATAATACCTCAGATTAGCAAATTCAAATGAGCCATGCAACAACAAAAAAAGATCTCTCATCTTTTCATTTTGTGAGATGGCCAAATCATGTCCTTGTGTATAGAAGTCAAGATTTTAACAGTACTGATTATGTCAGCAGTACCTAAGTTATCAAGGCCATTCTATTCTCTTTTGGTAAGGTACAGAAGGGGAAACAATGTGCAAATTCCCTCTTTGAGAAATTATACAATTGTATTTGGCACTTGCACATTATTCTGTAAATAAGGCAAATGAACTTTTCATGTTTTCCAGCAGTGAGCATATAAAAGCTTGATTATTTGGGGGGACTAGTACCTCCAGAGATGAAAATAAGTGAAATTCTGAAGCCTGAATAGCCCACAACATTCAACACCTCATTGAGGGCACATTGTCTACCTTGCAACATTTCCATCCAACATTATTGCTGCTTTTTTCATCAAAGAAGCTCTGACTTTGCTACACACTTGTATGCTTGCACGCACACACACACACACACACATACACAAGGCAATCAGCAGTCCAGCTTTGCCTTGAACTACCTCCAGGGCTCTCTTGTTGCCCAGGCCTCCAAGTTATCTTTGTTGCCATGGAGACCACCTTGAGCAGAGTTGATGTGTTCCAAGCAGAATCTTTGTTAAGAAAGGCCTCAAGGCCTTGGATGTTGTGAAAGCTGCGGGAAGATTTTTAAAAATACTATCCTACTCCTGGCTTTCTCCTCCCCCCTCCTCTTAGCTGCAGCAATGTGTTCAGACAAAAAAACAAAGAAACAAACTAATGGATGCAGGATTCTGCACTCATCTAAGTGCAACACACTTAGATGTTCCGCAGCTCGTCCAATCCATACCCGGTCCTTAAGGGTAATTCTCTATTCGAGCTCTTTTTGAATTTTGATATGAGATATCAATGTATCCTTTTTAAAAAAAAAAAAAAGAGGAAGAGAAAGCATCCATGCAGCGCTTCCTTCTGATACCAGAAGAGACCTATTTACATAGAGACTAAAGTTTAAAGATGATTAAGGGCCTCGATGCTAAAACATCTGAAGAACAGTTGCAGGAACTGGGTAAAGAAAGACTAAAGGTGACATGATAGTAGTCTTGGAATATTTGAGAGGCTGTCACAAAGAAGAGGGGCTCAACTTATTTTCCAAAGCACCAGAATGCAGGACAAGAAACAATGGATGGAAACTAAGCAAGGAGAGAACCAACTTAGAAATAAGGAAAAGCGTCCTGACAATGAGAACAATTAATCAGTGGAACGGCTTGCTTTCAGAAGTTGCAGGTACATTAAGATGAAATTAGACAGCCACTTGCCAGAATAGTACAGGGCCGTAATGACAAACTTATGGCATGTGTAGCACATGGTGCCATACTGGTGAGCACACGAGCTTAGATCCAGCTGTCTATGCGTGTGCTGGTGAGCTGATTTTCAGGCCTTCTGGGAGTCAACAGCCTGTTTTCAGCCTCTGGAGGGGTGGGGAAGGCCCGTTTTTTGCTCTCCCTAAGGTCCAGAGCCTTTCTAGGAGCCTGAGGAGGACGGAAATGACCTCCCTACCCCACTCCCGGAGGTCCTCTGGAGGCCAGAAATAATCCATTTCCCAACCTGAAGAGCTTGGCAAATGGGCCATCTCTGGCCTCCAGAGGGCCTCCGGGGTTGGGTGGGGAAGGCCATTTTTGCCCACCCCAGCCTCCTAAAAAGGCTCTGAAGCCTGGGGAGAGCAAAACATGGGTGTGCCATCACGTGCTGGTAGAGGGGGCGATCGTGTACACATGTGTGTGTGGAGCCCAATTGGAATTATGGGTGTGGGCACTCATGCATGCAACTCCCCACCTATAGCACACGAACCAAAAAAGGTTCACCATCACTGTTATAGGGTCTCCGACTGAGCAGGGAATTGGACTAGAAGACCTACAAGGTCCCTTCCATCCATAGTTCCCTCTAAGCGGAGCAGTGAGCAATCGCTCACTTAAAAATCATAATCAACTCAGAGTTTTCCAAACCTGCCCAGAAGCCGAGAGGGAAAGAGTGAGAGGGAAGGAGAGAGAGAGGAAGAGAGAGAAACAGATAGAAAAAAGAGAGGAAAGAAAAGAGAAAGAAAAAGAATGGGAGTAAGGAAGAGAGAATGAAAATCAAAATCTAGTTTGAAACTAGCTCAACTATTTAAGTGGCATTTTGATATTGATAGAGTTGCCCTATTATGAGCTCACTGTTATACACACAGTACAGTATTTTATTTTGAAATTTTCTCTGAGGCAAAACAGGGTGGGTTTTTTGTTTGTTTATTTATTTATTAATTAATTATTTCTGTGCCGCCCAGTCCTGAAGGGACTGCCGCTCAGACACTATACTTTTCCGCCCACCCCCCCAAAAAATTAGAGGGAACACTGCTTCCATCTCTTGTTATTCTGATGCTCTTGTTCATAGTGCTATGTGGGTGAAGAAGACCTGGCAGAAGCTCCCTATCTTTGTTACCTAGGCTAGAACATGGGTGTTAAACATGCTGTATCACATGACGTTTTGCTAGATTTTCCCCATTTGTGGAGCTGGGGTGGGCGTGGCCTGCATGTGTTGCCTCTAATCCACAAGCCGCTAGTTTGACACCCCTGGGCTAGAAAGTGGGGGGCAATGAATTCAAGCAGTAAAAACCAACTGGGTGTCCTTGGGACAGTCATTCTCTCTCAGCCCAACCCACTCAGAGGGTTGTTGTGGAGAAAATATGAGGAAGGCGTGCTGGGTGGATTTGCTACCTTGAATTATTTGTAAAAATAATAACGTTGGGATACATACATATATACACACATGCATACATACATACATACATACATACATACATACATATAATAGGGCAGTAGTAGTTGCAGGCCTGATGCTCCAGTCACCAATTAGTGTACTAGACATGCAGCCATCATATCCTAAAGCAGAGATAGGAATCCTATTGCCAAGAAATTCTAAAGTCCCGTTTTTGTGGTCCTTGCAGCCTCCACAAACTACAATTTCTGAAATCCACACCAGTTTTCTCCAATGTTGGATTACGAAATAGATAAAAACAGTAATAGAGCAAAATCCTAACATTTATATTTTCTGACTCCTCCCAAATGCATATATGTGATTTCATTGTTCCACTCTTTACCAAAGGAACTAAGATAGACATGTCCTAAATCTAATGACAGCTGCCTATAGTTCTTCTCAGCACTCTCCAAATAAAAGTACAAAGAAATAACAATGAGATATGTTTTAGAAAGCTCCAATGTTCATTTTTACAATAATTTTGTTTGCATTTATAATCACATTATTTGCGTATGCTGCCTTGAGAATCTAATTCGAGGATTTAACAATTACTGTAAATACCCAAATACTGTATTAACATAATAAAATTCCTCAGAGATTTTCTCTGTCTATGGAAAAAATACAGTGCCAGTTAATGCATGTTTCAATTTGAGGAGCCAGATTTTTTGATATCATGCCTATAGATTTTTATGCATTTTAGAAACAAGTAGAAAATTTTAATATTTTATATTAAACATTTTAATAAAAATATTTGTAATTCAAGTGGTAGATGTAGCGGTGATTTGTTCTTCAAGCTTGCTTTTTGGCTTCCAAATGTTTTGTTGCCAGGCTAGGCAACATCTTCAACAGGATTTTGCTTGAAGCTTCTTGTTTCAGTTTCCTTCTACTTTTATTTATCCTAACTGGTGACATGGTCAGTTGGTCATGTAGTGGGAAGTTCATCAGGTGAGGAAATGGCCGGTACTGCTGTTAGTTGGTCATCCGATTGATACAGCTCCTTATACAGGCTCCTAGGCTGGTTCCAGATTGATGTTTGTTGACTGACCTGTTTGTTGAATACCAGACTTTGATAAATTTGTATGCATGGCTTGTGGTGGCGTGGCCAATGATTTTTGTTCTGTCTCAGTTGAACTGGTGTTCTTTGATGCCAGCATAGGTCAAGAGCAGAGATTTGTGGTCATGCCAGTTGGTTGCTAGTCAGTGCTCTTGGGTTCCTATTTTTAGTTATCATCCCATTTGCCAACATAGAATTGGCCACGTAGAGTTATTGCATTGGAATTTGTAGATTATGTTGTTGTTCTCTTCCTTCAGTATTTTTCTTGGTTCTGGACAGTTCTTGTTGAAGTGATAATGTTGGTTTGTGAGCCACTATTGTTCCCAATGATTGTAGAATTCTGACCACCATTTCTGACATTCGTTTGATGTATGGCAAAGTTTGTTTCCATGTTTTGGTATTTCATGATTTGGGTGATGTACACTGGATTGTTGTTGACTATCTGGATCTTGATTATTGATGTCATTAAGCAGATATTCAGCTTTATTGATATAATCAGTCTTGTCCATTATCACGGTCAGTCTCCCTTGGTCTGCCAGTAGGATGGCAATGTTTTCATCTTGTCGCAATTTCTTTAATGCTGGCCTCTCCTTCAGGTTGAATGTTTCATTGGGTTTGCTTCATTGGATGTTGGAGATTATTCTCTGCTTGATGCCCACTTGTGTCTTGTGATTGAGACTGTTTGTTTTCTGTACGGATTCAAAGTTGGATAGAATATCGACTGAGTCCGCATTTTTGGTTGAAATTGAGGTTGTGTGTGAGGACAGCGTTTTCCTCATCTGACAGAGGTCTGCTGGATAGATTTTTGATCTACGAGTTGGAGTTGTCATCTTGTGGTTTTGGAATGAATTATGTGAGTTTCTTCTGCAGAGCATCGTATATCTGAAATTGATTATTTTTCTCTTGATTGTGTATTCAAAAACATCTGTTAGGTTTTATCCAATGGTGTTGAGGCACTCAGCTTTCTGTGGATAGTCGTTTTTCAGGGGCATGAAAAAAAGATGAAGTTACATGTTTACAATCTATGAAATAAATTTCAAATACTGTATATCTAAAACATTCATTAATATATGCAGACGCCATGTGTGTATATGCTGCAAATAGAAAAAAAAAGGCTAAAATACAGAATATGTAAACATAGTATTTTATTTAATAGCATTACCATATTTTTCAGAGTAAAAGTCACACCTTTTTCCTCCCTAAGAGGCTGATAATTTGGGTGCGTCTTATACTCAGAATGTAACTTCCCCCCCCCCCCAACTAGCTGCTAATTATCTTCCCAGCTCTTTCCTTGCAGGCTCTTTCAGAGTTATTTTCATTGCTCTAACTTGCTCCGATTAAGTTTCTTTCCAGCCCTAACCAGGTGCTAATGATGTTCCCAGCTCTTACAGCTTGCAAGCTCTTTCATTGTTACTCTCTACAAAGAATGTTTTCCAAACCGTCTTTGAAGTTTGCTTTTTTTTCATTCATTACCGTATTTTTCGCTCCATAAGACGCAGTTTTTTTCCTCCCAAAGTAGGATGAAAAATCAGCCTCGTCTTATGGAGCGAAGATGCAGGCAGGGAGGGGGGGGGGAGGCTGCGAATTCGGAAGCGCCATCCCGCCGGCTGGCTGGCTAGCTGCTGCCTGGCCCACCGTTCCCCGTAAGCTGCGCCCGTGAGCAGGCGTGCACCCCCAAATACACCCGAGCGCCCTTTTCCACGGGCGCGCGCTCCCCATCCCCCTGCCAGCCTGCGGGGAGGTGGGCGGGGGCGGGGAGGTGTGGCAGTAGGAGTAAAGGGAGCCGCGGCCGCCCCTGCCTCCCCACGGTGCCTCCGGCCAAATGCGCCCCTGGCTTCTCCACGCTGCCCTATTGCCCGCCCGATCCGCCTCCTCTCCTCCTCTGCCACCTCCTGTGTTGGGGCGCGATCTGCCTCCTCTCCTCCGCTGCCTCCTCCTGCCTTGGGGCGCAATCTGCCCCCTCTCCAACGTTGCTGCCTTCTGCCTTGGGGCGCGATCCGCCCCCTCTCCTCCTCCGCCGCCCCCTGCCTTGGGCGAGCAATACGGGAGTCCGGGACAGGGTGGCTTTACGCCATGAAGAGAAAACGGCCGACTTTTCCCTGCTGCCGGAGCCGTTTCCTCTTCATGGCGCAAAGCCACACAGTCCCGGACTCCGGGATTGCTCGCCCAAGGCAGGAAGCGACGGAGGAGGAGAGGGGGCGGATCGTGCCCCAAGGCAGAAGGCGGCGGCGGAGGAGGAGAGGGGGCGGATCGCGCCCCAAGGCAGAAGGCGGCGGCGGAGGAGGAGAGGGGGCGAATCGCGCCCCAAGGCAGAAGGCAGCCATCTGCCCAGACAGAAAGGAAACAAGAGAGAGAAAGTGAGAAGAAGAGAGACAAAGAGGGGGAGAGAGAGAGAAAGAGAGAAAGAGAGAGGGGGAGAGAGAGAAAGAGAGGGAGAGGGAGAAAGAGAGTGGGAGAGGGGGGAGAGATAGCAAGAGAGGGAGAGAAAGAGAGAGGGAAAGGGGGAGAGAGGGGGAGAGAAAGAGAGAGGGAGGGAGAGAGGAGATAAAGAAAGAGGAGAGAGAGAAAGGAAGAGAAAGAAAGAAAGAGGGATAGAAAGAGAGAGAGAGTGAGAGATGCTCAGTGAGCCTTTCTTTGAAGTTGCCTTTCTTTCTTTCTTTCTTTCTTTCTTTCCTTCTTTCTTTTTCTCTCTTGCTCTCTTGCTCTTTCATTCTTTTTCTTTCTCTTGCTTTCTTTCTCTCCTTCCTTCCCTCATTCCATTTCTTTCATTCCCCCTCTCTATTTTTATTTCTCTTTCATTTTCTTTCTTTCTCTCTTTCTTGCTTTCTTTCTTGCTCTTTTTCTTTCTCTCTTTTACCTTCCCTTCCTCTATTTCTTCTTTTCTTTCTCCTTCCTACCTTCTTCCCTCCCTCCCTTCAGTACTTCCTCTCTTACTCTCCCCTTTCATAAGTTTCCTTGCTTCCTTCCTCTGTTCCTGTCCCTTCCCCCTTTCTTTCTTTCTTTCTTTCTTTCTTTCCTTCCTTCCTTTCCTCCCTCCATTTCTTGCTTTCCTTTTCCTTCCTCCCTTCTTCCCTCCCTCACTCCCTTCTTTCACTCCTTCCTCTCTTCCTCTCCCCTCTTTGGCTCAAAATATTTTTTTTCTATTTTCCTCCTCTAAAATCTAGGTGCGTCTTATCAGCAGGTGCGTCTTATAGAGCGAAAAATACGGTATTTTCTCCGAATGTTCCTTTCCAGCCCTAACCAGGTGGTAACAATGTTCCCAGCTGTTACCGGCTTGCAAGCTCTTTTATTGTTACTCTCTGCGAAGAATATTTTCCAAGCTCTAGGTCTTTGCAGGTTTTTTTCCATTGTTCTACTTGCCCCAATGTTTTTTCCAGGTGCTAATGATGTTCCCAACTCTTACTGGCTTGCAAACTCTTTCATTGTTACTCTCTCCGAAAAAAGTTTTTTCAAGCCCTAACCATGGAATAAAATAATGTGCTGGCTAAGGACATTAGCCAGATGAATACCTGGTAAGTAGATTCTTTTCCCTAAACTAAGATGAGTCTTATACCCCCGGTGCATCTTATACTCCAAAAAATATGGTATATTTCCTCTAATAAATTCCTTCAAAGTATGTTGGACCTTTTGGTACATTTCTCACACAATTTCCCCCTTATTTTTCATCTGTTTAATTGATGTTTTCTCTTGTTGCTTTACAGCCAGCTAGAATTTCACTGGGCTAATGAAACTGCATCTTCATCAGTACCTGCTAGAAGGTAGATTTTATCTACAACTGTATTCAATGTTTTATTTCTCAGCCTTTGTTTGAGTTCTGTCCGAAAAAAATGCTTTTTCCTGCCTTAACTTTTTTTTAAAGGTGCCATGTCAATTTCCATGTGCTTGAACCATTTGACAATGATGTCAGAATTTTTAAGCACAACATTTTCTATTCTACCTTACCATAGGCATTGGCAATAAATGAGGCATAGTGATTTCTCACCCTGAGACTAACCGATAAGATAGGTACAGTATACTTATATGTAACATATTGTTTATTTCAACAAGGTAAACAAGGAGATACCAAGCAATTCCTGAATCCTGTCTGTTTTTACAATTAATCATTTCCAAAGCAAAGTTATTGAACTAAAATACATAATAAAGTGCATGCCCTGATATAAACTCTATTTCATTTTCTATTATATGTACTGAGAAAAATGTATCAGATCTATTTTGTAGTTATACATGAATGAAATTTGTGTTTACATCCATATTATTTCCTCCTGTTTGGTCCAATACTGTTTTTTGGGATAGAGGTAGTTCTCAGCTTCTGACTACAATTGGGACCAGAATTTCCATTGCTAAGCAAGATGGTTAAATGAGTGGCACCCAATTTTATATCCGTTTTTTTCCACAGTTGTTAAGCAAATTATAGCAGGTAAGAGAATCACATGGTTGTTAAAGAGAACTCAGTTTCTCTCGTTGATTTGGCTTGTCGGAAGCAGTCTAGGAAGGATGCAAATCATAATTACATGAGCCTGTGATTATGCTGCAACCATTGTAAATACATGCTGGTTGCCAAGTGCCCAAATATGGCAATGAGGATGCTGTTATGATTATAAATGAAAGAAACAGTCATATGTCACTTCTGTCAGTGCCATGACTTTGAAAAGTCACTAAATGAATAAATACTTTATTGACATTGTTTGTATATGCACAATATTATTATTATTATTATTATTATTATTATTATTATTATTATTATTATTATTATTATTTGTATGCTGCCCTTCTCCGGCTCACAACAGCAAAACACAGTACAAATCCAATGATTAAAACAGTTAAAACCCTTAATATAAAAACAGTCATACATCCCAAATAAACCATATATAAAGCGGAACGGCCAGAGGGAATCCATTTCCCCATGCCTGATGGCAGAAGTGGGTTTTTATGAGTTTGCGAAAGGCAAAGATGGTGGGGGCAGTCCTTATCTCAGGGGGGGGGAGTTGATTCCAGAGGATCGAGGCTGCCACAGAGAAGGCTCTTCTCCTGGGTCCTGCCAGACAACATTGTTTTGTCAATGGGACCCAGAGAAGCCTAACTCTGTAGGACCTAATCGGTCGCTGGATTCGTGCGGCAGAAGGTGGTCCCAGAGGTATTCTGGTCCAATGCCATGAAGGGCTTTATAGGTCATAACCAACACTTTGAATTGTGACCAGAAACTGATCGGCAACCAATGCAGACTGCGGAGTGTTGGTGTGACATGGGCATATCTGGGAAAGCCTGATTGCTCTCGCAGCTGCATTCTGCACAATCTGAAGTTTCCCTACAGAGAAAATTCACATAACACCTAAAGACCAGTCCCAGCACACATAACAATCCCCCAAAACATGTCCCATCCACCACAAATTCCCCACCCTGAACCGCCCAAACATCTACATAGCAGACCAAGTAATACTGCCCAACAGCTCATTGATAGTGACACTTTAGTTCATTGTTAAGTGAGAGTATAGCTCTGAGATAAAAACAATTCAGAAAATGTGTGGTCCAAGTTTAATTGTTCTATATCTTCTGCCAGAAGGCAACAGTTCAAAAAGATTGTAATCAAGATGAGAGAGTCTCTGAGAATGTTGCACACCTTCCTAGAACAGTGCAATGCAAAGATATCATCCAGGGCTGCTAGCTGAATATTCTGGACAGTTTTAATGATTCTCTGTAGAGCTTTTTTATCTGCTACAAAGCTGTTCCCATATCATCTGAGAATGCTGTATGTCAGGACACTCTCAATGGCGCTGCCATAGGACAGCAGTATTTGCTGAGATTTATCTTTATTTTTGCTTTTAGGTTAAGGATAACCTATACTTAAAGCACATAGCCAGCATCAGATATTTGTGTTTGTAAAATTGATGCTCATCCAGTAGGTGGGAATTGATATTTTGGAATGGTAACTTCTCTGCCCAACCTATCAAATAAAGAATTGACTCCAGAGTTTGAATGCAGACACTGAAGAGTAGGTGCTAAGCTTGAAGATAAATGCACATTATATATATCTTATCAATTTTCAAGATATTCTACACTCTGCTTCAATATTTATGAATAATTTTCCTCTCAGAGCCCCTTCCTATTTTTAAACATTATGGAGGACCTCAAAATAGTTCTTGCACATACAGGTTATATTTATTGATATTTCCCATGTTAATTTTTTTTAAAAAAATAATGCATTTACTGTCATATCTTTATAATTATTTTTTAAAATAGGCCGACAACTAATTTTGATTGCCTGACTCCCAAGAGACTTAATGAGCTCCAGGAACCTTAGGATCACATCTTTAAGAAACACTGTCCTACTCTGTTATATGCAACACAACCCATTGTGTTTACTGTGTAATCTTTCCCAATCTATTGTTTTTGATTCATTTCCCATCGTTTTTACTATACCTTTTAACTGTGCCAACAGGAAGAATATAATTAGTCTAGCCTATCTGGCAGTAAACTCTTCCAACAGTATTTATTAGGAAATAATTACGGCATAATAAAGTGGCGGTGATGGTATTAAGATAATACAGCTCTCAGTGGCTCAGAAGCAAGTCGAAATAGTCGTGCTCCCAGCAATTTAATGCATAACCCCGTAATTTTTAGGGACAGGTATCCTCAGGATAGTGTTACAGAAGTAGCATTATACTCATTCCTTTATTTCCATGCCATGACCCCTCCCTCCCAAAAAAGCTGTACCTATTGAGGTTTCTCCCTGTCTATCTACTTCAAAGCCCAGAAGGGAATGCAACACATTTGCACCGACCCCGCTGACAACGCTTAAAGCGGGGCTGCAAAAGGTTTTCTATCTCCCTCTGCACCTGCGCCCCCCTCCCGGGACTCGCGCCCACCTCTTTTTTTTTA
This sequence comes from Erythrolamprus reginae, assembly GCF_031021105.1. Lineage (NCBI taxonomy): Eukaryota > Metazoa > Chordata > Lepidosauria > Squamata > Dipsadidae > Erythrolamprus > Erythrolamprus reginae. The sequence goes on along the minus strand of NC_091963.1, from coordinate 134,457,145 downwards.
AAGGACACGGGAAGAACTTCCAGCTCTCGCGATGACTCAGAAGCCCCGGAGAGTAGGAGGAGGGGGCAAGTAGGTGGGCAAGCGCGCGTGTCTCTGGGAAACGAGGCAGGCGGTATGGGCGGGGGAGGGAAAGGAATAGAATTCGCACAGGCCTATGGGTACTAGAGGGGGGGCAAGAGCAGGAAACTATGATCTTGCTTGGGGAGGGAAGCTTCCGGTTCCGGCTGGGCCTGTGTGAGTTGCAGCCTGGCTGTTCCCCCCCGCCCCCAACCCGTGAGGGAGGAGCAGAAACGCCCCCCCCACACCCCGCGTATCCCGGGGGTAAAGGGAAGAGCCAGGGGGCATCCCCCTCACTCCAGTCCGCGCTATCGAAGGACCAGCCCCTGCCTGGGGCGCAGAGAAGGCTGGGGCAGCGCCACACACCGGTGAGTGCCACCACGGAGCCCACTTTGGCCCCTCGGATTTCCCAACACCCCCACCCCGACCCTCCGTACCTAGATCCCGAAGGCGAAATTTAAAAAAAACAAAAACCCTCGCAGGGGTAACAGCCGCAGCGGGCGGCTTTGCTGAACTTCCGCTCCCTTTGAAATAGCCCCACCCCGGGCGATTCTGCGATCCTGACTCACACCCCCCCCTCCGGCACACGATGCTTTCCCAGCCTGGCGCCCTTTTCGGGTCTTCTCCCCCCTTTGCATCTGTGGAGAGCTGGCCCACCCGCAGCCGAAGCCCGCGCTTTGTGGTCTTTGTCGTCTCTCCCCCACCGGCGACCCGGCGAAAGTTGTGCTATAATCCTTTATCTGGACTTGCCGCCCCATAAGTTCAATAAACTACTGTTCCCCCCCCCCCCTCATCCTTAAGCCACCCAGAATCAGGGAACGGTGCTCCATCCTAGGCCTCGAAAAGATAGCCAGATTCCGTATCCCCCCCTCAAATAAACATTTTCCATACACTTTCATCCATATATTTTAATCTGTACATTTATTGTACATTCCATTTCACCCAGAAAGTCTCGATTTTGCTACTTGCCTCAAATGTTATCCCAACTACTCCATCTTTTTTGTTTGTTTAATTGTCTGCCAGCTCTTTAAAAATGTCTAGGAATGTAGGATGGTGCCTGATATCTAATTGGATCTTTGGTCTAACAAAATTACTTTTGTCTATAGCAGCTCTCCCCATCTTAATGCTTGGATATATTGGACTGCAACTCCGGTAAACATTATGGTTCCTAGGAATGAATGTGGATTTGCACTTAAAATACAATTCAAGGCAACAAAACTAAGCTTTTTCCTGTGTCTGCCATGACATTGGCTCTTCAGTGATTCAGCCTAGCTGTGAAGATAGCAGCAACTCTCTAGTTTGGATATTTCAATATAAGGTTGCAGGAATGTATCTCTCCCTAATCTGCCCACAAGACTATCTTGCAATATTCTATAAGCTTTAATTTTTTTCCGCTTTAATTTTTTTGCTCATCTTATCTTTTGAAAGAATATTTATATTCTTTCTGTCTGCTTTGGAGCAGATTGTAGACATTAACTCCTTCTTACATATCTTATTAGCCACAAAAGTACACAAGTACACTGCTGGGTTTTTTTGTTTTGACTAGCTATATTGGCTCTGTCTCACATTGCTATATGCAAGATATTCTCATTTACTTTTAGTTAAAATAGATCAAATACTCAATACATTCCTCTTATCTACTTTCTGCATGATGTTGTAGACTATGTGTACCTTTAAAGCCAACTTTCCTAGACTTTGATGTATCTATTACAGGGTATAGCTCTGCAGCATTTTAGGAAGAGATCATTTATATTGTTCTACCTCAGGCATTTCTTAATAAAAATTGGTATAATTTTGCTTTGAAAATCTCCAATCTACCTGTAGGTTGCTTTGTTTATAAGAAATATATTGATACAGGGTTTTTTTTAACCTGTAGAAGGAAACAGCAATAACCAGTACAGCATTCATCATTGGAAATTTGATTGGCCTCTATACAGCATTAATTTTCTTTTCAGTGTGTATGTTTTCTGTTGCAGGATGCGGTGTGCACAAAGAACATATTGTTAATTAAAGTAGTCTTCATTTACTTGTTAGCTACATTATATTTTCATATCTTCAAACAGATTGTCTCTGTTTTGAAAGATAATTTTGGCTCAATTTGAATTGATCAATAGTGAAGAATTTAAATACTTTTTTTACTTTAAATATATATACTGTATTGCCATAAGGAAAAAAATTATCTCACAATGCTTTTTTAAGGGTAGATTTTAATGGAAAATAATTTTAATGGTTAAGTCCAGACAATGAAGTGAAATATTTTTTTAAATACTATTCAAAGAGAACCTAACAATGAAATATATTGTCCTCTAATTATGACCACAGTTGAGCTCAAAATTTTAATTGCTAAGCAAGATACGATAAGTGAGTTTTGTCCCATTTTACAACCTTTCTTATCAACGGCGTTAAGTGAATCACTACAGTTGCAAAATTAGTAACATGGTTGTTAAATGAATTGATTTTTTTTCTTGTCAGAAGGTTGCAAAAAGTGATCTGGTGATCCCAGGACACTGCAGCCATCATAAGTATATGCCAGTTGCCAAACATCCAAATTTTGATCACCTGACCATAAGGATACTGCCATGGTTGTAAGTGTCAAAAATAGTCGTATCACTTTCCTAGTGCCCTTGTAAATTTGAATGGTGACTAAACAAATGGTTATGAGTCAAAACCTAACTATATATTACTTAACTACTATTATTACTTAATAGTCAAAGTAAAAGTAAAAATAGAACTAATAATTCTTTATTTTTATCCAGATCACATTTCAAATATTGTTTCCACCCCCTCATTCTGCTTAAGTTGACCTCTGTGTTCTACTGCTGCAGAATATATTGTTTTTAAGAGATCTCTTTTCACCCTATGCTTAAATTCAGCAAGACTTACAGTCCCTTCCAGACTCTCCTGATGTAACTTTATTAGTACAGTATTTACTTTGCCCTTCCTGGCATCTTTTTTTCTTACTACGAGTAGTCCTTGATTTACAGCAGTTCATTTAGAGATTGTTTGAAGTTACAATGGCACTGGAAAAATGAATTATGACCATTTTTCACTCTTACAACCGTGGCAGCACCAGCATGGTCACATGATCAAAATGTAGACGTGGCAACTGACTTGTATTTATGGCGGTTGTAGTATACAGGGGTCATGTGATCACCTTTTGCAAACTTCAACAAGTAAAATCAATGGGGGAGCCAGATTCACTTAACAAGCTAACTAAATAACTTCAGTGATTCATTTAACAACTATGGCAAGAAAGGTCACAAATGGGACAAAATTCTCTTGAATTTTGTTAAATGAGACATCTGTCTCATTTAACATTGGAAATTTGGACTTAATTGTGTTTGTAAGTCAAGGACTAACTATATTTTGTTGTTTCCAAATTAACTTCACTGGGTCCATGTAGTATAAACTATTTTTTCCCTATATGAAGCATCATATAATTTATTTATTTGATTGCGTCACAGAAAACCAGTTATACACGGCATTCATTCCTTGGACCTGCTCTAGTAAATTTGACTGAGACTGAAGTTGATGTCAGTCCAATTCCTTAATCATTGAATCACACTGTTAATTAATATCAATATTCATGTATAGCGCAACATTAAGTACTTTGCTTTTTTTGTCTAGTAGAACTTCTTTTTGACATTAAACAAAGATGTTTGTAGTAGAGGGTTCCCTTTAGGAAACTGGCCTTTGCTCACTCCTTGCTGTGACATATTCTTCTGTCTGAGAGTCCCAGGGATTGATTTCCAGACTTTCACTGATTGCATTATACCTAAGTGCCCTTGCTAAAATAGGAAAAAATGGGATTCATTCATGGTGATAAAGTGGGATAGAGCATTTTTCAACCTCATTGTTCTTCATTAAGTGCAGAAAAGGATAAAGAAAGTGATAATTAGGGAGCTTAATTTCTTGAGATTTAATAAATAAAAGTTGTTAAATTAAAATATATAGCCCTCCTTTCTATTTATATAAGCCCTGGACACAGCTTACAATAAAGTTTAAATTAAGTACAATTAACTGAAAAAAGTATTGAAGTTGAATAACCTTCACAGAGCTTCTACTTTTTTATTCTAACTTTCACTGGGCTGTGTAATCTATCCTATTACTTTGCAGGCTCTCTTTTTTTGGCAAATATCTCCATCTAGCTGACAGATCAAGCTATTCATGTATCCTATGAAAAGTATGAAAACCACATGTAAATCACTGCATGTGACAACATCCATGCATGCCACACTTGTTGCACCCACACATATATAGTATGTTTTCTATGTGAAGAAATGCAGCACACCAGTATGTGTAAATGTGGAAAACACAGATATGTGTGGTGCCACTGTAGGCCACAGTTTATTTTTTTGCTGCTTCATATAAATGACACATGAGGCACTTGTTACCTCCTAAACCTTTTCCTAAAGAAAAAGGACTATTTCTTTTATATCCTAAGGCTAACAAACATGAGTGATGATGGTAATGAATGGCTTATCAAATTAATACTAACATATTCCCTCCATGAACCAAGGGGATTATTTGTATAGTAGCTCAGAAATGTAAGAAATAATCATATGCCATTCAGTTCAACATTTGAAAAGGTCCACAAGATTGAGGAAGATTATTTGGAGAAAATACTTAGATACATGAATATAGACACCTTTCCTGACTTGCATAGTTGCTCTCTGAACCTATCATGCGATTCCTGGAAAAGAGATGATTGCTTTTAAAAGAATTGCAGATAGATAACAGTGGAGAACTATTTTAAAATAAAATGTAAAAATACTGTACAGCCCATTTGTGTTTCCTATAGATTTAAAGTCTTCAAAGCATACCTAGGGTCTGTATAGTATCTTTATGGAATCCTTTGGTCTTGGATTATGGCCAAAGTCCTCCATTATCTCTTGATGCCCATTAAATTGGACTGGATTTTGATTTGCTAATCTAGCATATTTGACAATACCATATTCGGCAAAGCTGCTTTAATAAGAACGAATCTTGAAAAGGCAGGGCTTTTCTGTCCCATCAACTATATTTTGTATAATTAACTATAATCATTGTTAGCTGTCATAGAAATCCTGTCATAGGTACTCTAAAGAGGCCTTGATTTAAAGGCATATGTTACTAATAAACCTGGGATCCTAGATCTTTTAGGAATGCCATTTAAAGTATGTCCTGAAACAAATATTAAAATCAGTATACCTCAGCTTTTTAAAATGGAAGGGCAAAATTTGTTGGTACTCTATATGTAGGACTGCAGTTTTATTATTCCTCTTATACAACGATGCTGTTTTGCAGAATATACTGTAGACAGTCCCAAAGGTGCTTTTTTTTCAAGAGGCAACTGGACTTTTGAAACAAAAGCACTTTTGGGACAACCATGACCTGGATCACTGAGAATCTGCATAGACATAGAGAGCAGGGAGACATAGTTTTCTGAAATCTCTAAATGAGCCCTCTGCATCTTTTCCAGTTTTCCATGGCTGCCTTTGAATCATTTGTTCAGTGCATTACTTATATTAAACTTCTGCTTCATGACTGAGCAAGAGCGTTCCAGATGATTTTGGACTGCCATTCTCATCATTCTTGGTAACTAAGCAAGACCTTTGGGGGAAAATGCTGAGACCACATCTAAAATGTAGTTTTGTATTGAAATTAGATGGATTAATACCTTCCCTTTAATACAGCAAAATATTAAATTAAAATGCAATTCTTCCATGCTGTTCTAGTCCCAATTTTCTAATATTTTACATGAACCTGGAAAAAAGGACCATTATAATTGTGAAGATATTTATGAAATATGTTGTGAGATATAAAACATTATATGGTAAAATTAGCTTCGCAAGTTTGATCTATGAAAATTCTGTGGTGATATTTGTTTTAATTCTTAAGTCCCACATGAATTTTTGTTGTAACATTTCTTCAGTTAATGTTTTCTAACTCAAACCAATTGTACAGAACAAGTGTTGTATTCCACTGTTAGTATTTTAAAAAAATTGAATTTTTATTTATTATGCATTTACATCTAAATATATTAGAAACAAATGATAAAAATCACAGCACTGTATAAGTGGGTATCAGCAATTTACTACAATGGTAACTTTTTAAATAGATGTATAAGTTTATAATTTTGGATTCCCAATGATTTGTATAGGAAAAATAGATGTTGACTTTTCTTAAGAAAAGTATCAGGGAATTGTGCAGCCAGCGTCCCAATGGAGTCAGAGACGCTGACACGAACTTGCAATTTTATATAAATAAATATATTTACAGTAAATAGGCAAACATCACGTAAATCAACATAGCAGGAATGTTATGAGGTAAATGACAGAGAGCACACTCACTACACAGAAGAAAAATGTGGAAAACAAGAAAAAAACCTTTATTCCAATTATAGCTCAAATTTCCTCATGTGGTGACCTACTCTCTTTAACCGTGTGTTCTTACTCATTGTTTAACACTTTTTGCTGCAGCTATTAAATTTTTTAATATCTTGACATCCTCCAATTTATAGCTGGACAGCATTTAAACCAAATTGCTTCACAAGATACTTGTGTTTCTCTATATCCATTGGCTTTGTCATGAGGTCAGCTGAATTATCTTCCAATGGACATTAAATTTGGTCTATTACATTTTCTTCACTGCGTCTCTGCGTCTCTGACATTACAAGAAAACACCCCTTGCCACTGTGCAGCTGCTGATATGGATAACCTGTATCCCGTATATATATTGCTATAGTCTTTCTCCCCTTTCTCTAGGCAGTGCCCCCTCCCGGGTGGAGATGGAAGCCAATGCAGCAAGCGATGAGGGTGTGCATTTCCAGAGCTACCCTTTTGACTTCTTGGAGTTCCTGAACCACCAGCGCTTTGAACCTATGGAGGCCTACAACCACGAACACGCCAAAGCCGTTGCTGCCCTGCCTTGCCCACAGCCACAATATGAATATGCCCAGCCACCAACAGCTGGTCCGCCTGCTCACTTTGACCGCGTCCCTGCCACCATTGGCACATCTAAACCCAAAGCTGAGGGCCCGTCCTCTTCTTCCTCAGCCACCTCATCTGGTACTATTCAAGTCAAGAAAGCTGAACCAGGGGGCCCTGCTCCACCTCCACCCCCGCAGCAGCAACAGCAGCATCAGCAACCACCATACAGTACTCCAGCTGTGGTACCAACAGCAGGTCAGCCTCTCTTTGACAGTACGGCAGCGGCAGCGGCAGCTGCTGCAGCTTACAACACTCCTCAGTGGGGCATCGTAGACCTTTCTGGCCACCAGCATCTCTTCAGCAGCCTGAAACGTGGGCAGGCTCCCCCATCAGCTGCAGCCACGGTAACTCCTGACAGTCAGGCAGGCAAAGATGATAAGAACTATTTCCGCCGACTGAAATATTTCATTGATCGGCGCTTCCCGTGCGGCGTGTGCCAGAAGTCATTCAAGCAGTCATCCCATCTTGTGCAGCACATGTTGGTGCACACAGGCGAGCGTCCATACGAATGCACCACCTGCGGCCGTACCTACAACCATATTTCCAGTCTCATCCGGCATCGCCGTTGTCACAAAGACACTGAGGATGCTGCTGCTGCCGCCAACGCTGCGGCTGCTAATGCAGCTGCTGCCAACGCTGCGGCCGTCAATGTAGCAGCCGCCAATGTGGTGGCTGCAGCTGCCGCCGCCGCTGCTGCCGCCAGCATAACAGCAGCACCTGGTGCTGAAGGGGCAGCCCAGCCTCCTTCCCAAAGTGGCAACCCTCAGTCAGTGGCTGCCCCATCTGGAGGATCAGCCACATCGGCCCTCAGTGCTGCCATAGCTCAAGCCGAAGGTCCTTTTACCTGCTCTCTCTGCTGGAAAGTGTTTAAAAAGCCAAGTCACCTTCACCAGCATCAGATTATCCATACTGGTGAAAAGCCATTCTCCTGCTCCGTCTGCCAGAAGAGTTTTAATCGCCGCGAGAGCTTAAAACGACACGTGCGGACACATTCAGACCTGCTACGGGTGCAGTGTGGGGTTTGTGGCAAAGAATTCCGGGATGCCTCCTACCTCCTCAAGCACCAGGCCACTCACGCTCCTCCTGGAAGTTTACCTCCACGACCAGAGTACAAATGTGACATTTGCGGCAAGGGCTATGTGGCTCCCCAGAATCTACTACGTCATCGGCAGCTCCAACACGAGGGTGCCCAGCTGTCTAAGGATGGCACTAATACCTTGTCTTACCTGCCGCCGGGGGCCTACCTCCTTCCACAAGACCCACAAGGCACAGGCTCTGAGGGAGACACCAAGCCAACATCCTACGGCCTCTTGGGTGCTCACCCCTTGCTGGTGGGGACAGCGGCAGGCAAGAATTTTTGCTGTGGGATCTGTGGCCGTGGCTTTGGGCGACGGGAGACACTAAAGCGCCATGAGCGGATCCATACAGGCGAGAAGCCTCACCAGTGCGCAGTGTGTGGGAAGCGTTTCCGTGAATCTTTTCACCTCAGCAAACACCATGTTGTGCATACTCGGGAGAGACCGTACAAATGTGAAATATGTGGGAAAGTGTTTGGTTACCCCCAAAGCTTAACTCGGCACAAGCAGATTCACCGATTGCAGCTACCTTGTTCTTTACCACCCATGGGGCCCTCCCTGACCCCCATGGGCCCTTCTCTCCCTCCACCCCCTGAGGGACTAACCTATGGCTGTTCTGACTGTGGAGAGCGCTTTCCCGATCTTTTTCATGTCATGAGCCACAAAGAGGTCCATGTGGCCGAGAAGCCCTACCCGTGTGATGTCTGTGGCAAATGCTTTGGTTTCATTGAGAATCTCATGTGGCACAAACTCGTCCACCAAGCTGCTCCTGAGAGACTTATACCACCAGATGAAACAGCAGCTGCTGTTGCCCCACTAGAGAACGGGCTGGCTAGTGGGGAGAACATGTCATCCTATGAAGATCATCCGACCTTGCCAAGTGGAGAACGTTTCTCCTGCTCTATCTGTGGCCAGACCTTCAAGCATTTCCTGGGACTTGTGACTCACAAGTATGTGCATCTGGTGCGTCGCACATTGGCCTGCTCAGTCTGCGGACAGAGTTTTGCCGGAGCTTATGATTTGCTGTTGCATCGTCGCACACACTTGCAAAAGCGACATTTCTCTTGCCCAGTCTGTGGCAAGCGCTTCTGGGAGGCAGCCCTTCTCATGCGTCACCAGCGCTGCCACACCGAGGAGCGCCCGTACCGCTGCACTGTCTGTGGCCGTGGTTTTCTGCGCTCGTGGTACCTGCGCCAACACAAAGTGGTCCACACAGGTGAGCGTGCTTACAAGTGTGCCCTCTGTAACAAGCGCTTTGCCCAGTCGTCCAGTCTGGCAGAACACCAGCGCCTTCACGTAGTTGCCCGGCCTCAGCGCTGCCCTACTTGTGGCAAGACCTTCCGCTACCGTAGTAACCTTTTGGAACACCAGCGGGTCCACCTGGGAGAAAAAGTCTACCGCTGTGACCGCTGCTCTAAGAGCTTCTTCTATCTGTCATCCATTCTGCGTCACCAACGCTCCCATGATGCTAAACGTGAATTAAGATGTGGAGCCTGCCTCAAGCTCTTCAAAGACCCCAAGTATTTTAGCAAACACCTCCAGGCTCATCAGGGAGGACGGCCCTTCAAATGCAGCACCTGCGGAGAAGCCTTCTCCAATACTTATGGCCTCAAAAAGCACCGCCACATTCACAAGATGGAGCGTTTTGCTGCCATGGGGGCCCATAAGGAACAGCCCTAATGTTGAAATAGTAGCACCAGGAAAAAAAAAAAGGGTGGTCCGTATCTTGGTACTGTAGGATGGGATATGAAGCTAGTTCCAGGTTTCTGTGAGCCATAACGGCAAGGCATTTCCATGCATAGAAAATGAGATGTGCTCGCTAGCAGTGAGATGCTCCTGTTGGGCACTAATTTGCAAGAGTCATCAAATCATAAAGTCAAGAGCAGGACAAGCCAGATAAGAGACAAGAATGAATCGTAAAGATAGAGTAATTAATAAGAGGTAGCCAGCCGCCAGTTACTTGCTAGATTTCAGCTCTCTAACAGAATATCTTGACCACTCCAGATTTTTAAATTAATTGCCTGGGGAAAGGGAGATGGAGATAGCAATCATAGAAGTGACCTTTGCCTATCAGGCATGGCCACATTGTTTTGGGGATGAAAGTTTCTTCCTGCTTCTGTGCAAATGGGAGCAAATAAGGTTATAGTATGACTTTTTCCCCCCAGTTGAAGTCTATGTTCTGGAATGGAAACCATATGGCATTTCAGTTCACAAGAAGAGGTGGTGCTTCCTGTTAATCCCTTTTGCCTAGGGAGAAGTTAGGCCTAATTCACTCATTTGGGAATGAGACAGGAAGGAGCACGATACAGCACTTGAGGAGGAATGTCCACCAATCTTGTGTAAACTCAACTATGTAATCTGTATTAGGTAAGCCTTGCTTGCATTCTGAGAAAGACTTTTAATTAGTGTCCTTTCTTCATATGTATAAAGAAAATAGGCTAGTTCTCAATTTTTTTTAAGACCTGGGAAGGTAGTGAGATATGGCTGTGGGCAGTATGAAAGTTAACTGAGTCTGCTTGAATTGTCTAGCGTGTGGCACCTGTTGTCTAAATGCTGTCGTGCCATAACATTTCTATTATATCCCTGCCTCCAGAACAGTACCAGTTCACGATGCAAATGGAGGTTCACAAAAACTTTATCTACAAAAGAAAAGTTGAACCAGAAGGTTTCCAGCCAAGCTTCCGTGGCATGCCACTTTCCATATTTAGGGAGCACTGAATGTTTAAAAAAAAAAGCATTTGGAATTGTTACTGTTCCCATTATACACCTCTGAAGAAGCAAAACCCCAGGATAATTGTATTGTATGCTTTTTTAAATTCTTCAAGTTGGCCCATCGGGAGTAGAGAGGAAATAACAGAAGTAGGCTAGGCTCCTTGGGTTCGCTCTCTTCCTTTGTGCTCAATGCTCTTCCTAATCTGTTGGACTTAATATAGATGAACTCATGTGTGAATAATACCTTACTTTGAGCCCTAAAATGGAATGTGGGTTTGGAATAAGAGCTGTGACTGTACATTGTTAGCCTTCCCTAATGTTAGCTTTCCTTCTGGCCACCACTGAACGTTGGATATGAAATTGTGTGAGAGAGAAAAATAAACTTAATTGGTGGGTCTACCAGGATTGCACAATGCTTTGGCTGCTCAGCTGCTCCTGCATCTCCTGGTTTGATCCATAAGCCTTTCCTAGTAACATGGTGTATCCACATAATTCATTGAGCCAACTGCCCTCGCCTTATAACCCTGTGGTTATTAGACTCGTATAATGCTTCAGGTTTGATTCCAAAAAGGTTCTTCTTCAAAGCACAAACACAACGATTGTGTGACTGCTGGAGATGTATGGCTATTGGAAATGTCTAAAAGTCAGTAACGGGTGTTGTGTTCATTGCCCCAAGCACTCAGAAGCACCTTATCAAATCTGAACAAATGCAAAGCCCCCTTTTATAACATAAATGGCACCAGTCTAAATGGATCCTCGCTGCACCTGAAGTGGAGAATGCTGATCAGGCATGAGTAAAAAAAAAACCCCAAACCTTGCAAAGTCTCTAACTTCCCCCAATAACCTTTCCTCCTCAATCCTCCTCCAGCAAATTGTAGACATTGGACACACCTTTAAATAGACTGGAGGGGAAATTTAATTTGCTAGATGCAACCAAAGAGTTCTAAAAACAGGCTCGCTTGTGTACTGTGGAGACCACACAGGTAATTCCCGCTTCCTTCCCCTCTTGTAACCCAAGCTGACAGTACAATAGGAAGTAATTTCAGCATTTCCACTCTAGCAAAGTGAGAGCATCTCTCCGAGCAGATGGCTGCCTCAAAGCTCCTTAGTGTTGCTTTTGGTCTGCCACCCACTTGCTGACACCCATAGTTCCCAGATTGGCGAGTGGCAATCTGTGATTATGAGGATCCAAAGATGTACTGTTTAAATTTGGTTGTCCAGTGCCTAGAAGGGGAAAAGTGGCCAAAGGCTTTTTGAGCAGTAGAGAACTGAATTGGAGTTTGCAGAACCTGCCCCAAACCCCCAGCAGTCTTGGTCTACAATAGCTAATCACTCACTATGCTCAGTGAGCACGTTGGGAAGAGGAGGGATGGGTAGCAGCAGTATTGGTGAAAGGCACTATTACAAATGCTTTCTTGCAGGAATTGCCGCAGAATTTGACGGGGCAAATATTAGAAGTGTGATGAAGAGTGCAAAGATGGTAAAAGAGATGGGAAGAAGACTAAAATGTTTTTCCAGCCTTTCAGACAATTTCCTTGTTGGCTAAGCGCGGGAGCAAATCATGTCCACTTTGAATTGGTCTAGTTAGATTAGCATCTAGTCTGAAACATACTGGTTCCTCTTCTATCTCCAGAAGTGATTGCAACTGGAGGTTCTTGTTTTATCTTCTTACTAAATTGTTAAAAGTCTGAATTTGTCATTGAAATTCAGTGAATTGGGGGGGGTGGCGGCTATACTTCAGCCTGCCGTTTTTGTTTCCCCATTTAGAATTTTTCTTCCCTGCCTTCATAATTTGCAAATAGAACTGAGTTCAGTATAGGTAGTCCTTGATTTACAAACACAATTGAGCCCAAAATTTCAAAAATGGCAAAAGCGGAAATATATTTACTTTTTCAGTGTATGGTTGACAAACAGAAGAAGCCGAGAGTGCAAAACACCTGCAATTTTTATTTTGCTAGCCAATTTAATACTTGATGGGTGGGAAGACTGTTTGTTATTAGGGACATATCTGATCACTATTACTGTCAGGATTATTTACATCCATTCCTCATCCTAGGAACCATTTCATTTGTTCAAATCTCTTTCCTCTGTTGTATTTGTTGAGAAGCAATTCATGCACTTCAAAATGTATTAGTGACAAAATACATAGAATCTCCAGTTTATCTAGAACCGTAATGCTCAATCTGTGGTCCTCAGATCCCTGTGGAGCCGCAATGTCATCACAGGATCTGCAAAGGCTTAAAAAATGTTATGATTTTAAATCTTGGGGGTCTGTGACCATGGTTTGTGGCCACAAAAGTAATTAAAGGAGATCCATGGTGAAGAAAAGGTTGAGAACCGCTGATTTAGAAGGTATGAGGACTAATCGAGTTCAGAGCAAGGGGCTAAAAGGCAGTATTCTATGGACAGAGTTGTGTGGGAAGAGTTTTTAAGGGAACAGCAAGTTGAGATAAAGTCTGGCTTTTAATTGTAGTTGGGAAATTGAGTTCTTTTGAAGAATCAATAGGTTTGGAGTATGTAATCAAGAATGATCAACCATCTTTTCCATCATATATTCTCCTGTCGTGCATATGTTCTTGGATGGATTGTTAATCCTGAATGTGCATCACTAGGATGCTGGATATCCTACAGATGCCCACCGTCTGCTTGGCTTTGTTTGCTTCATTCTGGAACTATGAAGCAGAGGGCAGGGAAGATATTCCAACTTTTGCTGGCATCAGACCTGATTTTGCTTTTTGAGATGCCACCTGATACACAGCCTACTTCTCAGAACTTCTTCAACACTCCTGTTCTTTCAGGAACGTGGATTCTATAGTTCTCTGACTGATACTGTTGTCCTGTACTCTCCTTTCTCATCCCATAAGAGAGATGGACTTGAACATCTAGTGACAATTGCAAGCTCAGAATGAAGAGTATGCCACTGGTAGGACCCAACCCATTGCAATCATGTTAGCTAATGACTTTTTATATTAATACAGATATATAAATACATAATTTCTATATAAATACTTCTTTTTAATAACCTCCCCTCCTTTCCCCATTGGCCAGAGTGCAGGAAATGCAGTTCTTTTAATGCCAAGGTTTATGTCCCTATGATAATGTGTACTAAAATATGTATAGGACCTTATTCTTGTCCACACGGCTGATGGACCCAAAATGGTAACCTGTCCCTTCTTCCCTCATTGTACCCCTTGGGAACTGTACAGCGTGTGTTTCTCAGTCGGGGGTGGGGGAATGGGGGTGTGTTTTGTGTTTTAAGCCAAGCAATCATTTTAAAAGTGTCTGATTTACAATGTACAGGCTAAACAAACATTAAAAAAAAATTTGGATATTGTTTGTGCTAAGCCAGGTTGTCTTACAAGCTGATGTTAAGAAGACATTCCTTCAAACAATGTGAGTGTACTGTTAGAATTAGCGCAGAATAACTACTTTTATAATTCTCAAAGTAATGGGGGGAAAAGTAAAGCAAGAAATGGAAGATGCTTTTGAATCATTGCTATCCTGTGTAAAAGAAAACTCTATTCACTCAGCCAGATAGATAAAAGTGATCCTGGTACAAATATATCTTCTCTCTTGCAGAGGAAAAGGGCTTTCATTCTTTGAGATGTGGTTTGTTTTCTCCAGCAATTCTTATTTTTATTTGCTCAAAACCTCTTCTGCAGGTGGGAGCAACTTCAGACACTAGGGAGAATAAACCTTTTACATCACCTTATTCTTAAATTAGACAGATCAGATTCCTATTGCAACAAAGGTGTTAAGAAACATTTATGCATGCTCATCTATTGTTGTAAATTAATAATGAGATGAAGCGTTGTGGAAAAATTTGAGGATACAGATTGAAATGGAGTTTGATATATTCTTCAGAGGTGGCATTCAGCTGCTTCAGACAGGTTCACACGAACCAATAGCAGTAATCACGGGTGGCCCACCCACCTCACCCCTCAGCTCTATGCTATCCTATTTGCATGTTTTTGAGGCTGAGCACATGTGCAGAAGGCTCACGCATGATTAAAGTGCATGCGTGGAATGCATACACACATTTGCAAACCAGTAGGGAAGGTGGATTAAAACCATCCCTGAATTTACATCATGGGATCTAGTAGAATACTACCAACATTGGCCAGGGTCATTCATGTATGCAGGTCATGTGGAAGGTAGTTGAGAATCCACCATGGGCATTTTAAAATGAATTGAGAAATATTTTTATCTTAAGTTTATAGATCTTTATAAAGTTCCTTCAAAAATGGAAAACGACTGTTTCACTTCAATTAACAAAAATGTATGTGGATTGAGTCAGAAATCCGTTGGGTAGCAATACAGGATTTTAATTTTTTAAAAAGGTCATTCACTCCTTTATATAGAATTTTCAATAAGATTTGTATGTAAATTGTGCTGATATCAACTATTTTTTTCACATGCTTGGATTTACAATAGCACTTAGACTTATATATAGCTTTACAGCACTTTATAGCCCTCTAAACATCAGGATATTTTGCTCTACAACCGGGTCCCTCATTTTTACTAACCTAGAAGGACCAATAGGAGTGGCGCGGGAAATTCAATTGCATTACTTTTGGAACACACCCTGTATGTATTGCAAAATTATATTCTATGCCAACATAAAATATAAAGTCATAATTAAGGCCAGTTTGATTCCATGGGATAAGTTTAGAAATTCAACACAAACTATTCACTTCCCAGGTACATTAAATTTGTAGGTAACTTTTTTTTTTGTAAGAAGTGCAGACATCTGACCACAACATAGCTATGTTCTTATAACATGCTAGCTTATAGTTAACAGAACCACGATTTATTTATTTATTCAATTTTTATGCCGCCCTTCTCCTTAGACTTAGGGTGGCTTATAACATGTTAGCAATAGCACTTTTTACCAGAGCCAGCCTATTGCCCCCACAATCCGCCGACCTACAGATCTACAGTCAGCTTCAGTGGCCTGCACTACAGCATTCTACCTGCTGCGCCACCCTGGCTCTAAGATTTACTAACTTTACTAAGTTGGGTGAGTTTGCACAGCATCCTGTGTTACTCGCACTGGCTGAGCACACTGTCTATTGAGCTAGCAAGAAGGGCAACAGGCAATCCCCAAATCTATCAAAGTCTGTTTTCCATTCTATGCCCCACACACAGGCGTTAGTACAAATTTTAAGGCTTTTGTTCATTAGCTTCAGTTTAATAAGCAGGTAGTCCTCTGCTGACAAACTGTTTATTTAGCAACTGTTCGAAGATGCAACAGCATATAAAAAGTGGCTTACAACCAGTACATTTATGACAATTGCAAATAGTCCTATGGCCAAGTGTTCAAAATTTGGGCACTTGGAAACTGGCATGTAATTATGATGGCCACAGTGTCCCATGATCACCATTTGCGACCTTCCCAGGTGACTTCCGACAAGTTGGTGGGAGGAAGTCAGATTTGTCTAAAAATCACATTAAACAACTGCAGTGATTTGCCTAAAAAATGTAGCAAAAGTTGTGCACAACTTACTGAGCAGAAATTCTGGTCCCAATTGTGATTGTTAAGTGGAGAACTACCTGTAATGCCAAGCCAAAACATGATTTTGATTGATTTTTAGGTGATGGCCGAACATTAACTGGAACTGTTCTGATCCCTGTCACTCAATTCAAGCCTGATCTCGAACCCAGGATGGTGTGATCAAAATGTATTACAGATCTGCGTATTCCTTCCAGCCTTTGCATTGAAGGGTTTCTGGTTATTCACAATTTGATTGCAATCTAAAGTGTCTGGTTTGTGCTTATCAAGCAGCAAGTCAAGAAAAGTGGAGTACAATGGACCTGCCTATGAAAATGCCAAGTCCCAGCTAACAACCTGCTTTCCAATACTTTGGGGCACAATTGCCCACTTTGAACATGCTGGTTGGTGTTCATAGACATGGAATTTCCAAACGTCTGGAGGCGCTGAGTTGTCTGGAAAATTGTTTACCAAAAATTGACATTCGGTATTATAATAGCAAATTTCTTCCATGGTTTTTCGTTCTACTTTTTCAATGTACGGATTCCTGCTGAAAAACAAAATCAATGTGGTTTTACCTTCCAGAGCTCTTTTTCCACTGCTTTACTCCTATGCCCCATGCTGTCTGGCCCGTGTATTCGGCGATGCTTGGCAAAGTTAGAGGAGTTGTTGAAACGTCGGCAACAGACCGCACACTCAAAGGGCTTCTCTCCAGTGTGCAGTCTCCGGTGAGTGGTTAAGGCTGAGCTCTGCGTGAACCGCTTACCACAGTCACTGCAGCCAAAGGGCCTTTCACCGGTGTGCACTCTTAGGTGCTCTTTCAGGTCTGTGGCACGGCGGAACTGTTTGGGGCAGGCAAAGCAGAGAAACGGCTTGGATTCAAGCATAGACGGTGCACGTCCATCAGAGGGCTCCTGAGCTGGGGAAAAAAACCATGAGGTGGTCCTCTCCTTATCTTCCCTATGTTGAGCAGTGCTTCCAAGCTGATCCTGCAAAGGGTGGCATCCCTGAGGCCCACAGGCATTGCAAGATATGGGACATGAGTCAAGATTCTCCAATCGCCAAGGTGATTTTGTAGCCTTCAGACTGGGAGAAGAGCCTTCAGTGTCATCCACTTCTGAGGCAGGATCTTCCCAGGCTATGCCATCTTTGGGCCACGTAGGCGATTCTACTTTGAGGACATTCCGATTTTTGGGGGCAGGTGTTTGAAAGTCTCCATAGGTGCCACTCTCTTGAGTCAGCTCTCTTTCCCTAAGGCCTCCGAGAGAAGCTCCCTGGCTATTGTTTTCCTCTGGCTCAGAAACAAAAATTTTGCTTCCATCGAGTCCCCCAGCCTCACATTCCCCTCTACTGTTCTGCCTCATCTCTGTACCTCCTCTTCCCCCTCTGCTCTGCTTGAGCCCCCTGAGGCCACTTGGCCTCCTTGCTCCGAAGCTCCTCTCGGAGCCCTCTTGATTCAGCTTATGGGCAGAGGCCCCGTTGTTCCTGACTGGCAAGAAGCCTTTCCCACAGCTGCTGCCACTGACTAGCTGTAGCTTATCAGGGCAGCTGTCGACCACTTGCTTCTGTTCTTCCTGAATGTGGCTTTTCCCTGCTCTGCTCTGCCTCGAGCCTTCCGTAGGATTTTCAGTGCTTGCCTCTGACAGTTGTTTGAAGCTATGGCCCTTGGGAAGGACTTCTTGGCTGTAGCAGCAATTGTTGTTCCCACCCAGTTCCCCAGTATGCCCATTGCTATCGGTTGCCCGTTTCAGAGCATCTGCCTTAAGAGCATCTCGGCTGTCCTGACTCATAGCAAGATTGGCATCATCCCGTTGCAGTCCCATCCTCTTGAATGTATCCATTCTACCATCTGGATGTCCTTGGCTGCTGGGGCAGAAGTCCTCTTGGCTTAGCCTAGTGTTATAAAAGCAACTTTGCCCGCCTTGGAGGTTTTGATCAGCCTTGTTTTTGCCTTCTCTTAACCCTTTGATGGGCTGACAGCTGCCTTGGTTCAACAAAAGAGTACGGCTTAGATTTCTGCCACCATCTCCTTCCATTTGCTCCAGTTTCTTTCCAGGCAAAGAATTGCAGTCCGTCCCGCCGGCTCTCTCTTCACTGTACCCAGACGATGGGTTGTGAATGCGTTGGTGCTTGCGGAAATTGGAGCCGTTGTTGAAAGATTTAAAGCAGACACTGCAGTGGAAAGGCCGTTCGCCGGTGTGAATGCGCATGTGGCCAGATAATACTGAGCTCTGAGTGAAGCGCTTGCCACAGATGCCACATTCATACGGCCTTTCACCAGTATGCACTCGTTCGTGATCACGTCGGTCTGATGCCCTCTTGAAGCGTTTGGGGCAGAAGGAGCAGCTGTAAGGCCTCTCAACAGGGAGCACCACAGCCTCAATACTGCTGGACAACCAGCTCTGCGGCTCTAAAAGGAGGTTTCTACACCCCTGGCATTGGGGGAGTTGCTCGTGGGGACCAGCAAGGCTTGGCAGGTCTTCCTGGCACAAGGGGCATGCAGGGGGCAGAATTGATCCAATCTCTTCCTTCACTGTTACTAGCTGGATCTCCATTGGCTAGTCCCCAGCATCTGTCCCTGAAGGAGGCAGAAAAGAGATGTGTAAATTGCGAGAACCAAGCAAGAACAAATTGAATGGGAGCCAGAACTCACTCACAGGGAGAATAGAGTGGTTAAGTGGTTCCGCCCCAGACGCCTAATAGACTCTGAAGAGTTCCAGAGGGAGCTTAGGGAAAAACCCAACTCCCTTGTCCACTCTGGTTGAGTCTCTGGTAGTGGCATGGAATAAGGCAACAACATTAGACCGGATTACGCCTTTGCAACCTTTCCGTGGCGGTGGATCCAGGAGAGCTCCTTAGTTCACCAAGGAACTCTGGGAGATGAAGCGCCAGAAGAGATGTCTAGAGCGACGCTGGCGAACCAATAACACCAAATCTGAACCAATAACACCAAATCTGACTGAACACTGCTAAGAGCCTTCATTAGGACTTACCTACTGGCAATACGGGCAGCAAAATGTTTGCATTTTCCGCATGTATTGCATCCGTGGATTCACGCCCAGCCACCCTTTTTATGTTGACCATTTCCTCCTCAATGTGGAGGGAGCGGAGGAGCCCTTGCAAGGTACAGCTGAGAAATTTGCTTTGTTTCTGGCGGATAAAGTCACCCAGATTCAGAGGGACCTGGACTCTGATTGGACAAGAAGACGGGTAGATCTTAGTCCTGTTGTGTGGGATGAATTTGGTCCTGTGACTCCTAAGGATGTTGGCAAGGTTATAGGAGTGACGAGTTCCTTCATTTTTTTATTGGACCCATGCCCCTCCTGGCTGGTTTTGGCCAGCAAGGAGGTGACACAAGAGTGGCTCCAGGCTTTGGTTAACACCTTGACGGAGGGGTCCTTCCCGCAACATTAAAAGAAGTGATTGTAAGGCCCTTCCTAAAGAAGCCTTCCCCCGGATCCAGCTGAATTGAATAACTTTTGTTCAGTCTCCAACCTACCCTTTGTGGGAGAGGTTGTAGAGAAAGTGGTGGCACTCCAGCTCCTACGGTCGTTGAATGAAACAGTTTATCTAGACCCTTTTCAGTTGGGCTTCAGACCTGGCTACAGCACAGAAACTGATTTGGTCACTCTGATGAATGATCTCTAGTTAGCCTGAGATAGAAGTCACTCATCTATCTTGGTGCTGCTTGACCTCTCAGCGGCTTTTAATACCATTGACCGTGGTATCCTCCTGCAACAACTAAGGGAGTTGGGAGTGGGAGGCATCGTAATATGGTGGTTCTCTTCCTATCTCTGGTCGGTCACTGTCAGTGTTGGTAGGAGAGAGGCCAAGCCCCTGGCCCCTCTTCTGTGGGGTTCTGTGCCCCAGAGTTCGGTCCCCTCGCCTCTCTTACTTAACATCTACATGAAATTGCTGGGTGAGATCATCCGACAACGTGGGGTGAGGTATCAGCAATATGCTGATGATACCCAGTTATATATCTCCACCCCGTGGAGATAAAGGGAAGCTGTGGGTGTGATGTGGCAGTGCCTGGAGGCTGTGAGGGTCTGGATGGGAGTTAACAGGTTCAAACATAACCCTGACAAGACTGAGTGGTTGTGGGTATTGCCTCTGAAAGATCACACTGATTTTCCATCTTTGGTTCTGGGCGGGGAAAAAATTCCCCCCCTCAGAATGGGTTTGCAATTTGGGTGTCATCCTAACGCAGTTAGGATTACACCAACATCTGACAGTGGTGACTAAGGGGACCTTTGCATAGGTTCGCCTAGTGCACCAATTGCAACCCTACTTGAATCAAGAGGCTCTTGTCACCTCGTGGTTAGATTGCAATGCATTCTATATGGGGCTACTCTAGAAGAGCATCCAGAGACTACAGCTGGTCCAGAATGCAGCCGCTCAAGCTGTTAGGGGGTGCACCTAGTTACACCCACACTACGCCAATTTTCTGTGGACTGCACTGGCTCCTGATTGGTCTCCAGGCGCAATTCAAGGTGTTGACCATTACCTTTAAAGCCCTACATGGGTTAGAGCCAGACTATCTTCGAGACCGCCTTCTGCCACATAGGTTCAAGTGACCGATAAAGGACCACAGAGTTGGTCCTCTCTGGGTCCCGTCAGCTAAACAGTGTCAGCTGGTGGGCCCGCAGGAGAGGGCCTTCTCTGTAGCTGCTTCTACTCTTTGGAACCAGCTGCCTCCTTAGATCCTACTGGCCTTCCGGAAAGCTGTAAAGACCTGGCTTTTCTGGCAGGCTTGGGGCCATTAATCTGATGGTACACTATTGGGATTCAGCCATTAACGATATGCATGGTTTTTAACTGTTTTTAATCGTTGGTTTTAAATTGTTTTAGATTGTTTTTAAGGTGTTTCAATATTACATTGTATGTTTTATTTTTGATTGTGAGCTGCCCAGAGTCCTTTGGAAGTTGGGCGACATACAAATTTGAACAAACAAATAAATAAATAATAGGAGTCTAATGTCTCGTTTCCTAATTTTAGGGTGGGGAAGGGTTGGCATAAGAGAACCTGATCTGGCAAGAAACTTGGCATCCAAATTTGATTTCCTCATTCATTTGCATGCTGTTATACTCACTCACTTAGGCCAGAGGACATAATATGGAGAAGATCCCTGTGGTTGTTAGGAAACCAAAATGACTCTGTGTCACCTAATCTCTGATGATCCACATATCAATGTAACAAAATACAGTGTTCCCTCGATTTTCGCGGGTTCGAACGTCGTGAATAGCCTATACTGTACCACGGTTTTTAAAAAAATATTAATTAAAAAATACTTCATGGTTTTTTCCCCTATACCACGGTTTTTCCCACCCGATGATGTCATATGTCATCACCAAACTAATAATGTTTGCAAATAAATAACAAATAAAATAATTATTGTTAATAAATAATTATGTTTATAAATATCAGGATCACTAGGTGTCTTATTCAATGGTGAGTACCAGTAATAATGGTGAATAAATGGTTGTTAAGGGAATGGGAAATGGTAATTTAAGGGTGTTAAAGTGTTAAGGGAAGGCTTGTGATACTGTCCCTAGCCAAAAATGGTGTATTTACTTCCGCATCTCTACTTTGCGGAAATTCGACTTTCGCAGGCGGTCTCGGAACGCATCCCCAGCGGAAATCGAGGGAACACTGTAATGGATCTCGGCTAAATGATATTTTGCTCAATCAATGACAGCACCCTGCGGCCTTTATCCAGGTTCAGATATTATAAGCTGAATTCATTGTAGTTAATAGCTGGAGGGAGCACCAGGGAACCCCAGAACTTTAGGTTAGCGCATTGTAAGAAGACAATGGCAAGTAATGTCTACACATGCCAGGAAAGCTGCATGATTGTGTGGGCTTGTGCCCATTTATCTCCCAGGAGTCAAATGTAACTCAAGGGCATTTTTCCCCTGACCTTTTTACAAAAAACTGACCATTGTGGAGAAATCAACAGCTACTAGGATATATGTTTTCAACTAAAGTCTGCAATAATGAGCAAAAGACCAGACAAATCTGGGACATGGTGTTCTATCTATATGTTGCCAGGAACTAAATTTGTTTCCGCATTTCAGTAGTCATAAACCAGATTCCACCATTGGCTTGCCTGATATATTTAGGCTGATGCCAAAACCAAATAAAATTAGAGCTTATGTGATGTGTGAATCCCACTGCCCTGAGCAGAACAAGGCAAGATGTAAAAAATCTCTCGCCCATGAATCAAGAAACCAGCTGGGAATCCCTGCTAGGCTTCCCTTAAGCCAGCTGGCCTCAGCACTATAATTCCTACCTTTCTAGAGCTACAGTCCTGACTCGAAGCTGATCTATGGGTCTTCCTTGTGTCCCAATTCTTAAGAGGTTGATGAAGGGTGATCTACAAAGCCTCCCTACTTGCCACCCCAGAAAAATGGACCAGCAGGAGAACCTCTGAAAGCCCTATAATGTGCAGTACTGGATAATCTTTCTCTAATTCTATTTCCTGGAAGGTGTCCTCTATTATCTTCATGGTGTATTATTGTGTATTGGACAAAATAAATAAATAAAAAAAATTAAAATAATATGTTAGTTTATATTGCTAGCCCATGTATGAAATGCCATATACTAAATTGCATTGCAACGGCATCCTCCAGTCTATGCTAAATAGATAGCTAAATAATCTATATTGGTGAATAGATTTTGTTTTTAACTAGACCAGCTTTTGAATGTGCAGTTATCTCCAGTTGACAATTAAAAGTGGCTGAGATTTCTTCCCTTACTCAGGGAAGGCCATTTGAAATCTCAATAGTCCCTGCCCAATGGATTGGATTGCAACTCCTATCACGTCCCGGGCAATTCCCCTACTACTGCAAACTATCATTACAGCGCCTCACCTTGCTTACTAGCAGACCCTGTCCCTTAACCTTCCCAAGGAAACCGGGATCTCCGGGAAATCGGCCTGTCTGCCCCAACCTTCCAGAAGAACCCACGTCGGTCCCACTACCTTCGCTTCCTTCCCCTCCATCTAACCACCCGCCTTTACGTGTAGAAACCATGTGTTGGAGCCCGGCTGGCCAGGGGCATAAACGGCGCCGTCCTCTTCACCCCGAAATCCTCTATCTCCGGCTGCGCAGAGCGCGGAGAACAATAGTGGGGAGCTGGCGAAGCTTTGCGCGAGTGAAGCTTTGCGCGGAGCTTGGCTGGCTGGCTGGCTGGCTGGCTGCGTGCCCGGTGCCAGAAGCCAAGGGAGTCCACCCACCCACCCCCGCACCGCCCCACCCCTTTACTACAATCCGGATTCACTGCCCTCCCTCCTCCTCCCTTCACTTTGGATTCTTTGTCCCCCTCCCAGAGGCATGTAAGTTCCTGCTCATCCCCGGGCAGAACCCCGGCGCTTGTCCGGCGGCTGCGTATCCGCTTCTAGGAGGGATTCTCACCTGTACCTGTTCTCCATTCACTTTAACACGGGGGGGGGGGGGGTGTTTGCCCTTGGGCCCTTCGCAACTTTCAGCTTCCTTCGCTGCGTGAACCAGCGGTTGGGGAAAGCTTCTCCCCGCCCCGCTTCGCTTCTCTCTCTTCTCTTTGGGCTGCCGTTCTCTTCCCATGCGCGCGCATCCCCTTTAAATGAAACCGAAAAAGAGAATTAAAGGGAATGGCAGGCAGACAGCCGGCCCTCTTTATTTTTGGCTGCCGTCAAAAACGAAAATCCCCGTCGCCGCCGCTCCACCCCCTTCCCTTCCCCCGGCCACCAATTTAAAGGCACAGGGCACTCGTGTAAAATCGCGAGAATCAGTCACGCACACGCACTCCTGTCTCTGACGCTCTCGTTACGTTTAAGTTAAATTAAGGGTGTCTAACCTTAGCAACCTTAAAACTTGTGGACTTCCAATTCTGGGAGTTAAAGTCCACAAGTCTCAAAAGTCTCTGAACATCCCTGATTTAAATACAGTGTTTTTCAGTGGAACAAGGTGAATTATAGTTTAATCCTATAATTCTTCTAGAATTAACATTTCTACGTTATGGTTATGTTGTAGCAAGCTGGAGGATCACCACTTGGTCACAAACATAAGTTTACAAATGTAGTTTATTAATTTGTTTGTTTGCTGGTTTGTCAAACATGCAGTTTGCATAAACATAACCAGGGTGGGTTGCTACCAGAACGGTTGGGATCTCTGATACGGTAGTGGAAATAATAATAATAATAATAATAATAATAATAATAATAATAATAATAATAATAATAATAATAATAAATCACGCAGTCCTAGGTGCTTGGGAAGCACCCGACTGGTGATGAAATACGAAATCCAGCATAGTGATCTCGTTTGCTGTGTTGTATTATTATTATTATTATTATTATTATTATTATTATTATTATTATTATTGTTGTTGTTGTTGTTGTTATTATTGTTATTATTATTATCATTATCATTATTATTTAGATTTGTATGCTGCCCCTCTCCGAAGACTCGGGGCAGCTCACAGGCTACAAAAGCAACACAGCAACAAATCTAATTAATTAAAAGTTACTACTAAAATCCCATATATAATCAGAACAATCAACTAATTCATTCACAAACACACATTGCATCTTGTTAACAGAGGAAGGGGGCTTGATCTAATTGCCCCATGCCTGGTGACATAAATGAGTTTTGAGGCGCTTGCCAAAGGCAAGGAGGGCAGGGGCAGTTCTAATCTCCGGGGAGAGTTGATTCCAGAGGGGCGGGGCCACCACAGAGAAGGCTCTTCCCCTGGGCCCTGCCAGATGACATTGTCTAACTGATGGGACCCGGAGAAGGCCAACTCTGTGGGACCTAACCGGTTGCTGGGATTCATGCGGTAGAAGGCAGTCCCGTAAGTAATCTGGTCCGATGCTATGTAGGGCTTTATAGGTCATCACCAACACCTTGAATTGTGTCTGGAAATCAATCAGCAACCAATGCAGTCTGTAGAGCGTTGAAGAGACATGGGTCTATCTGGGAAGACCCATGACCACTTGGGTGGCTGCATTCTGCATGATTTGAAGTTTCTGAACACTCTTCAGAGGTAGCCCCATGTAGAGAGCATTGCAGTAGTCAAACCACGAGGTGATAAGGGCATGACTGACCGTGAACAGAGACTCCCTGTCCAAATAGGGCCGCAACTGGTGCACCAGGTGAACCTAGACAAACACCCCCTGTGCCACAGCCGAAAGATGGTGTTCTAACGTCA
Source organism: Erythrolamprus reginae (assembly GCF_031021105.1). Lineage (NCBI taxonomy): Eukaryota > Metazoa > Chordata > Lepidosauria > Squamata > Dipsadidae > Erythrolamprus > Erythrolamprus reginae. Next base: position 134,431,648 of record NC_091963.1, on the reverse strand, counting down.
GCTGTGGGTCGAGGAGGACATCCAAGTTGCGAACCCTCTCTGAGGAGGTCAATAGTGTCCACCCCTAGGGTGATGAATGGACAGATGGAATTGTCCTTGGGAGGCAAAACCCACAGCCACTCCATCTTGTCGGGGTTAAGTTTGAGTTTGTTGGCATCCATCCAGACCCTGACAGCCTCCAGGTACCAGCACATCACTTCCACTGCTTCACCAAGTGGACACAGGTTGGAGATGTACAATTGGGTGTCATCAGCATACTGGCAGTAACTCACCCCGTGCCCCTGGATGATCTTGGCCAGCGGTTTCATATAGATATTAAACAGCAGGGGAGAGGATCAACCCCTGAGAAACCCCACAAGGTATGGACCTAGGAGTCGACCTCTGACCCCCCACTAACACCAACTGCGACCGACCAGAGAGGTAGGAAGAGAACCACTGTAAAACGGTGCCCCCCCAACCGCTCCAGTCGGCGCAGAAGGATTCTATGGCCGATGGTATCAAAAGCTGCTGAGAGGTCAAGAAGCACCAAGACAGAGGATAAACCCCTGCCCCGGTCCCACCAGAGATCATCCATCAGCACAACCAAAGCAGGAAATGGCAATGCATGCACATCTACACGTCCTTGAAACACCCCATGCACCCCATGCAAGATTCGGCTGCACATGTGCATCAAGCGAAATCTCACGTGATTGCCTGTGTGGGATTTTGGCAATTTGGGGGCTTTTTTGCTTATGCGCTTGCATGGAAGCAAAGAAATCAGTGAAAATTGCCAAAATCCCACACGTGCAAGCATCTGCGCATGAAATTTCGCTTCTGCACACCTGCGGGCATGCCCCCATGCTCCATCCACTGCCAGGAACATACCGGTAGCGCCGGCAGTGGGCGGCCCCTCACTGAACATAACTTAAGTAAAAAAGCAACGATAAAAGAGGATGATATGACAGGGACGGTAGGCACAATAGTGCGCTTATGTACGCCCCTTACAGACCTATTAGAAACGGGAAGAGGTCATCTGTAGGCAGTAAAGTTTATGGGGTTTGAGGAAGAAACCAAAAAGTCAGGGAGTGCATTCCAAGCATTGATCACTCTATTGTTGAAGCTGTATTTTCTGCAGTCAAGTTTGGAGCAGTTTACATTTAGTTTGAATCTATTACATGCTCGTATATTGCTACAGTTGAAGATGAAGTAGTCATTAACAGGTAGGACGTTTGGTATATGATTTTATGAACTACATTTAGATCAGATCACAGGCAACGTAGTTGTAAATTGTCTAATCCCAGTATTTCAAGTCTGGTGGAATAAAGTATTTTATTATTTTATTTTATTTTATTTTTTTATTTTATTTTATTTATTTTATTTTATTTTTTGTTTGTTTGTTTGACTTCTATGCTGCCCAATCCTGAGGGACTCAGGGTGGCTTACAACAGCGGTACAAGTACAATAAGAATAAATACAAAACAGTAAAATAAGTTGAACAGTTAACTGAAGTTAAAACATAACAAACTAAACAAAACACCATAAAAAGTTATTATAAAAAGAAAATCATACTCATATACATACACACCATTCTTACAGTTGGCCATCAACCTGGAATTTATGGCATGCAGGCCTGTGGGTAAAGCCAGGTCTTCTTAGCTTTGCGAAAGGCCAGCAGGGTGGGAGCAGTACGGATATCGGGGGGAAGTTGGTTCCATAGAGCCTGACAGCCACAGAAAAAGCCCTCCCCCGTGGTCCCTCCAACCTGGGCTTCCCAAGGTATGCCCATGTTACACCAACACTCCCCAGTCTTCATTGGTTGTCAATCAATTTCTGGTCACAATTCAAAGGGACCGCCTTCTGCCGCACGAATCCCAGCAACCGATTAGGTCCCACAGAGTTGGCCTTCTCCGGGTCCCGTCAACTAACTAATGTCGTTTAGCGGGTCCCAGGGGAAGAGCCTTCTCTGTGGTGGCCCCGACCCTCCCCCTGAGATTAGAACTGCCCCCACCCTCCTTGCCTTTCATAAAGTTCTTAAGACCCATCTCTGCCGTCAGGCATGGGGGAACTGAGACATCTCCCCCAGGCCTATACAGTTTATACATGGTATGTTTGTGTGTATGTTTGCTTTTAATAATGGGGTTTTTAGCGTTTTTTTAATTATTAGATTTGTTCTTACATTGTTCTTGTTATTGTTGTGAGCCGCCCCGAGTCTATGGAGAGGGGCGGCATACAAATCTAATTAATTAATTAATAAAATAAAATAATAAATAAATAAATAAATAAAATAAATGGCGTAAGGTCTCCTGCTTAAGCATGGAGTTGAGCTAGAATTCCTCCAAGGTCCCTTCCAAACAAACAATTCTATTATTTTATATTTTCTGCCCATCCACACCCAAAAATTTCATTTCTAGGCAACAGATCATTAAGACAGAGGTAACACAGCAATGACTTTATTTGAACAGCACAAGAAAATGAACAAGAACCCCAGAGAAATGTTTTTAATTAAAAAGAGAGCAAAAACAGACGAAAATCATATACAACAATAAGTAGAGGAAATGTTGACATAGCAGCTCCCTGACTACATTCCAGTTCATCTGACACAACGCATCTGCATAGCAGCCTGTCCTGCTTATTCCCCCCAGCCTCACATCATACTCATCACATTACCAAGGAAACAGACCTTAGAACCCGTGAAGATATCATAGGAAACCACAGAATCACTCCAAAACTAGAACTGCCCTATCAATACCGCAGTAATACAGCCAACCATTAAATGGCAGTACTACATATTCTTTGCTATAATATAGAGATCATCTGGGATTTCACAAACCACATATTAAACTCAAGTGGGAAGGGTTCGGGGGTTTTTATTGTTGTTGTTATTATCCTGGAATTAAAAAATGAAAATGTATGGAATTTCCCAGCCAGCATACTGAGATTGGAAACAATAATTCAGGTGTAAACTCAAGACTTTACCAGTTTTGACCCAAAATTTTCTGGAAAGCTGGATTAAAAAGGCATCACCTAATTTCAATTTTTAAAAAAATAATGGACTAGACTTGACAAGAGAACAAAGTACAGGTGGTCCTCTTTTTAAAAAAAATATTTTTATTGATTTTATAATATAAAAGCACACACACACAACATTTAACAAGTGCTCAGTGATTGTGCCCACCACCAGACAAACATTCGTACCCCACCACCAATTGGGGATGTTTCTTATATAAACCAAAATATTTATTTACATATTATAAAGTGATTCCAACTTGTTTCTTATAGCTTGATCTCAAATCCTACTCACCATATATCGTCTTACCTTGTCCCATCGTCCCATCAGTTGTCGCAAATCAGTTTCATTAATCAAATTCATCCTTTTATCCATAATCTCAAATTGAATGTGGTCCACCATGTATCTGTACCAATTTTGCATTGTCCATTTTGTTGCGTCCTTCCAACCCAAGACTATTACCACCTGAGCGCTTTCTATCGCTGCTTGTTTTATTTCTCTGAATTCTCCCATCTTATTATCCATCTTATATTTAATATCCTATTGATATCCTCTTGCACTTCTTGTCAAAAGTTCTGCACTACTGGGCATTCCCAAAACATATGCATAAACACTCCTTTATCTTGGCACCCATGCCAACAAATACCTTTAACATTCTGCTGAAAATATGCGAATTGAACGGGTGTGTAATACCACTTATGTGATATTTTCCTTTATTCTTACTTTTCCATATATATTCTCTACTATATTTTCCATCTCTTGCGCCTCTACCTGTATCTCATTTTGCCACCATTTAGTCAATCCTTGGATCACATCCCCATCTGACTGCACTAACATCTTATATATATTGCTTGCTTGCGCCTTTGTACCTCACTTTTTTCTTATTATTTTCTCTAACTCTTTCTCCTCTCTAAATAGTGCTTCTTTATTCTCCCTTTCATTCAGATATTTACATATTGCATTTGTTTGTAGCCATCTTCCCTTACCCAACCACCATTCTATATAATTTCCACTTGGCCTCCCATCCTTCTCATATAATTGTTCTATCTTAGTTATCCCTCTTCCCTTCAACTCTCCTATAACCCTATTTAAATTTGTTTCGTTATCTCTATTTATTACATAAAGTGATGACAGTTTTGATTTATATAATCCTATTTTCCCCTGCCATTTTTTCCAAATTTCCATAGTCCCTTTCATGGGACCTATTAACTTATCTAAGTTGCTCCTATTCCACTTTAGAAAAATTAATTCTCTATTCTTCATCCCATTTATCTGTTTTTCCAATTTCACCCATTTATTCTCAAATAATTGCAGCTCCATTAATTTTTCAATTTGAAATGCTTCCCTATACAACTCCAAACAAGGAATTCCCCATCCACCCTTTTTCATTCACTATTAACCACTTTTTCCTTATTCTTGGTCTCTTATCTTCTTCAACCCAATAATTAAGTTTTTTATCCCACTCTCTAAACTTGGATGCTGATAGCCCCCCTGACAGTACCTGAAACAGGTACATCATTTTGGGAACTATCATCATTTTCAAAGCTCTTATTTTAGAGATTCTCCTTAGCTTTTTCTCTTTCCAGCTCCTCATATTTTTCAGCATTTTCCTCCATATTAATCTATAATTCACCTCCTCAATTTTTGCTGGGTTTCTCAATAACCAAATTCCCAGATATTTAATTTTCTTTCATCCCAACTTCAACCCTAATTCTTTCCTAATTTCTATCTGCTCTCTTGGACCTGTTTTTAAACACATAATCTCTGATTTTTCCATATTGACCGATAATCCTGATTCCTGTTTAAATTCTTATAAATATTTCTTATACCATTGATCATCTCCATTGGGGTCTGGGTCAATATAATTGCATCATCTGCAAATAGGTTTAGTTTCATTTCTAATTCCTCTATTTTATATCCTACCCAAGTGTTATCTTGTCTTATCTTATTAGCTAATGTCTCTATTGCTATCACAAATAACATTGGAGATAAAGAACATCCCTGCTTGGTGCCATTTTGTATTTTAATTCTCTGCATTCTTTGTCCATTCACCCTTATATATGCTTCATTCCCTTTATAAATCTATTTTATAATTTCACAAAATTTGTCCTCCATATTTAATTCCTTACATAGTTTGTATAAATAGCTATGATTAACTTTATCAAAAGCTTTATAAACATCTAATTTCAAAATTCCCAATTTTCTTTTAGTAACAGTAGCATGGTGCATCACATTTATTACATTTCTAATTGGTTCACTTATTTTCCTTCTCTTCACAAATCCATATTGATCCTCTTTAATTATTTTGGTAAAATATTTTTGAGTCTATTTGCCAATATCTTCATAAATATTTTATAATCTTGATTTGTCAAGCTGATAGGACGGTAGGACCCAGGCTCTCTTAAATCTCGATCAATCTTCGGGATAGTAACAATCTCTGAAAGTTTCCATGTCTGTGGGATATCATGAGTTAACAATATATTATTAAACAGTTTCCCCAAATGCGGCAACAATTCATTCATATAAGTTTTATAAAATTCCTCTGTAAACCCACCCGGGCCTAGTGCTTTGGCTTGTTTTAACCCTTTAATTACTGTAGCAATTTCATCTTGTGTAATTTCTGCATTCAATATTTGTTTATCTTCTTCACTGACTATTTTCCCAACAATGAGGACTCCTATATTTATCTGCTCCTCTTTATACAAATCCTCATATTTTCTCACTATCTTCTCTAGCTGCTCTTTACCATATCTAACCTCTCCACTAGGATCTCTCAGTGCTAATATACATGATTTTTCTTTCCTCTTCTTCAAATATCTTGCCATTTATTGCATTGATTATGTCCCCCAGCTCAATATTTTTTTTATTATTTATTTATTTAATTTATTCGATTTTTATGCCGCCCTTCTCCTTAGACTCAGGGCGGCTTACAACATGTTAGCAATAGCACTTTTTAACAGAGCCAGACTATTGCCACCACAATCTGGGTCCTCCTTTTACCCACCTCGGAAGGATGGAAGGCTGAGTCAACCTGGAGCCGGTAATGAGATTTGAACCACTGACCTTCAGATCTACAGTCAGCTTCAGTGGCCTGCAGTACAGCACTCTACCTGCTGCGCCACCCCAGCTCTCTCTTTTTGTCGCATCGTCATTCTCATCTTGTTCCATTGGATCTCATCGTACATCATCGTTTCCTTTTCAATTTCAATAAATTATTCCAATCCCACTCTTAGTTGACCTCAGCTGCCCTTGTATCAAATCTATTTCCCTTATCTTCATTTCTCTGACCCCACCCTCTTTCTAATATCTGCTTCCATACATATACATTGTCCCCGCATATAGGCCTTACATGCATCCCACACAGTTGATTGTTTAATATCCCCATCATTAATTCTAAAATATTCACATAACTCTGTCTGCAATTTATCTTTATCTTGTTCACTAGCAGTTACAACTGCATTATATATCCAAATTCTTTTATTGCATTCCAGACCTATTTCCAATTTTGCCAAAAGTGGGGCATGATCTGACAACCAAATACTTTTAATATCTACTTTTTAAACTTGTATATTGCCCACCCTGTTCATTAATATATAGTCAATGCAACTAAATGTATGATATCTTGCTGAATAGTAAGTACCTCTATTTGGCATATCTGCATGGAGATCACCATATTAAGTCTATTTAAATGTAACATCCTACTATTTCCAATCCATTTGTTAATTGCATATTAAAATCTCCTGCCAAAAACGTTGTGCTCTCCATAAAGTTATCCAACTTCCTCTTTGTATCTATTATAAATTGTTTTGTTTTCGCATTCGGGGCATAAATTGCTGCCAGTGTCAACTTCTTTTGATTAATTTTCCCTTTAACAAGCAACCACCTCCCTTCTCTATCTTTCTGAACTCCAACCTCTTCAAATAAAACCCTCTGATGAATAAGAATCGCCGTACCTCTACTATTTTGCATTCCTCGAGATTCATATACCCATTTCCAATTTCTTTTTCTATCATTAATCAATGTATCCCTTTCTCCCCATCTTTTATGTGTTTCTGTCAAAATCATAATATCTACCTTATTTTGCTTACCTATCCTCAATATCCTGTAATGTTTCAAATCTGATCCCAAACCATTCACATTTAAAACCATTATATTACACTCACTCATAATATACAAGAATAACCGTTTCTCCCTCTTGTTTTGCTCTTGGTTTACTTATTTTCCCATTCCTTACCCCAGTCACCCCCCCCAAGTGCCTCCCCCTGTGCTCCCCACACCAGAAAGGGGGAGGACAAGAAAAAATCTTGTCCGGTCATGAGGCACTTCTCCTGATTGTGTTCCCACACTGCTGAGCTCCACTTTCAACCATTTTAAATATAATTAGAGAGAAAATTCCCCTTCCACCCTCCCTTATCCATTTGAATAATACCTTCTTTTACTTTTTTAAACTTCTTTTACCTTTTTCCCTTCTTCTCCCAACAAGAATAAAAGTTAACACTGAATTCCAGAAACATCTCCAAGGGGGGGGCAGCAAAATCAGTTTCAACTCTTCACTTCTTCTCTTTTTCTCACGCAGGGCTCATTTTTCTCTCCTCCCTTGTGAAGGCCTCCACCTGCCCCGTTAACTCCTTCAGCTGTTCCTCCCTTTGCCTTTCCTCCTCGTCTGGAGTGCTGTGACCGTTGAAATAATCTTCTCCTCCTTCTGGCTCTCCAACTGCTCCGCTCTCCCATTCTTCTGCTCCTTGTGCTTCGCTTTCTTCAAACCCAATACCCAGTTGATTCAATAGTGCCTTTCTCTCCTCCAGTGATCGTGCTCTAAACATCTTATTTTCTTGGAACACCAAGATGGCAGCTGGAAAACCCCAGGTAAACTTTTTTCCACTTTGATATAGACAGCTTGAAATTGGGCGTAAGACAGCTCTTGCTCTCAAAGTTTCCCAAGAGAGATCTCTAAGAACTCTTATCTCGTTTCCATCTTGCTTAAGGCCGGCACAGCTTTTCAAATACTTGTAGATAATTTCAGCTTTTTTCTCACTTGCCAAGGCCATAACAATGTCTCTTTGCCTCTCCCGGTTTCTATGTGGAACACCCCAGTGGACACGTAAAATGTTGTCAGAACCAACCTGGGTACCCTGTGCTTTCATCCAACCAAGGATTCCTTCAGTTAATTTTGAGCCTGAAGCAAAATCTTGTCTAAAAGCATGCAGATGTAAATTTCTTCTCCTTTGGCGATCTTCCAAATTGGCAATTCTGTAATTCAACTGTTTAGAAATCTCATTCTTTTAGCTTGATGTTCTAGTTTCTGAATTTTTTTCAGCTGCCACATCTGCTCTTTTCTTAACTGTTTTAATATCTGAGGAAAGATTTCCCAATGCAGATTCCACTCTCAAGAATCTCTGTTCAAAGCCTGTAACAATTTGTAGCAGCTGATCCAATTTAGTTTCAATTTTGCCAAGACTAGGTTCGGCCCCTTCAGCCATTTTATTAAGATTTGTTGTACTCACTTCATGATAGCGAAAGAAATTCCGTCTTCCCTTAAAACCGCAAATCTTAGGTTCTCTTTGAACTTCTGTGAATGCTCTACGCCTCTGCTTTCTTCAAGAAGATTTTATAGTATTTTGAGGGAGAATTTCCCCTTTATGTAATATATCACATCGAAGCTCGAGACAGGAATGTCTAGAAAAAACTGTGACGCATGTGCAATTAGTGTACAGGTGGTCCTCAACAATTCATTTAGTGACCATTCAAAGTTACAACATCCCTGAAAAATGTGACATGACTATTTTTCACCGTTACTACCTTTGCAGCAATCCTGTGATCATATGATCAAAATTTAGATGCTTGGCAACTGGTTCATATTTATGACTGTAGATGAATCCCGGGGTCATGTGATCAGCTTTTGCAACTTTCTGACAAGCAAAATCAATGGGAAAGCCAGATTCACTTAACAACCGGTTACTAACTCACCAACTGCAGTGATTCACCTAACTATGGCAAGAAAAGTCATAAAATGGGGGCAAAACTCACTTAATAAATGTCTCACTTAACAAAAGAAATTTTGGGCTCAATTGTCATCATAAGTTGGGGACTATCTTACTAAACTATCTGAAGCCTGAACTAAAAACCTTTGGGAAGGGATTCCAAAATACAGTGGTACCTCTACTTAAGAATTTAATTCGTTCTGTGATCAGGTTCTTAAGTAGAAACCTTTGTAAGTAGAAGCAATTTTTCCCATAGGGATCAATGTAAAAGCAAATAATGCGTGCAAACCCATTAGGAAATAAAAGCTAGGAATTTGGGTGGGAGGAAGAGGAGGAGGAAGAAGAGGAGGAGGACAGTCGATGCCGAAGGAAGAAGGTGAGGTGAGAATAAAAAAAATCCAAAACTTTAAGGCTTAAAAAAAAAAGAGGGGCTCTGAAGCGGCAAGGAAGAGCACACGCCTCCCATACACCCGGTGCGAGGCTGCCTCCCATACATTGCGCCGGAGAGAAACCCAGGTGGGCGAGAGGGGGGAACCTCCCACTCCTTTGACCAAAAGGTGGCTGCTGCTGCTACCTGCTTCCTCTTCTTTCACATGCTGAAGGGCTCTTCTCTCACTTGCTCTTCTCTCACTTGCTCATTTTGTAGCCGGCGCCTTTCCTTCACTGTGGTGACTCCTCGGTTTGGCTGAAGCGGAGTTGATTCAGCTTGGGCAAAGCGCCTCCTTTTCCCTTTCCGCGCCCAGACGCTCCAGGAGGCAACCTTGGGCCAGATGTGTGGGAGGCAGAGCAAGGGAGTCCCACAGCAAAGAGGTTTATTCCCTCTCCAAGCGCCCAGAGAAAAGAAAACGCTCCGTTCGCTCTGGGCTGCCCAGAGCGAAGGGAGCATTTCTTTTCTCTGGGTGCTGGCAGAGGTTTATTCCCTCTCCAAGCGCCCAGAGAAAGGAAAATGCTTTGTTTGCTCTGGACTGCCAAAGCCTCCTTAAGCACCACCAAAAGGCTCCTCTGGCAGCCCAGAAAAGCCCGAGATGGCTCGGATTAAAAGGGGAATGGCAGGAAACTGGCTGGGCCTCTGGGCCACTCTCAAATTTCCTGGGAAATTTTTCCGGGCTCCAGTTCTTAAGTAGAAAATGGTTCTTAAGAAGAGTCAAAAAAAATATTGAGTCACCCGGTTCTTATCTAGAAAAGTTCTTAAGTAGAGGCGTTCTTAGGTAGAGGTACCACTGTACTAATTTCCAATGGAAAACAATTGAGGGTTCCAAAATAAGAAGAATGCTGAGATCTGACAGTAAAAGAATATCCCATATTTTATCCTTTGTTGCACCAGTTCCCACACTGGGTTTTTATGCTTGTAAAAAAACGTGAAGGGGTCTTAAAGCAATGCTTAAATTTTGACAGAAACACTGAGGGGAGGCTCCATAAGCATATGCCACTCCCAGTTCTTCCCAATTTCACCTAATTTCAGCACACTTCCACTCACTTTTTTCTACTTTCACATTATCCTAAAGGGAGAGCCAACTCCTTGTTTTGCAGGAACTATGGAATTTAGCTGACATTTCCCCCAGCTTCTATCATTCACTTGGTCAAAACCTCCGTTTTTTGGGGAAATCCTATGTAGAAGGAAAAATGTATTCTTATAGCTACCCAATATTGCATTTTTTGCCACACCAGTTCTTCCCAATTTCACCTAATTTCAGCACACTTCCACTCCCTTTTTTCTACTTTCACATTATCCTAAAGGGAGAGCCAACTCCTTGTTTTGCAGGAACTATGGAATTTAGCTGACATTTTCCCCAGCTTCTATCATTCACTTGGTCAAAACCTCCGTTTTTTGGGGAAATCCTATGTAGAAGGAAAAATGTATTCTTATAGCTACCCAATATTGCATTTTTTGCCACATCAGTTGGACTCTTGATACAAACTCTAGACAATGGATAGGAAAGCCCTAGTTTCCCACCAGGCTGTTTGGGTATTGAGCAACATATGGAAAGGGCGGCCTACCTCCAGGCTTAGCGGGCGGTAGATTTCAATACCAGTTCTACAGATGCATTGTTAAATAGGCATGCAATGTCAGTCTATCTGATAAACAGGACTTTGGGGCATAGATAATAAAGGCAGTGCTTATGCAGTATGGGTAAGTCTACGCAGTGCCTGCCATTTAGGCCTGGCACGAGAAAAACGACTGCTGCCAGAACACTGTAGCCAGGCTAAATGCAACCCCACACTATGCTGCATGTGGTGGATAAGTGATGTTCAGCCATTGTATCCATGCTAGGTGTGCACTGCCTATACGGGCAACGGTAACAGTGATGCTTGGGAACAAAGCAGAAGGGAAAGGACCTTCCTGGCAGGGGTGGGGGAAGGAGCATACAGGCATGATATACTCTAATTATCAATAAAATAACATACCCGGACCTCATTGGCAAGAGAAAGCAGAAGAGGCCCATGCCAAATCTTGGCAAGCTGCTTTCAGCCATGCTTGCTAATTTTTAGCACACTGGAGAGAAACCCTCCACTCCAGTTTTTCCTATGGAACAAGCTGTCATTGGGTTTGACTGATATGGAGATACGGCTCAATAAAGCCCAGGCAGATTTAAGCAGGCTAGGATTACCACTGCATGCAACGGAGCTAACAGAGCCTGGATGACACTTTCCTGGATAGGTCTTCGGGCCAAATAGAGTCCCATCCCCCCTGCGCAGAAGACCAGTCCTTTAGAGCGTGGGGAGGAGCTGCAGACGATGCTTCCGGCGGATGTGCCTCTGGAGGGTGTTGCGTTCCCCGAAGCGCATGTGGCATGCTTCACATTGGTAGGGCCGTTCCCCGGTGTGCACCCGCTGGTGATGGGAGAGCTCTCCCGAGTCACGGAAACGGCGCTGGCAGATGGGGCACTGATGAGGCTTCCGGCCCGAGTGGGTGTACTTATGGCGCTCCAAGTGGGATGTGCGCTTGAAAGCTTTGCCACATGCCCGGCAGATGTGGGGCTTACTCTCTGAGTGAGTGATGCTGTGGCGTTGCAGGTAAGACAGGTACTCGAATGTTCGCAAGCACACGGGGCAGCTGTATGCCTTGCGCAAGGTCGCCCCACTCTCACCCCCTTCAGGGTCCCCTGATGTCCCCACTCCCTCTTCCACCAGTACAGTGTAGGGCAGCCCCTGACTGTCAATCAATAGGTAACGCCCCAGTCGAGAGGTTTCTCCTTGGTCGAGGCCTGTTGCAGTCACACCGGGAGCGTGTACCCGCCTGTCTGCTCCCGGTAAGCCGTTCAAACTCTGAACAAGGGTGCCGCTAGGAGAAGGTGCCGGCGGCCGAGAGAGTTTAGGAGGTGAGGAATGGACAGCCTCTCCCTCGACCCCCATCTCCAGCTTGACGTGCTGTCCCACATTGCTTTTGGGTTCACGCAGGCAATCCAACGCTTCTGACAATTCATGAGGATCTCTTATAGATTTGGAATGTCTCTGCAGCTCCATAAGTTTTGTATGAAAATATGAATTTCTTTGGGGCGTAGTACCAAGTCTGTAAAAACAAAAAAACAAAAAACCCTGAAACAATTAACCTTTGGAATGTAATGCTATGTTAATAGTTGTTGTTGTTTTTTTGTTTTAAACAGCCCCATAGAAACAGCTACAAACTTTTTAGGGGCAGAACTGTGAAATCTTAATTAAACATCCATGTCACCCAGTTGAACAGTTGTAACTGACATTCAAATATACAAAATTAAAAGCAGTTTAACCGAATGAAATTAGCATCTTAATACAGGTGTGTTTTTTTTCAAAATGGGTGAAGAAAATGCTACATTAGGATTAGATAGATTCTCAGACTGAATTCACATCTCACACAAAATAAGCATAAGTGGTTATAAAATAAAATAGAAGGTTGCAGGAACTGGGTATGTCTAGTTTAATGAAAAGAAGGACCAGGGGAGACATGATAGCAGTGTTCCAATATCTCAGAGGTTGCCACAAAGAAGATGAAGTCAACCTATTCTCCAAAGCACCTGATGATAGAACAAGAAGCAATGGGTGGAAGCTGAACAAGGAGAGAAGCAATTTAGAACTAAGGAGAAATTTCCTGGCAATACAATTAATCGGTAGAACAACTTGTCTCCAGAAGTTGTGAAAGCTCCAACACTGGAAGTTTTTAAGAAGAGATTAGATAACCATTTGTCTGAAGTAGGGTTTCCTGCCTAAGCAGGGGTTTGGACTAGAAGACTCCAAGATCTTTTCCAACTCTGCTGCTGTTGTTGATATTATTATTATTATTATTATTATTATTATTATTATTATTATTACATAATAATATTTGTTTGGATTAAGAACATAAGAACATAAGAAGAGCCATGCTGAATCAGGCCCAAGCCCATCGAGTCCAGCATTCTGTATCACACAGTGGCCCACCAATTGTCCATGGGGATCTTGAGCAGAAACAGAAGGCAACCACCACCCCTTTCCCCTGACCCCCAACAAATGGTACTCAAGGGAATCCTGCCTGCCTCAACCAACATAGAGGCGGTACATGGACATCTGTTTCAATAACCACTGATACACTTGGCATCCATGAATGTGTCTAATCCTGCCTTGAAGTATCAAGGATGACAGCTGTCACGACCTCTTCTGGAAGTGAATTCCATAAACCAACGACCCTTTGGGTGAAGAAGTATTTTCCTTTATTTGTCCTCGCTTTCTTACCTATGAGCTTTAGGGAGTGCCCCCTTTTAGAACTATTTTTCATTTTATTTAGCGTTTTTGCATTTAAATCCAGGCTGTTAATGAGGTTTAGCAGGGCAATTTGGATGGTGCTTTAAGGGCCTATCAATTAAACTTTTCAGCCATTAATCCAGTGACATCCCAAGATTTAGAAGTGGATATTCTTCTCTTCAGGGAGATTACTCCAACTACCGTAAGTATCCTTATGATTTACATCCTAAGGTATCTAAAGAACACTGGATTTGGCAATAAATATATTTTGGATGTTACAATTTAAAACCTTATTTTCCCAACTTAAACGAGTTAATTTATCTTTGAATGAAAAAGCACAGGATTAAGCTACATAACTGCAATTTATTATTTCCTTGATGGTATGAAAGGTTTGTAGTTCCAACTGATAGGGCTAGAAAGACGGCAATCCTAACCATACTTTAGTAAAAGCCTACTGGACACATGCATTCCGTAAAGCAGCAACTACGGTATTATAGCTGGTAGCAAAGTAACTGACCCTCCTTTGTTTCACTTCGCTTAGCAATATGATTCATCAGAATTCTGGGAAATCTGTGCACCTAACACCTGAACAAAACATTTACGAACACTACAAAAGGCTCCTGATCAAGCCCTAAGTAATACCTATATTTAATAAATATTATCTGAATCCTTATCATCTCTGTCCAGGATAGCCAGATTTTTGCCCTTTAAAATCTGGGCCCTATAACAGATGTATAAAATACATGTCAATAATAACAGAAGATCTCTTGCAAAACAAGGGATCTGAATAAAAATTGACTAGGCTAGTGCAGGTTAACATGATTAGAATTAATCCTTTTCTTCTTCAATTTGGCACCTTCCAGATGTTAGCACATAAAAATGTAAGAACAGCAATGCTGGGTCAGGATAAAGCCCCAGTAAGTCCAATATTCTGATCTCTGAGTGACCAACCTGATGATGATCTTGGCTCAAGGATGACAGGCTTTGTAAACCAGTGCACTTGCAAGGTTTAGATAAGGAGAATCTGGTCTTCAGAATGAGGCAAGAGACATTATATACAATGCAACTTGTAAAGTTGTAATTTCATAATGAATCAAACCACCATTCCTCCTACCTATATTACATAGTAATAAAGGCTGTTAGTTGTAGTGCTAAGGCGTAAGGCTAAAAATGGAAAGATTATGAGTTCCAGTCCTGCTTTAGGTGCAAAACTAGCTGGGTGAACTTATTTGTTTATGTGATTTATATGCCGCCCAACTCCACAAGCACTCTGTGTCAGTCACATTCTCTCAGACCTGGGAAGCAAGCAATGGCAAGACATTTTGAAATCTTGTGCATAAAAATGCAGGAATGTATCTCTCTAGGGCAGTTGCCAGGAGTCAACATTGATCCAAAGGGTCCAAACCACTCGCCCCCATCACCATTATTACTAAGGAAAGAATGAAAAATACTAAGAAATGCAGAAAAAAGTTATCCTTGTTTTTAAGGAATATACACTGGATAATGCATCAACATTTCACATGAATTCCAAAGCGGTGCATGTAGCAGTCTTTAAAAACCTTTAGGGAAATAGCAAGGAGTTCCTGATAAGGATTAGCACTAGCATTTAGACTTATATACGGCTTCACAGTACTTTACAGCCCTCTCTTAGCGGTTTACAGAGAATGAGCATATTGCCCCCAACAATCCGGGTCCTCATTTTACCGACCTTGGAAGGATGGAAGACTGCATCAACCTTGAGCCTACTGAGATTCGATCTGCCAAACTGCTGGTAGCTGATGATCAGCAGAAGATGCTGATCTTCTGTAGGATGCCTTGCGTTTTGTATGGCAGCAGAAAAGTCAGAGTGATCAGATGTCTCCTAGGAATGGTTTTGTTTTTTTAATTTGTGGCTCTGTGTTTTGTTCTTAGTTTAAAGGTTTTCATTTCCAAATTAGCCAACCAGATGCTTTGGGAGGCTTGCAGAAGAAATCATAAAAGCAGCAGGGTTCCTATACTGTTCAAAGTTAAACTGCTTCTGAACATGGAAGCTCTGTATTTTATTTATAATACTTAAAGGAGAAGCATCCAGTGGCAGTTGAGGACTGAACAGATTGGAAGAATCGAAGAGCTACATAGCAGAACTTGCAGATAATTGGATCTTACATCCCCCATGTTTTGGGGATAAGCCAATCTGCACCCACCCACC
Source organism: Erythrolamprus reginae (assembly GCF_031021105.1). Classification (NCBI taxonomy): domain Eukaryota; kingdom Metazoa; phylum Chordata; class Lepidosauria; order Squamata; family Dipsadidae; genus Erythrolamprus; species Erythrolamprus reginae. The sequence continues at coordinate 134,415,801 of NC_091963.1, read as the reverse complement.
CCTATGATTCTCCTCCTTGAATATTACATGCCAGTTGCTATCTCTCCAATTAGCATTTGCAACAACTTTTATTTTCTAGTTTTGGTATCATATGTAGCCTGAGGACTGGCTTATTAAATTCCACAGAACAGTTTTGGCAGGAGTCCATGCACTTCCTCCTTTGTCTCCCAAATAACAGTAGCAACCATACGTAGATTGAATTAAACAGGCTCTAAACTTACCCTGCTCGGGTGATATTCCAATATCTCTGTTCTCAACTCTCATCCCTGCACCTAAGTTTCACAGCAAGGTGCGGTTGGTACCACCATGCATCTTGTATTTTTATCATCCTGGTGAAGGATGCCACTGTAAACATCCAGGAGGAGATAGTGAGGTCTTTGGGCCACCTATCAAAGATGACAAAGTCAACTGGCAGTGGCAGGCAGTGATCCAAGTAAAACCGTGAGCATTATAAATCCATAAAGACGTGCCTGGCAGAACATACCCCTGCCTGAAAGACTCACCAAGAAAAAGATAGCAACGGCATCTTCGACAGGGGTAGCCAGCAATCCCGAAGTAACAATCCAGACAGCAGCAAAGTTATTGAAAGCACAGTTATAGCGAAGATGATTCTTAAAAGAAAGGGTCCAAGATTGGGAACACCTACCCAGCAGGCACAGCCGGTGGTGAGCAATGCCTAAACATCCTGGCAGATGAATCCAAGCTGATTATTCTCCCAAAGACTTGGTAGAGTTAGCACTGGGCTCCCAATTTAAAATCAGCCACCTCCATCTCCAAGCGGTCACGACACTGATGTAGGTTTTTGTGATGAGAGAGAGAGAGAGACAGAATCCTTCTGTTTATGGCAGCTGTCACCTACCTTTCTCCCACTCCCCCCAAAAGATCAATAATGGGGGTATATACAGAACAAGGTATCTGCTCCCTTTAGTGCCTCCTAGAAGAGAAGGACCAGTCCTAAAGAAAAAGAAAAGAGAACTCAAGAGCAAATCAGAAGAAAGGGGGAGGACACACAGCCCCCCTCCCACCAAGAGGAGGAAAGGAAGATCTCTCCAAAGGGTGGAGGATCCACCTAGATCAGAGGTGGGTGGGCAAGGCTGAAGGGTGGCGGAGGAGGAGAAAGAGGAAGAGTGAGTGTCACAGCGAAAAACGTCCTGACGGAAACACAGCAGTTTCGCCCACCGGCTCAGACTAAAGCGGTTCCCGAGTAAACATTCCTCCTGTAGGATTGGAAAAAGCCAGGCGGGATGGTGGGGGGTGGGGTGGATCGGTTTCCTAATTTCTCCCAGGGTAGCAAACCGTCCCGATCCCAGCCGTCGCCATTTCCCCGCTTCCCGCACAAATCCTCTCTCTGTTTACTCCACCTTTGGGTTGCGGGGAGAAGAAGAAAGAGCCTTTTTCTTTTATGCGCTATCTTTTCTAAGCGTCTAAGAATCCTAATAGAGGAAGCGAAATCAAGGTGTCCCGGTTGCGGCTCCTTCCAGCGCAGGGAGAATGACCCATTCTGGAAGAAGTTTTGGAGTATTTTTTCCCCTTCTCTTGAAATCCAGCCAGGAATTCATTGTTTGGGATGAAATCCTACGGTACCTTATCTCAGTGTTTCCCAATCTTGGCAACTTGAAGATATCTGGACTTCAACTCCCAGAAGTCCCCAGCCAGCATTCGCTGGCTGGGGAATTCTGGGAGTTGAAGTCCAAATATCTTCAAGTTGCCAAGGTTGGGAAACACTGCCCTATCTACCTTCTATTCATAGGGCGCTTCTCTTCTAAGCGCAAATGCAAAAATTCCAGATTTCCAGAGAATTTTTTCTTTTAAAAAATGCAGACTACATGAGCCAGGACTAATACTTCGGTGACTCTGAGGAAGTTGGCTCCCTCCTCTCCCTGATAGACTTTCAAATATTGGAAGACTGCTATCATGTCAACCTTGGTCCTTCTCTTCTTTAGACCAGAAATTTTCAGTTCTCACAACCATTCCTCATAACCCTCCAGTCCCCTGATCAATTTTGTTGCTCTTCTCTGCATTCTTTCTAGAGTCCCAACATCTTTTTTTTGTACTGGGATGACCAAAAAGCAGATTCCAAATGTGATCTCTCCTGTGCAGTATAAAGTGATATCACTCCATGGGATTTTGAAAGTATCCCTCTCTTAATGCAGCCTAGAATTAGAATTAGATATCCTAGAGGTGAAAATGGATAAGGAAATTCAATATATACTGTAATAATGTACATACTGAGAGCCACTAGAATGCACAACACTGGAAACACTGGAAGAGCCGAGATGGAACAGCAGGTAGAGTACTGTACTGCAGGCCACTGAAGCTGATTGTAGATCTGTAGGTCAGCGGTTCATTTCTCATCACTGGCTCAAGGTTGACTCAGCCTTCCATCCTTCCAAGGTGCATAAAATGAGGACCCGGATTGTGGGGGCAATATGCTGGCTCTGTTAAAAAGTGCTATTGCTAACATGTTGTAAGCCGCCCTGAGTCTAAGGAGAAGGGCGGCATAAAAATCGAATGAATGAATGAATGAATGAATGAATAAATAAATAAATAAATAGGCCAATTGCCCATCAGATGTAAAAATTATTAGTAAAATACTGTAATGCGACAAAATGGATAAATTGATAATGGATCTGGCCCGTGGATGCTTAAATTTGATCCATGGGGTTTGTTTGTTTATTTATTTAATTTTTTATGCCATCCTTCTCCTTAGACTCAGGGGGGCTTACAACATGTTAGCAATAGCACTTTTTAACAGAACCAGCATATTGCCCCCACAATCCAGGTCCTCATTTTACCCACCTCGGAAGGATGGAAGGCTGAGTCAACCTTAAGTCGGTGATGAGATTTGAACTGCTGACCTACAGATCTAGCAGTCAGCTTCAGTGGCCTGCAGTACAGCACTCTACCTGCTGTGGCACTCTGGCTCTTTCCAGGTTACCCTGGAAACAGAAAGGACTGGCCTGCAGTGTTTCTGCCAGCGAAAACAGCTCACAAGGCCCTCCTGAGCTCCATTTTTGCTGGCAGAGGGTTGCAGGAGGCCATCTGCTGAAAATGTAGCTTGGAAGTCTATTTTCACTGGCAGAGTGCTTGGGCTACCACAGGCGCTCCCTGACATGAGTGACATCATGCTGGCCATGACCCACCAGCACCTTTGAGGACAAACAAAACCTTGATTCTGCCCCCAATGATTTTGAGTTTGACAACCCTGAACTACCATGTTTTCCCCAAAATAAGACCCTGTCTTATATTTTTTTGTATGCCGCCCCAAGTCTGCGGAGAGGGGCGGCATACAAATCTAATTAATAATAATAATAATAATAATAATAATAATAATAATAATAATAATAATAATACTGTAATAATAATAATATTTTTGAACCATGAAATAAGCACTTGGCCTTATTGTTATGCAATCAAACGCCCAATTGGGCTTATTATCAGGGGATGTCTTATTTTGGTGGAAACAGGGTAGATGGCATCATCAGTAAATAGTTTGTTAAGAACTCTCCTTCAGGTTTTTCCTCAAACAGCAGTTTGTGAGGTAGGTTGAGCTGAGAGAGATTCACCCTAAGGGCTTCCGTAGCTGAGGGTGAACTTGAACCTGGGTCATCCCAATCTTATACAGGTAGTCCTTGTCTTACAAAAAGTTATAATGGCACTGAAAAAAAGTGACATGATTGCTTTTCACAATTATTTATTATTTAATTTAATTTCTATGCCGCCCTTCTCCTGAAACTCAGGGTGGATCACAACATGTGGAAATCTAAATAAAATTCACCGATTAAAATCGCCATAATTAAAAGTTAACAACAGATTCATCCATCATCCATCACACATTCAGATGACATTTTCTGGTTGACAGGACCTGGAGAAGGCCGACTTTATGGGACTTGATCAGTCATTGAGATGTATGAGGCAGAAGACAGTCCTGTAAGTAATCTGGTCCCATGCCATGTAGGGCTTTACATGTCATAACCAACACTTTGAATTGTGTTCAGAGACTAATCAGTAGTCAGTGCAGTGCACTTAACAACCATTGCAGCAACCTCATAGTCACATGAGCAAAATTCAGATGCTTGGCAATGGGTTTGAATTTATGACACATCCCTGTGTCATGTAATCACTTTTTGCAACGTTCTGACAAGCAAAGTCAATGGGGAAGCCAGATTCACTTAACAATGTTGTTAACTTAACAACTGCAATAATTCACTTAACAACTCTGGCAAGAAAGCTTGTAAAATAGGGCAAAATTACTTAACTGTCTTACTTAGCAATAAAAATTTTTGTCGTAACTTGAGGATTATCTACAGTACTGACCAGGATTGTCAAATTTCCAGCCACACCCATGCTTGGTTTAGTGAAGGACAAAAAAGCCCCGATATGTCATGCAATGTCATCATGATGACATGAGTTTGACATCCCTGTACTAGACCGGGGTAGGCAAAGTTGGCTCTTCTATGACATGTGGACCAACTCCCAGAATTCCTGAGCCAATCATACCAGCTCAGGAATTCTGGGAGTTTAAGTCCATTTGTCATAGAAGAGCCAATTTTGTCTACCCCTGTACTAGACCATAACAACTATACTACACTTGCTAAGTATTAGACTTAATAAAGAATATTTGTAGCTCAAGGTTGAACTATGAAGTCTTTGGTGCTCTCTGAGCTTAGTTGTTTGCTTGCAGATGTTTAAATATCTAATTAGAAAGCATCATATTCAGTGCTTATTATTTATTTATTATAGTTATTTATTAATTAGATTTCTATGCTGCCCTTCTCGAAGCGACTCAGGGCGACGTACAACATTGTAAATAAACATAATATACACGAGAAATCTATTTATTTTGAAAGACATAGGCAAGTTAGTAAAAATCTAAAACCCCTTTTGCAATTATCCACATCCATCCAATTCAATCATTTATTAGGCTTAATAGAATGTCCTAAATAAAATAACCCAGGATTGCAAACATTAAGGGAAGGCACCATAGCTTTGTTCACAGATTTCCTTTAATTGCTGAAAATGATCAGATCGCAGCATTGTCACATCCTGAAAAACGTACTGTTTTCTAGCTTTTTTTCAGCTTGAATAGTGGTTATCGGGCAATTCGAGGTGATTTTCATAAATCTGTTTCCTCTTCAGTAAGTAAACCACCCGCGTAGCCACCATAAGGGCAGAAACCTTTAAGGCAGCTTGATTAGTTAGCTTCCTACGGAGAAGAGAAACACATACCTCTAAATGAATACAAACAGTTTTATCTCCCTCTGCATTCAGCCTTTATTCATCTATGACAGAGGCCTCCAACCAGGGACCAGTTCCATGGGGAGGTTTGTCAATGGACTGGAGTGGGCATGCTGTTTGCATCTCACGGATGGGACTTTCCTTGTTTGTGTGGACCAGTTCAAGTCCATGGACCAAGGGTTGGGAACACCAATCTTTGATCAACTTTCTTTACTTATTGCCTTTAATGGATTTTGCTTCCATCCAAACAATTTCCAGGCTAAATGCTTTGCTCCATCCTGATTCAGTGGCTTTCGGGGCAGTGGTGAACATAGTTCCCTCTAAGCGGAGCAGTGAGCAATCGCTCACTTAAAAATCATCATCAACTCAGAGTTTTCCAAACCTGCCCAGAAGCCGAGAGGGAAAGAGTGAGAGGGAAGGAGAGAGAGAGGAAGAGAGAGAAACAGATAGAAAAAAGAGAGGAAGGAAAAGAGAAAGAAAAAGAATGGGAGTAAGGAAGAGAGAAAGAAAATCAAAATCTAGTTTGAAACTAGCTCAACTATTTAAGTGGCATTTTGATATTGATAGAGTTGCCCTATTATGAGCTCACTGTTATAGACACACAGTACAGTATTTTATTTTGAAATTATCTGAGGCAAAACAGGGTGGGTTTTTTATTTGTTTGTTTTGTTTGTTTATTTGTTTATTTATTTATTTATTTATTATTTCTGTGCCGCCCAGTCCCAAAGGGACTGCTGCTCAGACACTATACTTTTCCGCCCACCCCCCAAAAAAATTAGAGGGAACACTGGTGGTGAAATCCATTTTTTAACTACCAGTTCTGTGGGTGTTGCTTGGTGGGCATGGGTTGGTGGGCACGACAAGGGAAGTATACTGCAAAGTCTCCATTCCCACACCACTCCTGGGGGAAGGATATTATAGTCTCCATTTTCACCCCACTCCTGGGGGAAGGATACTGCAAAATCTCCATTCCCACCCCACTCTGGGGCCAGCCAGAGGTGATATTTGCCAGTTCTCTGAACTACTCAAACTTTCTGCTACTGGTTCTTCAGAACCTGTCAGAACCAGCTGGATTTCACTCGTTTGGGGGTGATCTATATGCTTCAGCCTACATAACTTTCTTCTACCAATGAAGTGATTTCAGAATATGGTGACTGTGGCCTTGCATCATGTTAACCATAAGGTAATTTATCTGTGGCTTAGCATATTATGTAAACAATGTCCTTTATGGTTTACCATAGTGTGGGAAACTAGCAATTATGGGTTTGTCAAGAAACCATGGTGAAATAAAATACGTTGAGCATGTCTAGACACAATGCAAAGAGAACAAGGTTCGTTTGTAATGTTTGTTTCTTTTAATTTGAAAATAATAAAAATATTTTTTTTAAAAAGGAGAGAACAAGGGGGAAGAGGAAGGGATTTCAGCCAATTGGGGAACCTCTATTACCCAGCTTATCTTAAGAACCAAAGCAGGATAGGGCTTGGTAAATGCTTGGAGCAAAAACCAGTAATGATGTTGATTGAATTATCCATTCAGTTCCGAGTCTCCGGAGAGGGGCGGCATACAAATCTAATAAATTAAATTAAATTAAATTATGTCCAACTCTTGGTGAGTCTATGGGCCAGGTCTCTCCACATCTTTCAACCTTGCATTAATTTTTTGAATTGTTCTGCGCTCTGGCTGGAGTCACTTTGATGGTGTCCAACCAGTGTATTCTTAATGGCCTGGTTGAGAATACCATAAACAGCCAAGGAAACAAACAAATGGATTATTGATCAAATGAATCCAGAGGTCTCACCCGAGATACAGATGATCAGACTCCAATTATTCTACTTCAGGCACATGATACAACAATCTAACTCTCCAGATGTGAGAAACTGATTATCATCTGGGCTGATGGTTCCCTGACCCCTTTAAAAACTCTTCCCAGTCAGCTCAACTGCCCAGCAACCAGAAGTTATAAAAACCCAGAAAAACAGCTGAGAGTGGTAGGTGTTGTGCTGGAGTAATTTTGGGTGGGAGGGAGTGGTTATAGACCCACTAGAAACAACCTAGGGCTAAGAGACAGAAATATTATTTTTTGGCAATAGGGCTCACAAATTATAATAGTCTAAGTAATAGGAAGTGGCAATAAACTGTGAGAAGGAACTGTGAGTAGCGTGCTTGTTTGTGGATTGCTAAAAACCAAGGGGACTTGTGTTAGCCCTCTGAGTTTTTTAGAGCCAAATGACTTTGAATACCGATAAAGGAACCTGTGACCCTGGAGAATGCCCCAACATTGGGAAAAGTGGAAGGAAAGGGAAGGACAATCAGCAGCAAGGTGGATGGACTCAGTTATAGTGCTGATAGGCGCTTGGAAGATTTGAAAGACCAGATTAGGAATAGATTATCCTGGACCAAATCTGTGTGGTCAGTTACAGTCAACAAACGGATGGCACATAATTATTATGGCTAGGTAAGGAGGCAGTAGAAGGAAATGTGGTTTTAAATGTGCATAAAAAAGTTCTACCACTTTTTAAAATCATCTATTCCCTGTGAATTCCAACCATTGCCCCTTTATTCACTATATTTTATTTTCATTTTATTTATTGTATCCTGCCTCTATTTTACAAATAACTCAAGGTGAGAAACATCTAACACAGTCACTCCTCCACCACCAATAACAACAACCCTGTGAGGTGAATTTGGCTGAAAGAAGGTGACTAGCCAAAGGTCAACCAGCTGACTTTCATGGCTAAGGTGGGATCTTTCCTGCCATGGTTGTTAAGCGAATCACTGCAGTGTTTAAGTTAGTAACACGGTTGTTAAGTGAATTTGACTTCTCCATTGATTTTGCTTGTTAGAAGAGGTCACAAATGTGGCCCTGGGATGCTGCAACCTCCATAAATACCTGCCAGTTGTCAAGCATGCCAATTTTTTTCACTTGATCATGGGATGCTGCAAAAGTCATGTATGAAAAATGGAAGACACCTTTTTTAGTGCTGTTATAACTTTGAACATCACTGAATGAATGGTTGTTAGTCGAAGACTAACTATATAGACAAACAGACTGGATCCTTGATATTTAGTTGAGACATCTTGTTACTTAAATCAAGGAATGTGACATGTTGAGCTTAAACACTGGTTAGAGGCATCTGGACAGAGGTGAGCAAAGTTTATCAGTAGCATAGCAAAAATGTAGTTATTTGTTTATTTGTTTGTTTGTTTGACTTCTATGCCGCCCAATCCCAAAGGACTTAGGGCGGCTTACAAAAATAATAATACAATTCAAAAGATACAAAGCAATAAAAGAAGTTGAATCTAATATCTAAAACTAACCCATGGTAAAACTCATTTATTATAAAAAGACAGAATCACATATATACAAACCATTCATACAGTTTGGCCATGAAAGATGTACAATTCATGGCCCCCAGGCCTGCTTGCAGAGCCAGGTCTTCATGGCCTTATGGAAGGCCAGTAGGGTGGGAGCAGTACAGACGTCACGGGGTAGTTGGTTCCATATAGCCGGAGCAGCCACAGAGAAGGCGGTCCTACCAACCTGCATTGCTTAGTCAATGGGACCTGGAGGAGGCCAACTCTGTGTGCTTATTGGTCTCTGGAAGGTATGCGGCAGGAGACGGTCCCCTAGATAAAAATCATACCCAGGGTAGTTGATTTATATGACAAAGTGCTATAGGTAACATGCTGTAAGCTGCCCTGAGTCTAAGGAGAAGGGCGGCATAAAAATTGAACAAACAAACAAACAAATAAATAATGAAGTAAGATTATCTACCTACTAATCGATTATGGGTTTCAAGTGATGGATTTGCTTTGTGGGACTATGTGACTTAGTTACCAATCAGCAATTATCTCTTGATTTATGTGTTAAATTATATAAAAATAATTCGGCCTGATTTCTGGTGCACTGCTTGGGTGTGTAACCCTTTTCTGCTTCTGTACAGAAATAGAAGTTTTACCTTTAGGCATCTTCACACTGGCTTCCCTACCTAGCCAGCCTTCTTGGCCTACTCTGCCCTCTTGATTTCTGACAAGCTGGATGTTTAAGCGACTTCTGTGGAAAATACAAGTGTGGAAGGTGAGAAGATATATACTCTTAATGGCTCATTCCCACATGCCTGGAGTCACTTGTGGAGGTACCTGAAACGGGCGCTGGATCTTTACCACCACTGTAGGTTTTACACACATCGTCGCCACCACCCCAACTTTCCCAGCTTAAGGCCGTTTTGCTCCTCCTCGGCTCCGCCTCTTCACGCCGCACTTTACAGGAGCGCCCCAGCGCCGCTCGCCTACCCGAAGCACCGGCTTGGGATGCTCAGCTGTGGATGCGGCCACCTGGGCGAGGAAGGTAAAAAGTTCAGGCGGCTGGGGGCTGACAGGAGCGGGGCTGCAGGTCGGCCCGTCGCCAAATCGGTTTCCACTCAACGCTTTCCCGCACCGTCTCCGCTTCGAAGAAGCGGTGCGGGCTTCCCTCGAGACCAGTTCGGCGAACAGCCCAACCTGTCGCGCTCCGGGCGCACCGGCGGGAGCGCGCGGGGGTCCTTTGGCGTCTCCAAAGTGCTGGCTGCGCGTCAGCCGCGAGATTTGGAGGAGCGGGTTTGAGAAAAGAAGGGAGGGCTTCGTCGCAGGGCAACAGCCGGGGCCATTTTGAAGTAGTAGTAATGGACTCTGGGTTTTCTTTGCCAAAGGCCTGGTTTAATGGAGAGAGGGGAAGGGGAAGGATGCTATGGATTCGCTCGCCTAGGGCACTTGATTGGCATCGTCATGCTGTGGCAGGAGTTTGCTGGAATCGGGGGATGCAGAATCGTAGGGAAGGGGGATTTGGTTGGGGCATGAATTAACGAAGTCCCATTTCCCCTGAATTAGAGGCTGGACTAATTGGGTGCTCCTTAGAGGTGTGTCACAGGTCCCCTGAGTAGGTTCCAGATGCTACTGAAAAATAACTTTCTGACTCGTCTGTTTCACTAGCACCTATAAAACTACTTCCCCCCTTGATATTGCTTGCTTTTAACTTTTAAATTGACATGGTGCACTGGGGAAGGGGTAGCTTGGGAAAGGGGAGTTAGTTAAGATAAAATCCCCTAATTTGGTTTATTCAGAGTCTTTTTATGCTATTACTTTTCATGTATACTGCTCAAAAAAATAAAGGGAACACTTAAACAACAGAATATAAGTCCAAGTAAATCAAAATTTGTGAAATCAAACTGTCCAGCTAGGAAGCAACACTGACAATCTATTTCATTTTGTTGTCAGCACATTCAACTTTGTACAGAACAAAGTAGTCACTGAGAATATTTCATTCATTCAGATCTAGGATGTGTTATTTGAGTGTTCCCTTTATTATTTTGGGCAGTGTATATAAAGCAATAGATGTAGTAGTAGAATTCTTTATTGGCCAAGTGTGATTGGACACGCAAGGAATTTGTCTTTGGTGCATATGCTCTCAGTGTACATAAAAGAAAAGACACATTTGTCAAGAATACAAAGCAATATTGCAGTGCTTATAGAAAAACAACTAGTGATGTATTTTGATTGTGTTGATTAATTTGAAAGTCACTACAGCTAACTTGACTTACGAATACAATTGGAACTAGAATTTCCATTCAGCTGCGCAGCGCTGGAGGAAGCAAACTGGTGGCGAGGTACGTTAGAACCCACCCCTGCCTTGACTTTGAGTTGACTTGGAAGGAAAATCTGGAATCGGAGAATGGAGAAAGAATTCTAAGAATGGAGAAAGGAGGGATGCGTGATCCCTAGCCCTAGTTATAGCTGCCATTCTGTCCTCTAGGTTGGAAATACTCATCTCACTCGGGGAGAGAGGACGATGAATGAAAGTAATCATCACCAGCGAGCAGGTGTAGATAGGGGTCACTGCAGAGTTGGAGCAAAGCAAGGTGTGTATATTGGCTGGGCCTGAGTTAGATTTTCCCGGGATTGAGACAGTCCTCATGGAGACAGACGCATGCTAGTTAGCTTTGCATTTTACCGACATCAAGATGAAAATCTGAATCCAACCCACTGTTCATATTGCTGCACTAAATCAAACCCAGATTTCTGGCTTCTGCATGTACTCATTAGATACCTATGAAGCTCTTCATAAGAACATTGATTCTGTTCTTAATCATGATTAGCCATGATTCGCTGAATAATCATTAGGGTAAACGAAAGGTGGCTGGATTCTTATCCCCTAACCCAGTGATTTTCAACCTTTTTTGAGCCACGGCACATTTTTTACATTTACAAAATCCTGGGGCACACCACCAACCAAAATGACACTCTAACACAGTACATATTATACATATAGTTAATAATATAGTTTCTAAAGGTATTTATACTCACTTAGTGTGAAACCTGGGCCTGTTTCGATGAACACAAAAGGGATATCCTGGCAGGAATGGTAGTTTGGAGACCCATGTTTAATTTCCCTATGGCACACCTGACCATGTCTCATGGCACACTAGTGTGCCATGGCACACTGGTTGAAAAACACTGCCCTAACCCACAAACTATCGTTTGCAAACTACATATAGGAATCGGCTCCTCTGGCTTGGAGAAGAGGCTTTATGACTTAGCATAATAAAGAACCCAGCCATAAGTTTGTTCGTTTTTTTAAAGAAATGGGCATCTGTAGGGGAACCCATTTCATATATTTTGCAAGTAATATCAAAATATTTCTGATCAGCAGCATTGCCTAAATTTTAAAATTCTAGAAATACCATCTGTATAATGACAATTCTTTCTTTTTTATGGTAGAATCTCAGATTGTCATGCCTAGAACTAAAAATGTAGAAATGATAGCATGGGAAAAAGTTTTACAACACAAGATACATATAGCAGACTGGGAAAGAACTTGGACTACAATAACTAAAATAACTCTCTCAGCTGCATATAAAGAAAACTACTATAAACTCTTTTACAGATGGTATATCCCTCCAGCTAGGTTAGCAAAGATTTACCCAACATTACAAGATACATGTTGGAAATGTAAAAACGAAAAAGGCACCTTTTTTCATATGTGGTGGTCATGCCCTAAAATACAAAAAATTTGGAAAATAATTCATAACTGGCTCACTGAGATAATCAAAGAAGAAATAGAATATACCCCAGAAGGTATGTTGTTAGGAATCTGGAGGAGACATTACTCCAAACAAACCTTACTTCTTATAACCCATATATACACAGCAACAAGATTAGCAATAGCACAATTATGGAAGAACGAACAGACCCCAGCGGAAAATTTAATAATAGATAAAATATATAATTGTGTGGAAATGGACGAAATTACTAATTCAACTAAGAGAAATAAAATCAACAAATCAAAAAGAACATGGCAAAAAATGGCATGAATGGATTCAAAAGAGAATATAGAAATAATATAATAACAGGCAACAGTACAATTGAAATGAACGACAGATACCTTGTAAATATTTTTATTTATCATTCAGGAATTGTAATAAATATTAGACAACAAATGTATAAGAAATAATGCACACTAATGATTGTAGTAGGTTAAAAAATAATGTAACTCACTAACAAAGAAGGTTTGTGATCTGTCAAAACAGAACAAAATGTGATCTGAATTTTCTTCAATGTGAATATATAATAAAGAAACTTAAAAAAAAAAGAAATGATAAAGTGCCACACTTCCACAGTTTCCTGAATAATTTACTCAATATGACCCATAAACATGAATTGTTATTACACAGTTGTGTATATTTTCTTGCCTTTTGAACTCTTTTATTTAGCTGCTAGTGAAAGTCTTTAACCAGGAATATTTTTATAGTTCACCTCTGCTTAGGACTTCATGAACTATTCATATGTTCATATGAAATTGTGCTGAAGTTCACCCCCCTTGCTAAGCGATATTATTATTTGCTTGGCTTGAGGGTTCTGTTATGTGGACCTGTTATTAAGATGTGTATACTGTTGCCTGAAATATTATGTAAACCATATGATATAGATTAGATTAGATTAGATTTATTGGATTTATATGCCGCCCCTCTCCGCAAACTTGGGGCGACTCACAACAATAATAAAAAACAGTACATAATAAAAATCCAATGCCCACCAATCTAATTACAGTTTAAAATTAGTAATTTCCTAAAACAATCCCAATATATATAAAAAAACAGGCACACAGTCAATCAATCAACAACACAACATGGGCAAGGGGGAGGTGTTTTAGTTCCCCCATGCCTGACGGCAGAGATGGGTCTTAAGGAGTTTACGAAAGGCAGGGAGGGTGGGGGCAGTCCTAATCTCGGGGGAGCCGGTTCCAGAGGGTCGGGGGCCCCACAGAGAAGGCTCTTCCCCTGGGTACCGCCAGGCGACATTGTTTAGTCGACGGGACCCGAAGAAGGCCGACTCTGTGGGACCTAACCGGTCGCTGGGATAGGCTGTAATCGAACAAGCCATAGCTTAGTATGTTGAACCGTGTGTATTCCAAGTTTCTTACATTTCTTTCCCTTCCCCAATATTTATTTTTACAGTGAAAGAGAATAATGAAACTTGTGAACTAGCCTTACCTTTGGATGACCCATGCCAAATGGAGTCCCAGACACAAACTCAGCATCAGTTATATTATAGTCTGAGCACCCTGGAAAATTTTGAAGGTAAGAAACAATGACACCTTCCCCTTTTCAGCAAGTTAACATCCTTTAACTGTGTCCTGGACCATGTAGGCAGAAGACTTCAAGGCAGGGGTGAAAACCAATAAGTTCTGACAGATTCTGGAGAACCGGTAGCAGAAATGTTTAGTCTAGAGAACCAGCAAATACCACCTCTGGCTGGCCCCAGAGTGGGGTGGAATGAAGATTTTGCAGTAAGTTTCCCCTGGAGTGGGGAGGGAATGGGAATTTTGCAATATCCTTCCCCTGCCATGCCACCAAGCCACACCCACAGAACTGGTAGCAAAAAAAAAAATGGATTTCACCACTGCCTCAAGGCAATCCATTTCTGGAACTGGAATGTGTGTTCCGTTTTCTCCCTGATTATGACAAGTCTGGAAAAGCACCCCTGTATTATCAGCCACATCATGGCTAAACTTCTTGGCCTGATTCACAGTGCATTCTAAGAGAATGATTGGATATCCCTACAAGACACTGAACTAGGGACTGCCAAACTCTTTCAGCCTTTCCTAGAGCTTTGCACAAACCCTGTTCAGCATGTTCTATGAATAGAACCCCATGTTACGGCTTTGCTTGTGTCTTGAATGTTTCAGAGAGGCCAGCTCCTTCATTGACCCTGGTGACCAATATGAAGACCCAGTTACATATGGCTCTAGAAAGGAACTCTTGGCTGCAGAAGAGAATTGAAGATCTGGAAGAAGAACGAGATTTCTTGCGCTGCCAGCTAGACAGATTCATCTCTTCAGCCCGCTTGGATTCTGGTAAACGCTCCAGAGGCTAGTGGAGTGGTTTTGCTGGATTGGTGGGAAACATTTTATTGGAAAGAACAATAATCTGGAAATAAAGGGAGGGGTGGAGGATGAGTGCCAAGACACTTTGGCTCTTAAGAGAAAGGGGGGAACAATTTAGGATAGGGATTGACCGTTGAAGTAGACTTGAAGTAAGAAGTGGGAGAGAAGTAGAAAGAAGGTTGAGGGAAGAGAGCAAGAATCCCAGCGACCGGTTAGGCCCCACAGAGTTGGCTTTCTCCGGGTCCTGTCGACTAAATAATGTCATTTGGCGGGACCCAGGGGAAGAGCCTTCTCTGTGGTGGCCCCGACCCTCTGGAACCAGCTCCTCCCGGAGATTAGAACTGCCCCCACCCTCCTTGCCTTTCGCAAACTCCTTAAAACCCATCTCTGCCATCAGGCATAGGGGAATTGAGACATTTCCCCCGGGCCTATACTGTTTATGCATGGTATGGTTGTGTGTATGTTTGCTTTTAATAATGGGGTTTTTAGTGTTTTTTAAATTATTAGATTTGTTGTACATTGTTTTATTGTTGCTGTGAGCCGCCCCTAGTCTACGGAGAGGGGCGGAATACAAATCTAATAAATAAATATTGGGAGGGGAGTGATATGATAT
Organism: Erythrolamprus reginae; assembly: GCF_031021105.1. Taxonomy (NCBI): domain Eukaryota; kingdom Metazoa; phylum Chordata; class Lepidosauria; order Squamata; family Dipsadidae; genus Erythrolamprus; species Erythrolamprus reginae. Next base: position 134,400,531 of record NC_091963.1, on the reverse strand, counting down.
AAAGGGGGAAAGAGGCAGTAATTCATTTATAAAAAGTGCAAATTAAGATACTGGTCCATGTACTATTAAACAGAAATGTATAACTATATGTATTTTGTTAAGAATAAGGTATAGGTATGAAAATATTTTGGAGAAAAACAATAAAAACTGTTTAAAAAAGTAGATATGAGACTGGCTGGGAATTCTACATGTTTAAATCTACACATCTTCAAGCCACCAAGGTTGAGAAACACTGCTGTAGATAATGGGTTTCATCTACATTGTAGTCCAATCAGGGACAGTTCTGACTTAGGTTGATAGACATTGAATTTAGCTGCACATAAAGAACCATAGGCTGATTATTACCCCTATTAAAATACAAATGTGATATGTGACGTCACACTTTTGTGATCTGGAGGAAATTGAACCGAATACCCAGGTGAATATTCTTGAGTTTCCCATCTCCCTAGCCAGGTGTGATTCACCTAGTCTTTTTCTCTTCCAACATAGATGATCACTGCTGCAACAAACAACTACCCCGAAGATCAGAAATACTGGAAAGCCAAAATGGGGACATGATGGATGATGACAGCATCAGCTCCTGGATGGCCACCAGCCCTGAAAAAGGAGGTTTTGTGGAACACAAGAAACTTAAAGCAGGGTTGAACCGGCAACGCTTTGCCAAACCTAAAATCCGAGAGAGGCAGAGAGGTAAGTAGCGAGGCTTCAAAGGTTTGGCATCAAAAGTTATAGCATTGTCTCAGAATAGAGTAGAGTATAATAGAATAGAATATAATTCTTTATTGACCATGTGTGATTGGACACACAAGGAATTTGTCTTTGGTGCATATGCTCTCAGTGTACATCAAAGAAAATATACATTTGTCAAGGATCATGAGGCACAACACTTAATGATAGTCACGGTACAAATAAGCAATCAAATCATATGAGGAACCACTCAATATAAGTTGTAAGGATCCTACAAGCAACACAATTACAGTCATACAGCCATTTGTGGGAGGAGATAGGTGATGGGAACGATGAGAAGATTAATAGTAGTGCACTTAGTAAATAGTTTTGACAGTGTTGAGGGAATTATTTGTTTAGCAGAGTGATGGTGTTCGGGGAAAAATTGTTCTTGTGTCTACTTGTTCTGTTGTGCAGTGTTCTATAGCATCTCTCAACCGTATCAATTTTAAGATGCATGTATGTGAACTCACAGAATTCCCCCAACCAGCATGCAAAGACTGAGCAACACTGAATTATAATATTGCCGTTAATGTGATTCTACTGTACAGATAATCCTCGATTTACAACCATTCATTTAGAGACCGTCTGAAATGACGACATGACCAGTCCTCATATTTATAACCATCATAGCATGTAGCATCTCCATTGTCACAAAATTCAGGCCCTTGGCAACTGGCATGTATTTACAACAGTTGCAATGACCTGGGGTCATGACACCACCATTTGCAACCTTCCCTGCCAGCTTCTGACAAGCAAAGTCAATGTGGGAAGCTGGATTTGGTTAGCGACTATGAGATTCATTTAACAACCACAGTGGTTTGCTTAGCAACCATGGCGAAAAAGGTCATAAAATCAGATGTCGTGCACTTAACAATCACCTTTCTTAGCAACAGAAACGTTGGCCCCAATTGTGGTTGTAATTTGAGGATTACCCATATAATAAAATAATAATTTGCAAGCTGTGTAGCACTTCCAATTAGCACTTCCAACTACTTGCTTTCATCTGCCCATTCGGACTAGATATTTTTAATTTTTAAAAATGTATTTGTTTTAGTATATCCTACAAATCAAAATGAATGAATTATTTTCTCCACTGCTAAACCCTTAGCATTTTCCCTGTAGTCTCACTAAATAAAATTACTTTCTTTTTCAGTTCCATCAAAAGTGGGTCTTTTTCCTAATCAAAGTTAATTCCTTAACAGCACTCATTATTCTTTTATTTACATTTTTCTTTCTTACTTTCTTACATTATTCTCTTACTTATTTTTAAAATAAGAAGTAAATGGTCAAAAGGCACCCAGAGAAGTTTATATAAGGCAAGTAGAAGATAGTTATTGCCATCACAATCTAAAAAAAAGTCTAGCACAAAGGGATAGGAAAAAGGAAGCAAAATTAAAAATATATATTAAAATTTGAAATTAGATTTAAATGTACTGTATCTAGTTTGAATGGGACATTAAATGGTACTAACTACTCAGTATTTCAGGCAGGGTACTGCTGCCATGCTTTAAATTTCTTTGAGCATTTTTTTCTTACTAGATTTAAGAACAAATATGATTAGAGTTCTCATATAGACACAGATCTAGTAGACAAGCCTCTATGGATGAACAGGTGTACATATTTTTTCTAAATTTTTAGATTTGATGTTCTTTTCCAGAGACTTAAAATTTTGCATTTTCTATTAGAATAGAGGTTCTTAACTCTCCCCCCGCCCCCCAGCAAACACCCATTCTATTGAAACACTTTATCTTTCTCCACCATTGAAACTATTTAGCCTAGAGCATCAATTACCTGACATAACTCTTCACTTTGGGTAAATACTGTCTCATTGTGCAATATACCATAAATACAATTAAAACCTCCATGCAATTTAAGTGAAAAGACAATAACGATGGAAGTAAGAAACTGCTCTATTGCAAATCCATCAGCAGATGAAATATGAGCATATATTCATTTCAATATTTTCCTTTTATAATTAACAAAGCGTATTAGATACATTGCAACTTATTTATATCCCAATTATTATTCTGCATATGATTCAACATATCTAAAACTCCTTCCTCTTTTTTTCCCTGCAACAATTGGCAGAGTTTTAATCGATTTGTTTAATTAATACATTAAACAATCCCCATTTATGATTGCAAAGAAAGATTGGAAACAGCAAAAGAGCATGTTTCTAAGCTTGACATGAAATAGGATTGTTCTTGAGTGATAATACCTACATTGGGAGATGCTTTTCTACTACAGTGGCAGTGAGAGTATGGAAAAGAAAATATATACAGGAGAAATGCAACAACTATCAGTTGCTAGGTAATATGTATGTGTAGGTGTGAGGCTTAGTCTTCTATTTTTGGATTTTTTGGGGGGAAGCATCTCATTTGTTGCTATGGGGAAAAAATCCTGAAATAGACAATTTTGTTCAACCAAACCTTTACAATATTATAAAATAGATTTTATGATATTATAGTATAGGCCTTTTTATTTTTAGGAAAGGGAGAAAGAAGGAAGGAAGGAGAATCTAGAGCAGTGATGGCAAACCTATGCACAGGTGGCATGGAGAGCCATATCTGAGGGCACGCAGCCTTTTGGCATCCTAGCAAAAAAAGCTTTGCCATCACTGATAACAAGGATTTTCACAACAGTGATGCCAACTTTGTGTCCTCATGTAATTGAAAGAGATCTCTTGTTAAGATGTATAGAAACAGGAAATTTTAATTTAGTTCATTCAGATCTTCTCACATCAAAGCCTCTAGTCTTAGCAAACAGATATCATCTGTTCTCTGCTCTCCCTCCCCTCCTCTTTCCCTCCCCTCCCTCTTTTTTGATCCATCCCTAAACTACTCACCATCTTATTTCCTACTATTTCTGATCTTGACAATTGTGTTATATCCCTCCTGCTTGACTTTTCTTTTCTTTTTGCAATCTATCTTCTCTGTCTTTGTCTTTTCATATCTCTTGATGTTTTCAACTACAAATGTATACATATATATTTAACTTGATCCCTGATTTATTTTCTGCTCTTTGCCTTGCCTGTCCTGCTGATGTATGCGGCCTATTATAACCCTTCTACATCATGTCTGCTTCTTCATCCTAACTTGTTGCTTTATTGCCTTAATGGCAATTTTTCATTTTTTTTCATCTTGGCTTTCATGTCTGTTGTTGATGAGGTGCTGTTCTTCTTTTCCTGAATTTTGCTGTTCAATTACATTGCTGTTGTCTCTATCCTTCATGGCATTGTCCACCTGAACCCAAACTCACCATAGTCAAGGATGTGGATGGAGTCCTCTGCCGGTACAAGAAGATCCTGTACACTTTTCAGAAGATGCAAAGCATGAGTCGGGCCTTTGAACATCATCAGGTGGACCGTAACACTGTGGCCTTGACCACCCCAATAGCAGAGCTCCTTATTGTTGCTCCTGAAAAATTGGCGGAAGTGGGTGAGTTTGACCCATCTAAGGAGCGTCTGCTTGAATATTCCCGGCGATGTTTCATGGCGCTAGATGATGAGACACTGAAGAAGATCCAGGCCCTCAAAAAAAGCAAGCTTCTACTGCCCATCACTTACCGCTTCAAGACGAAAACTGAGTCTCCTGGCGCAGCTGCTGGCAACTGTGTCCCCTCTCCTGTCACGGCCCCCAAGCAACTTCTGCCAATTGCTGAATGCTATAAGCGATGAATCCTCTCCTGGAGCTACTGCTAGAACCTATGTTGCCAGTCCTTTGAGCTCTTTCTCTGTATCTACTGCCCCATCCATTACGCACCAAATTTTTACAGTATTCCCTTGAATTTTCTACCATGATGCACAACAGCCTCCTACTTTTTCCTAGGTTTAAATATTGGATGAACCCACTGTTTCACAGGGAAGGGCTAGTGTATCTTTACACAAAGGGCCTGGGAGTGACTTCCTAGGATTAATTGACTATAGATCTGCCCATCTATGCTTCCCTTTTTCCACAGCTACCCGATTGTTTTCATTCTCCTTCCTTCCACCTGAGAGTTTGACCAGAGGAGAAACAATAGCAAAGGAAGAGTTGGCAGTCATAATATGTCTCATCCCACAATCAATAACATCATGGATTGATAGGTTGTAATTGTTGCACAAGTAATTTGAAATATCTAACATGTTAGTGTTAGCATTTAAACTTATATACTGCTTCACAGAGCTTTACAGCCCTCTCTAAGTGATTTACAAAGTCAACATATTGCCCCCAACAATCTTTTTACCCACCTCAGAAGGATGGAAGGCTGAGTCAACCTTGAGCCTGCTGAGATTCAAACTGCCAAATTGCAGGCAGCCGGCAGCAGCAGAAGTAGCCTGCAGTACTGCACCATTGCGCCTGTTAGTTTATTAACTGGTGGTAATTATAGTTTTACACGTAAAATATAATATAAAACCCCAATTTTTTAAAAAATAAACTCCTGTCATTTGGGGTAAAACGTGTATCACACAAATGATATAACAAAATGGTAAAAGTTTGCAAAAATATCTGTCAGCAGCAATATGTTCCCAACTTTGCTGGTTAGGCTAGTTTGGTCTTACCTTAAGGGCAGCCACCTAATAGTTAATACCAGTAGTAAGTTAAATAATAGTAACCTGAAGGAGAGGAGTTGCCAATTTAGAGCCAAATCACTCCAACCAACAGAAGTTATCCATTTCTAAACTGGAAGAAGGAAGATAAAGTTGCATGATGCACTTCTATAGTTTTACCTCTTCTTGCTTGAAAATGTTCTTGAAAACATCTGAGCTGTTAGTAGATGCTACTGGTACTGTATCAATTTCATTTTTTGCTGCTGTTGTGGTTAACTTTATTCCATTTTCTCTACAGTGTTGCTATGATTGGAAGAATTGCAGAATTGACCTGCTTCTGCTACTATTTTCTCCCAAAGATATTCTCACATCTTGAGCCCTTACCACATTTTTATCTCATAGTTTTAGAAGGTATTGCCTAAACCCTACTCCAAGTCCTCAACTGTATTTTTCTGCTGACAATTTTACCCTTCCCCCCCCTCTCAGTATATTAATGAGGAGGAGTATTTGAATGCAAGGACTTGAATTACTGGTATATCTTACTTTCCTTGAGGACACTTCCTTTTTATTCAGTGTAATTAGAAAACTGTTCCCACTATATGTGTAATTCCTTTCTCTCCAATGCTTTTTCTGTGTTAAAAAAAGAAATCAAAAAGAAAATATTAAACATTTTATTAAAACACAATTTAAATTAAAGAGAACATTTTCATATAACATTCTGCATCATGTATTTCTTTTACACAACCTTGTATAACACATTACAAAATGGGACCAATTTATAGCCTGGGAATACAAATGTATGTTGTTGTTGTTGTAAGCCGCCGAGTCCAGGAACTGTCAGAGAATGAAGGAAATTGGACCTCTCCACTCTCATAGTGCACTGTTAGAGTGGAGAGGTCCAATTTCCTTCACTCTCTGACAGTTCCTGGATTACATTTGGACTTGTTCAGTTGGTTTTCCCTTGGTAAGATGGGAACACTGGCATAGTAAGTTCAAGAGACAATTTGAAATTCAAAGAAATGGGGAAACTTTCATGCTGTAGACAAAATTTAGCTAGATTTTCAGGGAAAGTCTCCAGGTTTCAGAAGCTTCAGGAACATGTCTGCTTCCCTTCAAAAATATTAAAACCACTAGGACTGATTATGTTTCCCAGTTAGGACAATTAAATGTCTGCAAGAAAACAAGCTCAGAGAATACCAAGGACCATTCATATGAAAGCCATTATCTGCCTATAGTATTAATTAGCATGATCTTTATGAAAAAGAAAAAAATAGCAATGCTTTTTATGTTGGAACAGTTGACTTAAGAAAGAATACTGTTTACGAATTATATTCCTACACTGCATTTTGGTAAAATAAACAATAATAATAATAACAACAACAACAATAATAATAATATAATAAACAATTTATTAGATTTGTATGCTGCCCCTCTCCGAGGACTCGGAGCTGCTCACAACAAACAATACAATATACAAATCCAATATTAAAAACAATATTTAAAACCCTTATTAAGAACAATCATGCAATCCAAACAAATCATACATAAAGCGGAACAGCCCAGGGGTATATTAATTTCCTCATGCCTGGCGACATAGGTGGGTTTTCAGGAGTTTACGAAAGGCAAGGAGGGTGAAGACAGTCCTAATCTCCGGGGGGAGTTCATTCCAGAGGGTTGGGGCCGCCACAGAGAAGGCTCTTCTCCTGGATCCCACCAGATGACATTGTTTAGTCGACGGGACCTGGAGAAGGCCAACTCTGTAGGACCTAATCGGTCGCTGGGATTCGTGTGGCAGAAGGCGGTCCCGAAGGTATTCTGTCTAATGCTATGTAGGGCTTTATAGGTCATAACCAACATTTTGAATTGTGACCAGAAACTGATCGGCAGCCAGTGCAGACTGCGGAGTGTTGACGAGACATGGGCATATCTAGGAATGCCCATGATTGCTCTCGCAGCTGCATTCACTTTTCAAAGGTAGCCCCATGTACAGAGCATTGTAGTAGTCGAATCTCGAGGTGATGAGGGCATGAGTGATTGTGAGCAATGACTCCCGGTCCAAATAGGGCTGCAACTGGTGCACCAGGTGGACCTGGGCAAATGCCCTCCTCAGCACAGCTGAAAGTTGGTGCTCTAATGTTAGCTGTGAGTTGAGGAGGACGCCTAAATTGCCGACCCTCTGAGGGGGCTCAATAATTCCCCTCCCCAGGGTAATGGACGGATAGATGGAATTGTCCTTGGGAGGCAAAACCCACAGCCACTCCATCTTATCTAAAAGTTTGGTGCCACCTGGTAAACTTGAATATAAAAACCTACCAGGTGTGCAATATCTACATTTTAACTTGTCATCTTTATGCTGGTGTTTAATCAAAGCTATTGCGGGTTTATTGAATGAGCCATATATTCCAAGTTCACTGAAAGCAATTGACACACACCGAACGCCGAGGGATGGGTGAGAATCATATAACGTATGTGATTTAATATGCCCTGCAAATATAGCTGCAGCCATGCGCCGTGTTAAGTATCTTCGTCTTTTTTTAAAGCCACAGTATGTTATGTAAACCCAGCATGTGAAATTATTCACATAAATGAAAACAATGGGCGAGGGAGGGAAAGGCTACTTATTATTCCGCTATTTTGTACATCGAAAGCTTAGTCACCACATAACCACTCTGTAAAAAAAAACAACCCTAGGAAGCATTCGAGCAACCTCCGGGGGAGATACGGGACAGAAATTTATTTTAAAGAAGCCATGGCTTTTTATTTTGCTTTTAAGCGGGAATATTAAAACATGCATCAGGCGCCCGAAACGTTTTAAGACGAAGGAAATGACGTTACAAAGAGTCTCCGATATAACCCGAAATCTTCCTAGAGGGGCAGCCTTTCTCGAGGCCTTATAAGATGGCTCCGGGGAGGGGACTAGGAAGCCGGGAAAGCCACCGCTTGTAGAAAGGCATTCCGGAGATAGCCGAGAATTTCCGTACACATGCGAAGTAGTCGCCGGAAGTTGTCGAACTCCCAGGGAAGGCGCTGTTGGGGCCTACTGCGTGAGGAGGATCTGGACGTGCAGGCGCCGTCACAGCACTACAGCGCAGCCATTGCTAGGCCGCATCGAGGGACGTCCTCCTCCCTACTAGCCATGTCGGACTTCGACGAATTCGAGCGGCAGCTAAATGAAAACAAACAAGGTAAGCAAGTCGACCGGATTCAACGCCAGATGGGAGAGAAAGAAGTACGAGGTGGCGGCGGCTCTCCCTTTTCACAGCTGGCCGTTCCGTTCTCTTTCGGCGCGGCCCATCGGCTTTGCCCCGTTTAAGAGAAGGGTTGGGAATCCTCGTTCGCCCGGCCGCCGCCGCCTCGCTCCCTTCTCCCCCCCTCCCTCCGCCTAATTTGGCGCGAGTCTGAAGTGGTCCGGTGTGTGGGGGGGGAAGGATGAGGGAGCGAGATCGCGCGCCCCAGGACCGTTGGTGGCCGAGCGCGCGGCGTGCGTTTAAAAAAGAGGAACGTCGAGGGTGGGGAGGAGAAGAAGCCCTGAATTTTTCGGGAGTGGGTTTTTTCCCCAGAGTTGGAGAACGCACGTGGTGCGCCCTCTCCCTTTCCTGGAGCTTTCCGAGGGGGGTAGACAAAACGGGCACTTGGGAAGGGGCGTCCCTGCCATGGCGGTAGAGAAAGCGAGCCGCGGAGCATGCAAGGGGTTTAGCTGCGAGTTGGGCTGAAATCTGCTCGGGCGCCATAATGGCAGGGGAGCGAGTGATTGGCCTGTCTGGTCTTCCTAGGCCCGCGGGAAGCTGCTTCTCGCCGTTTTCTTAGGCCATGTGGCCAGGTTGCTCAACTGTTAACAGGGTCTCAGAGTTGAAAAGCGGACCCTGGAGATCTTATAGTCCAGCCTCCTGCTCAAGCAGGAAGGAAACTGTACCATTTTGAGACAAAGAGTTGTCCAATCTCTTCTTCAGATTCTTCAGATTTATACACATTAAACAAAAAATGGACCCTACCTTTGAATTGTAAGTTGAGGACTAGCATGACTAGGCCCACATTCGCCCAGCTTGGGTCGAGTGTAGGACTCCTTCTTATCAGGGCACAGCTGTTATTTTGCACCAGGGATAAACTAGATATGCCCAACTTCACCTTGGGGCTGTCCTACCACAATTTGAATAGCACTGGTTTCTTTGGTCACGGTTATTTATTTATTTATTTATTTTTCAAATTTATAGGCCACCCTTCTGGCAACTCAGTGTGGCGTGTAGCAGTAAAATAAGTACAAAAATTAAAAATACTCCAAAATACATACAATAAAAAGTGAACGTAAAATTTTAAACCCAATATAAAACAAATATACAGACACCACTCATTTATACTACTGACAAGCAGCTACCGCTCAACGGCCCAAGAGCTGCAGGCACAAGTGTATTTTTAAAGTTTTTCAGAAGACCAGGAGGGTGGGGGTGGTAATAAGTACAGAACTCTGGAAGCCTTCAGTCAGAAAAGATCAAACTCATTAACTTAACACCAAAAGGTTTATTGTCCACCAGAAAGTATAGTTACAAAGAATACTTTCTAACGAGGAACTGACATGGAATATTGAAAGGAAGCACATCTATTAGGAAAGGAAAAAAAATTGAGATCATTTTAAACCAGAATATATATCTCATATAGTATCAATTCCAACCTGACTTGGTTTACACAAAATGCCATATATGCAGTTTGGAGGGAACTTCAGATAGGGGCAGGGAGTGTCTTCTCCAAGTTTGAGGTTCCAAAGGTATAAACCTAAGAAAAATTATACAATATGGCCACAGTTGAGCCCAAAATTTCCGTTAAGGCAGTTATTAGATGAGTTTTGCCTCATTTTATGACCTTTTTTGGCTACAGTTAAGCATATCACTGCAGTTGTGGTCATGAAGCAATTCCAGCTTTTCCTGATGACTTTCTGCTTGTCAGAAGATGGCTGGGAAGGGTACAAATGGCGATCGCATGACCGAAGCACAATGCAAAGGTCATTGTAACCTAATCCAAATATTTTGAATAATACAGGGAAAGTCTACTATAATACGATATACTGTTTTCTGAAAGAAGAATATACCATTTATGGCCATTCTAAGTCAATGCCATTGAAAATTGGTCATATGCCATTTTTTTCAATTGCACTGAAACTTGGAATGGTCACTAAATGAATGGTTGTAAGTCAAATACTACTCGTATACAACATGTGTATGCGTCTTCCAGAAAACACTGCATAATAGCTTAGCAGCAGGGGTTTCTTTGTTTCAATCAAAAGATTTGGATAAAGATAGGCTGTAGTTCTAAGAATACAAATTATTTATATTCTCCTTTTCCATGGTATAATTCAGAGAATGCCTCCCTTCTCTCCAGAATAGATTTCCTTTGAAATAAATCAGTTCTACCCTTTCCCAAAATACAAACATCCAAAATTCATCCATTTTGTATTGGATATGTTGGGTATACCAAATGGAAGAAATCTGGGTCATTGTTTAACCTTTCTTAGTGAAAACAACACATAAAAATGTTTAATACTGCAGATCTAATGATAACACTACCTACCGGTAGTTTGGATTATATGACTTACAGAAATAGAAGAGAAGACATATTCTTTAAAAATGATGATGTTTATAGATCCTTAGTTAAAACTGAAGCTTCCCTATATTCACTTCTATTAGATCTTTCTGGTTTGCATTAATATTTTCAACATAGGACTGTATGCCTGTTACCAATAAATCTTAAAACAGACTCCTTGGCCACACAAATAACATTTTGTTCTCTTTCTAAAACATTGTGTCCAGCACAGCTGCATCAGTCTTCTCCAATCTCCCAAACTGGAGTTCTTTGTTTAAGATCTATTGTTTTGTATTGTTTTGTATCTAATTCTGTTCCATATCACCCCTATAGTAAGCTTTGTAGTAGTTCAGAACTACTAGAATGCAAAGTTAGTTTTGTCGAAATAACATCCTGCATTCTTGCAATTAGAGCTATTGCTATATTTTAGAAGCAGATAACATACCATTGAGTGCACTTTTTCTCATGTTTTTTTTAAATGCAGTGTTGGTATCTAGAAGTCTCAAAGAATCTAGGCAGAATTATGTCCAGATTTTCCCCAAAAGACTACTTGGTTTTGACTTTTAAAGAAATTAATTAAATTGTTGACATATTTTATTAAGATTATCTCAGTTTTTGCTTCTTGGGAATATGTTGCAAAAACCTAAATGTGTGTCCCAAAGTATGCATCAAGGGTTTCCAAATTGTGCTATACAAACTCTGCTTTTTAGATTTGGAGATAATCTTTAAGATAGTTGTATGCCTATTAATGTTGAGAAATTCTAAAACAATTATCTTATCTCTATTTCTCCTTTTTGATCCATTTGTTGTTACCATTTTCCAGGGGCAATTAAGATAATTCCAGATGGTTATGCAACAGACATGATCCAATCATAGTAAACTTTTATTTTCTTCAGTGTTTTTCTCTGAAAGCCAAAAAACCATCAACTCACTATTTTTGGGAAATGAAATGTTTTGCAGCAATCAAATTTTAAGTCTTTGGAAAAGAACATCAAATCTAAAGCAACGGCTATAGCAATAGCATTTAGATTTATATACCACTTCCTAGTGCTTTCCACAGCCCTCTCTAAGCCGTTTATAGAATCAGCATGCCATCAACAATCTGGGTCCTCATTTTACCCACCTCAGAAGGAGGGAGGACTGAGTCAACCTTGAGCTGGTGGTGAAATTTGAACTGCTGAACTACAGCTAGCAAGTTAGCTGAAGTAGCTGCAGTGCTGCACTCTAACCACTGCGCCACCCCGGCTCTAAAGGCAACTGGATGGCTTACTGTGTTCTATCCTGTTGCCTTTAGAACGTGATAAGGAGAATCGTCATCGTAAACGCAGCCACAGTCGTTCACGGAGTCGTGATAGGAAACGTCGCAGTCGTAGCCGTGACAGGCGCAACAGGGATCAGCGCAGTGTTTCACGAGATCGCAGGAGGCGCAGGTATGGATCTTCAACAATATTTTTATTCTGAGTAGAAAATATTAGGCAAAACATCAGAAACATGGATCCTTTTGCCTTTCAGAATTATGCAGAATAGTGATTTTTCTGAAAACTAAATTTAGATAAAGATTTTGTTTACATTGAGACCAGAATAATAATATTTACATGCTGTTTTTATTACTGTTGTTAGCCGCCCCGAGTCTACGGAGAGGGGCGGCATACAAATCCAATAAATAAAATAAAATAAATTAATCCAGATCAGAGACCAAAATTCAATAATTTTTGTAATATTGGCAAGTGGAGCTAATTAATTCTTGTTGGAAATGGATGATTATTCAGTTATTTTGCTGAAACTAAATTTGTTAGGAAAGTGTGTTCAAGGATCGCCAAAATAAAAGCAGTTATGTCAAAACTATATGAGAACATGCTAAAATTGTATCTGGGCAGTATGTCCTGTCAGTTATGTACTATATCCTTTCTAGTGTTGCCAACTGTTTTGCCTTTGCTTATTGAATTGGAAAATGAAGATTTTTTTAAAATAAAATGTGGAATTGAAATCCTAAATGCTTTACAGTTACATTTCTATTTTTCTTCTCCTTGTCTTTAAACTTCTGTTTCCTTGACAAGTAGGGCTATTGCAGTCTCTTGCTGTATCTTTACCTTCTATATGACATACAAGGTCCTTTCCAATTCTGTTATACTATGTTGTATGTAATTGAAACAGCTTTATTAATTTGTTTTAAAAACCTGGAATCTTATTATTGGCAATAGCACTTAGACTTACTGTATATATGCTTTACAGTGCTTTTACAACCCTCTCTCTCTAAGCAGTTTACAGAGTCAGCATATATCCCCCAACAATCTGGGACCTCAGTTTTCCGACTTTGAAAATACGGAAGCCTGAACCTGATGAGATTCAATCTGCCAAATTGAAAGCAGGCAGCAGAAGTAGCCTGCAATACTGCATTCTAACCACTGCGCCACCAGGATTTGATTATTGATAATCAAAAACTCTTCTTACTGATTAATATCTGGAATCCAATATCCTTAATGATAAATACACCTGACCTATGTATTTTTACCTGGGAACTTCTTAAGCCCAGTTAGAAATGTCATATGCCATAATAATAACTGAAAAAAAATTCTTTCTGAAACTTTCCTTAGCAATATCACTTAGATTTATATACCGCTTTAAAGCTCTCTTTAAGTGGTTTACAGGGTCAGCCTATTGCCCCCAACAAATTGGGTCCTCAGTTTACTCACATTGGAAGGCTGAGTCAACCTTGAGCCTGGTGAGATTTGAACTGCCAAATTTCAATCAATCGACAGTCAGCAGATGTAGCCTGAAGTATTGCACTCTAACCAATGTGCCACCGTTTTTGTTTTTCAGATCTCCTCTAAGCCTGTCAGGTCCTCTAAGGTGAGCATTGCCAGTTCTTCCCGGTGCTGGCAAGGGCAATGAAAAGCCACAGGAGGTTTCACTTAAAAAAAGCAATCCTAAAATTAAGGAAAACAATGCAGAATTCATTGTAGGGGTTATTACATTGGCCCTGGATATTAAGAAACACCCCACGGGAATAAACATAGATTTAAGTAGGAATTCATTTTAATTTTAAGACTACAGTAAATTAAATAGGGCTTTTTTTTCTTTCTTCCAACTAATATTTTACTCTTGTTCCCTACTGCAGCCGTTCTCCTCGGCATGAGAAGAAGAAGAAAGTCCGCAAGTATTGGGATGTCCCTCCTCCAGGTTTTGAGCACATTACACCCATGCAGTATAAAGCCATGCAGGGTAGGCTCCTCTTTGCTTAAGTCACCTTGATTCACTCAGTTTTACAACAGAGATAGGCAGTTCGAACCATGGGCAGGTCAGTAATAGAGAGGGGTGGCATACAAATCCAATAAATAAATAAATAAATAACCAGCATAACCTATTAACCAGTTGGTTCATTGCACAGGCACCTTGAGTGGCCTTAATTAAATACATACATACATGCATGCATAGATACATATGGTGAAACATGTTTTGACGATATAGATGAGATACTAGGAAAGGCCACTTAATTAATTAATTTGTATGCTGCCCATTCCCGGAGGACTCTGGGTGGCTTACAACAATAAAAAGACAATGTAAAAACAATTTAAACCCCATTGCATACAATCATACATCTTATTATGGCCAGATCAAAGATGTGTTGGTTAGTCACAGCCCCAAAGCCAGGTTTTGAAGGTTTTCCAGAAAGCAGTAGAGTGAGGGCAGTACGGATCTCATGTGGTAGTTGGTTCCAGAGAGCCGCTGCCGCTGCAGAGAAAGCCCTCCCCCACAACCCTGCAAGTCGGCATTGCTTAGCCAACGGGACCCAGAGAAGGCAAGCCCTATGGGCTATTATCAGTTGCTGGGAACTATGCGGCAGGGGACGGTCCCAAATATAATCTGGCCCTAAGCCATGTAGGGCTTAAAATGTGATAACCAACACCTTGAATTGCATCCGGAGACTAATTGGAAGCCAACGCAGCTCGTCGAGTGTTGGTGTGATGTGGTGTACCTTGCACAGCTGCATTCTGGACTAGTTGAAGTCTCCGAATGCTTTTCAAGGATAGCCCCATGTGGAGTGTGTTGTGAGCTGATAAGGGCACGAGTGACCGTGAGCAGAGCCTCCTGGTCCAGGTATGGCTGCAATTTGGTGCACTAGGCGAACCTGTGCAAAGGTCCTCCTAGCCACAGCTGAGAGATGTTGATCAAGTCTCAGCTGAGAATCCAGGGGGACCCCCAAATTGCGAACCCTTTTTGAGGGGGTTAAAGTTTCCCCTCCCAGAATCAAGGATGGACAGATGGTATAGTTCTTCAGAGACAGTGTCCAAAGCCACTCAATCTTGTTGGGTATAAATTTGAGCCTGTTGACTCCCATCCAGACCCTTACAGCCTCCAGGCACTGGCTCATCACATTTTCACTAAATTGACACGGGGTAGAGATGTACAACTCTCATATTGCTGATTCCTCATCCCGTGCCGTTGGGTGATCTCATCCAGTGGCTTCATGTAAATGTTAAATAAGAGAGAGGACTGACCTTTGAGGCACCCCGCAAAGCAGCAGCCTAGGGTTCGATCTATGTCCTCCTACCAACACTGACTATAATCGATTGGAGAGATAGGAGAACCACAGTATGGTGCCTCCCACTCCCAACTCCCCCAGCAGCCACAGAATGATACCATGGTCAATGGTATCGAATGCCGCTGATACCAGGATAGAGGAATGACCCCTATCCCAGGCCTGCCAGAGGTAATCCATCAGCATGACCAAAGCAGTTCCTGTTATGTAGCTGTACCTGAAACCAGACTGAAAAGAGTCTAAATATTCGACTTCATCCAAAGACCGTAGGAGCTGGTGTGCCACCACTTTCTCTACAACCTTACCCACAAAGAGCAGGTTGGAGACTGTCCGAAAGTTTTTCAACTCGGCTCGATCCAGGGAGGGCTTATCACGGAGGGGCCTCACAAATCTCTGTAAGGCTTGCTGTTCATCTAACAACCAGAGATTTGAGTGTGTGTGTGTACACATACATACATACATACATACATATATAGTAACTTTCAATGATGGGTAAAGATTTTCCATCTCACAGTCTTTGGATTTTTGTGTCTTCAGTTACAATAATTATAGTTATAACCTTCAATCATATTACAAAATACATAAAAAGACCATAATGAGGATTTAAAATGAGGGTAATTTATTACATTGATAAACTGCCTGGCTATCAGCATCTCTGGATGGATTATAAATTGGTAAAAAGATTTAAGGACTAGAAATACTGAAACAGTATAAAACAGAAGAACAGACATGGTAAGCAAAATAAACCACGATAGGAACAAGGAAAATAGTTGTCCATGCCTCGGTGAACAAACATGTTTAATAGATCATTTCTGAAATGTACCTATGTGTCACAATACCACAGGAGTGCATAGGAGCTAAAATGGTATGTCAAACTAAACTTATTAAATGTCAGTTGAAGGCATATCTATTTGCAAGTCATAGCCACAAAATTGTTTGTCTGTGATTTAAGAATAAGCACATTTTAACTGCTACTGAATTTTATTAACCACAGAGCTTAACATAGAGATTGTTCTATGGTATATGCGACAGAACATCTAGGCTTTATTAATCATAGACCAAATGCATATTTATTTTTGGTTGCTGTCTTTTCAGCAGCAGAACTGTGTAATGTTATTAATCTTAAATCCTAGACTGGCAGTTCTGTGGCTATGCTTCTTAGAAGGGAGAGGCAGTGAGCATGAGTGAACTAGTTTGATATATTGGCTAAGGTGCTGGCTTGGAAATCAGAAACCCTTGCGTTCTAATCCTACTTTAGGCATGAAAGCTGGTTGGGTGATTTTGGATCATTCATTCTCTACTTCACTGTTCCATGTACATTTTAATAACACCTTAATTCTCACTGTTGCCACAGATTGTTTACGGCTCTTCAAAATGTTCAATAAACTATTCTGAATGCTTTGGAAGTGTCCTATCTTCAAAACAGACTTATTTTAAGCCACTTCTGTAACACACAAAATAGGGCTGTTTGGAGTTGGCATTTTTCATAATGGAGCATTTTGTACATCCTTAATCCTGTGTATTTATATCATCAAGACTTTTGCAATCTAATGTTTTTATCAGGAGAATCAGAACTGGTAATTTTCACTATTTTTCCCCATTTCTAGCTGCGGGACAAATTCCAGCTACAGCCCTATTACCAACCATGACTCCAGATGGGCTGGCAGTAACACCTACACCTGTACCTGTAGTCGGCAGTCAAATGACGCGACAAGCTCGACGTCTCTATGTTGGCAATATCCCCTTTGGAATCACTGAGGTACTTATTACCTCATTCTGTTATCTCTGCTCAGCCTTGAAACTTTTTAGCTTCAAAAGTGCTCAATTTCAGTGACACCACCAGAAAAACCTCCGTCTGGTTTAGTATTTGTTTCTTCTTTTTTTTAAAGAGATGGGGTTAAGAATGGAAATGATAGTGCCTCACTACCCAGAATTCCACCACTTCCAGTCTTATTTGCCATTTTTGAGTCAAAAACATATTTGACATTTTGCCATTGAACCTGAGGGATTGCAAAAGGAATACTGGATGTTTAAGTTGGGAGAGCCAATTGAACTTTGTTAAATGCAGCCATGCTCAGACGCATTATGACTTGGCATCTTAGTGACTCACATTTGATAGTTATAAACTTTTGGAGTACTGTCTGGTGTTTTTCCTCAATAAATCACGTGAAATGAATATCTGCTTTCCCTGAACTGGTGCCTTCCAGATATAATGATGGGAATTGTAGCCAGACTATAAGGATATCCTAAATATTCCTTCCTATCAGATCATGTCTTCTCCTCACACATTTTAAGTATTTTTTTTAAAAAAAACACATTTGATTTGTGGTTACTGTTATCCACATTTTTGAGGTTTGGTGAAATAAGAGACATATCCATTCTTGGAGCTAGAGCCAAAATTGGTTAAATGATGTCTTGAAGCTGTGCTGAGTATACAGAAAAAACAGCTCAACTTTTTATCTATGTGATACAGATAAGAGGATGCTGTTTTCAAAGGTCATTTTCTTGTTTTACATTATGAGCCAAAGTGACTCCAATGAGTTGCTCAGTTTAATATAGCATCTCTTCTTGTGGCATCTCCTAACTTTGTTTTCTACAGTTGATATTTACATTTGGTCAACATTGTTGGTCTGAAGTGGTGAATTCTGATTTAAACATTCAGATATGGGAATGGGGAATTATTATTTCATTTCATTAAACATGTTACGGCTGCTACTCCACTAGACCCTGGGCAGCATTATATTTTATTTGCAGTCCTGACTGTAACTCAGTGGTGCTTATATTTAATAGAGGGGAATGTATTAAAACCTAAATGACCAGAGAAATAAATATGGTTGCTTGTTATTTAATTATCCCTACCAAAAAGAAAAAAAAAGACCAAAGAGTTTTCCATTTCTTTTAAAGTGAATAATGTATGGGACTGCAATCCTCATACCTTCAGTTTGCTACCATCATAGCAGGCAAGTAGGAAATGTTGTTTTATAATCTATTTGTGGTCCAGGTTATCATTCCAGCTTGTATCATACATCTACTCTGCATCTCTTTCTATGATTCCAATAGGAAGCAATGATGGATTTCTTCAATGCCCAGATGCGCCTTGGTGGCCTTACTCAGGCTCCCGGTAATCCTGTCTTGGCAGTGCAAATTAACCAGGATAAGAACTTCGCTTTTCTGGAGGTGAGTTTATAGTGACTCAGGACAAGTTTAAAACACCACTGATTTCCTTGCATGATTATGATCCTTGAGAAATCAAAGGGAATGCATAAAATTGTTTGTTTCATGTAGACTTACTGAATATTCAAAATATAACATTGTTGGACCATGTTCACGAGTTCTTTTTTGTGTATGAGGCTCTTTTAATAGTAATATGAGCCACGGTGATGCAGTTAGAATACGCAGGCTATTTCTGCTGACTACCAGCTACCTGCAATTTGGCAGTTCAAATCTCACCAGACTAAGTTGACTCTGAGGTGGATAAAATGAGGATCCAGATTGTCAAGGGCAATATACTGACTCTGTGAACCGCTTAGAGAAGGCTGTAAAACATGAAGTACAGTGATCCCTCGAGTATCGCGAGGGTTACGTTCCAAGACCCCTCGCGATACTCAATTTTTCGCGATATAGTGGTGCGGAAGTAAAAACACCATCTGCGCATGTGCGTCCTTTTTCCATCGCCGCGCATGCGCAGATGGTGGAGTTTGCGTGGGCGGCGGGGAAGACCCAGGGAAGGTTTCTTCGGCCGCCCAGCAGCTGATCTGCTCGGCAGCGCCGCAGCAGCGAGGAGCCGAAGATCGGGGTTTCTCCAGGTCCCGTCAACTAGACAGTGTCAGTTGGCGGGACTTAGGGGAAGAGCCTTCTTTGTGGGGGCCCCGGCCCTCTGGAATCAGCTCCCCCCCCCCCCGAGATTCGCGGTGCCCCCATCCTCCTCGCCTTCCGTAAAAGTTTAAAGACCTATCTGTACCACCAGACTTGGGGCCATTACATCCTAGCCCCCTTGCCAACGAGTGTAGTAAGCCTTGCTGTGTGAATGGGAATGAATGATTTTAATTGTTATTAGAGTTTTTAAAGTTTTTTAGCTGTATTAATTGTATTTTTCAGATATGTATATTGTATATTGTTTTGATATGTTGTGAGCTGCCCCGGATCCTCGAAGAGGGGCGTCATCCAAACCAAATAAATAAATAAATAAATAAATAAATAAATAAATGCATCTTTTGCTGATGCTACTCTTGGCTGAATGTCTGCATTTAAAGCATGGAATTTGTAGGAACAGGAAAAAAGTTAACATGAAATAGATTGTATGTCATGCATTAATGGACAGGAGCTAGAAGTAAAAAGTGAAATGTATGGTTTGTAGAAACAAACCCATCACTTCTAACCTTCTTCAAAATAAATACTTTTGTGCAGCTTAAAGATGAAGAAGTTGAATTGTTTTGAACCTTAATCTTGATAAACATGAATATGCGTTTAACTATGAGTTATTGGCCCCAAGAGTATGATGAAAAAAAATTGTAATCTTCTACAATGTTTGTTAGAATAAAAATGCTAGATATAATGCAGTGGTTGTGTGAGTTGGATTTTATCTGACTGAGTTTCTTGAGCTTCTTTGATTTCTAACCTCATTTTTTATTTTTATTTTTTGTATTTTATCAACTCTAAATGCTTTATGGATAAATGCATAAATCACCACTTCAGCTCAAGGCATGTCTCCTTGGGTGTACAAAGTAATAGCTTCCTTGTTCTAAGTACAGTGGTACCTCAAGATACGAACCCCTCGTCTTACAAACAACTCATGATACGAACCCGGGGTTCAGAAAAATGTTGCCTCTTCTTACGAACTTTTTTCGAGTTACGAACCGGCATTCGGAGACAGCTGGGAAGCCGCGCGGCTGTTTTAAAAGGTGACAGCCGGGCGGCGGGGCTTCCCAGAAGCCTCCTGAACGCCGGTTCATAACTCGAAAAAAGTTCATAAGAAGAGGCAAAATTTTTCTGAACCCCGGGTTCGGTTCGGGAGGTTGCTGGGAAGCCCCCCAGCGCGGCTGTGACCTTTTAAAACAGCCGCGCAGCTTCCCAGCAGTCGCGGAACGCCGTTTTTTTTGCGGGGGTTTTTTTGGTTGCACGGATTAATTGACGTTACATTGTTTCCTATGGGAAACAATGTTTCCTCTTACGAACCTTTCATCTTACGAACCTCCTCCTTGCACCAATTAAGTTCGTATCATGAGGTATTACTGTATTCTGCTATCTGGAAGATTATTGGTGAGAATTTCATTCCTTGTAAATTTTGCAAGACATGTAACTTCTAAAGAGCCTACTGTTTTCATAATTGGGCACTGATAATCTAATCTCATATAAGCCTAAATTTAATTAGAGATGACTATTTTGTTTCTTGATCTTGAGTAGTAGCCATATACAGTATTCTATAAGAGACAATGATACTGATTTCCCCCATTCCCCATCTAACAACCCGCCCACCTTTTTTTTCTGCTCTAGTTTCGTTCTGTGGATGAAACTACACAGGCCATGGCTTTTGATGGGATCATTTTCCAGGGACAGTCATTGAAGATCAGACGCCCCCATGATTATCAACCACTTCCTGGGATGTCTGAAAACCCATCAGTTTATGTGCCAGGTAGGTTTATCAGACTTTTGTTGAATTAAAAAATGATGATTATATAATATACAAGGAAGGGAAAATTTAGCAATGTTTTATGCAGCGTATGGATCATTTCATGTCTTTTCCTGCCATGTCAACCCACTTCCTTCTTATAGGTGTCGTTTCCACAGTGGTCCCTGATTCTGCTCATAAACTATTCATTGGTGGTCTGCCAAACTATCTTAATGATGATCAGGTCAGTCTGGTAATATGACACAATTCAGGATAACACGGGCAAGTGCTTCACTCTCCATTTTTCTTAATTTTTAAAAAGCTGGGACATGTTTTGTACTCTCTAATTCTTTGTTAAAGCCAGTCAATAGCCAGCTTGATCCAGCATTTTATGGGAAATCCTTCTTCTCCTGAAGTATTTACTAATTTTAATAACCTTACAAAAGCCAGATAAGTCTTTAAAGGCTAGTTTAATTCTTCAAAATTCCATGCCACTATGAAGATTTGGCTGTTATTTGGTATGATGGCAGCGGTTGACATTGTTTTTTCCTTCTCCATCAGGTCAAGGAGTTGCTCACTTCCTTTGGGCCCCTGAAGGCTTTCAACCTGGTGAAGGACAGTGCCACTGGCCTGTCGAAAGGTTATGCCTTCTGTGAATATGTGGACATCAATGTCACAGACCAGGTAGGGCCAGCCTCCCTTGTTCATCCTTTTTTTCATTTTTGCTCTGCAGCGGCCCGCCGATCTTCCCGGGATGGGGGGTTCTTTGTCCTTTGAGCAGGTGGGGTGTTTTTTTCTCTCCTCCTCCCCTCTAGGGGGTGCCAGCTTTTCTCTCCTTTACAGCACAGCTGCTGACTTAGCGGCAGACACCATCGAGTTAGTTTTCTGATCACTTCTGCTTTTTGTTCCCCCCAAAAAAACAACAACTCTCCCCGAATGTTAGTCGGAGAAGGCTTCGGCCTTTTTGCGAAGACCCTGGCCGCCGTGCCCGACCGAGAGCCGGTAAGAAGCCCTCCCCTCACCAGTCAGGGAAGAGCCGGGTCCGTAGTGCATTTCACCCATTTCCCTACCCCCAGTAAATTCTGTTTTGTATCCCTAATAACTATGTTTCCTTTCTCCCGCTGTGCTTTGTGTTACAGCGGGGGGAGGCGGAACATGCCCATAACCAGCAGACATGCTTGCTAACTCCAGTGGGAGTTATAAAATGCAAGTATTGACATTTATAGTTTTACAATAAAACAAAGGAAAAGCACCCCAGCTTCCCCTTGTCCTGTTGGAGAGGGGGGACCTGTGGTGGAGAGGAAACACCCCACAATTCCTAATAAGGTTCAGAGCGTGTCGGTGGTAACTTTGCATGCAGAGCATAAGCTCTTGTTTTTGGGTTGATCTCCATCAGGGTTATGCATGTGTTTCTTTGTAATTGAGTGCCATTGTTAGTGTATATGGATACATGTTTTTAATATATATATATACATATATACATATATTCTCCCCCACATATGCTTCCTGTCCCATACAGTCTTTCTTCCCATATGCTACTTGGGAAGTGTGTGTTTTCCCATGCTCTCCCTTCCCCTCCCTCGGTCTCTCTGCATCAAGGAGAAAGCTTTGGGTTTTTAGCAAAAGCTAAAATCTTGGATGAGATCCAAAATCAGATTGTAAATCTGAGAGCGATAGATATTTACCTCTCTAACCTCCTAGACCACCAACGTCCAAAAATGGATTCACAGATTAAGAAGACAACAATATTACAAAAAAAAGTAACAGTAGCTCCAAGAAAGCATACAAAAGACATTTTCTGTGCTATTCCCGGGCCAAAGAGGCCTGTCAAACACCCTGACCTGGGAAAAGAGCCAAGGTTTTAGAGTTCATTTGAAGGGGGTCAGGTGAAAGCTGTATGAATCTCTGGGGGATCCTGTTCTAAAGGGTAGGTTCAGTAACTGAAAGTTCATTTCCTGCAAGATAACATTGCTTGATCAGTGGAATCCAAAGCAAGCCAAATCTGATTATAGGGAACAAATAGATGCAATAAGAGATGGATGGCCCCTTGGATACAACCTACACCATGTGGGGCCTTATGGTCATAACTAGCATCTGGAATTGCACCAGGGAGTTTACTGATAATCAGTCCAGCTCAAAGCAAAAGGATTTGTTACATGGGCAAAATGTCTACATGTCATTGCTATGTCAATGCAGAGTGAGCCAATTACAGCTTTTCCTTCATCATTAAGAGCAGCCTCAAATAGTGCAAGCTGTAATAGCCTACAAACTACCGTGTTTCCCCTGAAAATAACCCCCCCCCCCAAATTACTTTCCGTGAAAAGGGGGGGAATGATATGCCAGGAGCCACTTTTTTTGTGCCGGGCACTCTTGGCCAGGAGAGCAAAAGGTGGGTGCGCATATGAGTCTGTGGAGAGGGGCGGCATACAAATCTGATTAATAAAATAAATAATATCCCACGGGATTAGCTTGGCTCCTCTGGGCTCTGCCTACAGCAATTTGAAATGCTCTTCTGCCTGCGAGGAAGAGGAAGCGAGCATTGGTCCCTGCCTTGCTGTCTCCTCACAAGCAGGGGCACATTTCAAAAGGCAGCACAGAGGAGCCGGGCCCATCCCGTGAGGTGTGCGTACCTGTCTCTCGCTTGCTCTTCCTCTCTCTCCCGGCCAAAAGAGCCCACTGCAGAAAGAGCAGCTCCCAACCGGAAGAGCAAGGGTAAGCAAGAGGCGCAAGTGTACACATTTTACAGGACTAGCTTGGCTCCTCTGGACTGCCTCCAGCAGCATTTTGAAACATGCTCCTGCCTGCATGGAGGTGGCGAGGCGGGTCGGGTACACTGAGCCCACAAGTGCAGGGCTTGAGAGCAGACGGGTGTGTCCTGCCCATCCCTGTTGCTGCGCCTTTGGCTTTGCCTCCCGCTGCTGGCTCCCTCACTTGCCGGCTTGGGACACTCATCCTCCACCTGCCCTCCCTATGTCCTTCAGGACGGGGGATTCAGGTGAGAGCGGTACATGGTTTTGTGTCCACTGACCCATCCCTGCCTCTGGCTCTCTTTTAAAAGAAAATCTCTTGCGACTTTGAGAAGTTTGATTGAACTTGCAAGAAGTTTTCTTTACAATTG
Source organism: Erythrolamprus reginae (assembly GCF_031021105.1). Lineage (NCBI taxonomy): Eukaryota > Metazoa > Chordata > Lepidosauria > Squamata > Dipsadidae > Erythrolamprus > Erythrolamprus reginae. Next base: position 134,376,437 of record NC_091963.1, on the reverse strand, counting down.
GTTTGTCTGGAAACAACGCCAAGGAACGTAACAGAGCTACAAATGTTAGGTAGGATGCGCGTCTTGTGGCCCAACACGTCCCACCTGCCAGAAATGAGTGTCTGTGAGACTCGCTATGCCACCGCTGCTGCCTTGCGGAGCAGGACTCTGCAAGGTTTGTGCCATTGCATACACGAACGGCAGCAGGACCCCAGCTGTGCTGTATGATGAAGCTCGCAGCAGTCCTGCAGTTTGTCCATGCAACGGCAAAACAAGCCTTGCAGAGTCCTGCTCCACGAGGCAGTGGCAGTGGGCCAGTTGCTTAGCCAGCACCAAGAACAGGGAGGGGAGCCATCGGCGATGAGCCATTCAGTCCCATGCTCGCCATCTACTGCACCCCCAGAATAAGCCCTCCTCTGATAATATGGCCTAGGCCATATTTCAAGATTCAAAAAAATATAAGGCCCTATCTTGTTTTCAGGGAAGCACAGTAGGTAGCCAGGGCCTGCATGAATATGAGGAGAGCCTCATGATTTGAAAACGGGTGCATTTGAACTAAAACATGTGCAAAGACCTTCCTGTTTACACTGGCTACCTGCTCTTTGAACAGGAATTGCAAGTCCAGGAAGACCCCCATATTGTGCACCAATCCAGGAAAGGATAGTGTGATCTCATTCAGAATGAAAGATCCCTGGAACTGCCAGAGTCCAAATATCCACAGCTACTCTTGATGGGATTGAGTTTGACATGTTCGTCCCCAGAGCCTACAGATACCAGGATAACTTACTTTACTTTTTTGAGATGCACAACTGAATATCATCCATGTATTAATACCTGGGTCCCCAACCTTTTCTATACCCCTAGAATGCTTCTGATATATTCTCCCACCCCTTACAAAAAATAATTATATTGAAACTTCTAAACCCAAGTTTTTGCACCCCCTGGAATATCATCTTGCACCCCAGATTGGGAACCCTTGTATTAATAGTAGGAGGAGTAAAAGTGTTCAGCCCAATGATATCCCACAAATTGCAGGCTTTGGAAAGGCTAACCGGATTTTTTGATTTTTAAAAAATATTAAAATACAGTAATACCTCGTCTTACGAGCCTAATTGGTTCCCGGGGGAGGTTCGTAAGGCGAAAAGTTCGTAAGGCGAAACATTGTTTCCCATAGGAAACAATGTAAAATGAATTAATGCGTGCAACGGGAAAAAAAACCCCGCCGCCCGACTGTCACCTTTTGAAACAGCCGGGGGGCTTCTCGGCGGCCTCCCGAACGCCAAACTCGGAAGTTCGGGTTTGGCGTTAGGGTTCAGGAGGACGCTGAGAAGCCCCCCGGCTGTTTCAAAAGGCGGCGGCCTCCCGAAACCGAACGTTTGCCGAACTTCCGGGTTCGGCGTTCAGGAGGCCGCCGAGAAGCCCTGCCGCCCGGCTATCGTCTTTTGAAAGAGCCAGGGGGCTCCTCGGCGGCCTCCGGAACGCCAAACCCGGAAGTTCGGGTTTGGCGTTCAGGTTCAGGAGGACGCCGAGAAGCCCCCCAGCTGTTTCAAAAAGCGACAGCTGGGCGGCAGGGCTTCTCGGCGGCGGGGGGTTCGTAAGACGGAAAAAGTTTGCAAGAAGAGGCAAAAAATTTCCGAACCCCAGGTTCGTATCTCGGGTTGTTCGTATGGCGAGGGGTTTGTATCATGAGATACCACTGTATATATAATATAATATTTTATATTATATTAGGAAATAGTGCAGCTTGATCAAACTTCAGGTAATTTGGTTGGATATTAAGATAAATGCTCTAAATGTAAAAAAATAATTCCACAGAGGCGTGGACCCAAGAAAGTCATAGCTCTAGCATATGGATCATTCTGAGGTTGCCATCAAATTGCTATTTGTAATGCAATAGAAATACATTGATTACATGGAGAATATTTTCTATTCTATTTACGTTTACATTAAATCAAATGCTACCAATAATCCTGGTTTGACTGTTGCTTCAATAAATCCTTTGAAGGAGCATGTATTTGAAAAGCTATTAAATAAAGGTTATTTTTAGTGAATCTACCCTGTTTCCCCCAAAATAATTTCCTGATAATAAACTTAATCAGGCTTTTGAGTGCATGGCAATAGGGCCAAGTGCTTATTTCAGGGTTCAAAAAAATATAAGGCAGGGTCTTATTTTTGGGGAAACATGGTAATAGAGAACCTGATAGAGATCTGTATTTTTCTGAGTATAAGATGCAGCTTTTTGTCCCCCAAAAGAGGGTGAAAATTTGGGTGATTTTATACACCAAATTTGGCCTCTGCTTCCCAACAATTTACCTCCTTGCAGCAAACAACGCAGAGCCTGATTACTATAAGCAATTGATTATCAGCCTCCTGACTAGGGGCCTATGTGCTACCGTGTTTCCCCGAAAATAAGACAGCGTCTTATATTAATTTTTGCTCCCAAAGATGTGCTGTGGCTTATTTTCAGGGGATGTCTTATTTTTTTTCAGTGAATTGTATCCTGTATCCTGCTGCAGAAAAAATGCATCCAAACATGCAACCGCATGTTGGATGCATGTTGGATGTGTTTTAAATCTGATTGATGCAACGTTTTGGGATGCAATTTATGGACAGCAGTGTTATTCTTTTTTTTTATGTACGCTGAGCATATGCACCAAGACAAATTCCTTGTGTGTCCAATGACACTTGGCCAATAAAATTCTATTCTATTCTATTCTAATGTTCTGTTTGGGAATGCTGAGAAACCAAACATCTCCTACGTCTTACTTTTGGGGGATGCCTTATATTAGGCCATTCTACGAAATCTCTCCTACGTCTTACTTTCAGGGGTGACTTATTTTCGGGGAAACAGGGTAACATGAAAGTGAAACTAAAACTGCAAGGAGGCAAATTACTGAGAGACAGAGGCATAATTTTATTTACTTGTGTTAATTAGACTGCTGAAACTGGATGCTGCAAGGATAATAACTATAAATGTCTATAGAATGTTCAAATTATTAAACTTATTTTTAAAAGACTATTTTATTATTGTTCTAGACAATAAAGTAAAGATGTTTTTTAAAATAAATGCTTGATCTAGAGAGGCCCAGTGCTACTGTATTTTTTTAAATAGTAGAGAATAATGTATACAGCACCTGTACAAGTATAATTGAAATATAATAGTGTCCTGTTTTAGTATTAAGATAAGGCAGCTAAGTTAAACCTTGTCTTAGTCATATTTGGAATAGATCTATTTAAATAATTGGGAAGAGTTAGTGTGACTACACTTAAAAAAACCTTTCTGGCATTGATATACTGCCATAATGTACATTTCTCAAATTCTTTGCTATTTCTATGGGTCAGGCACACATGCACAGAAATACACAGTAAACAATATCATCTGTACTGTTTGCTGGGAGGCAGAGGCAGATCCCCCCCCCCTTTGTTTTCCTCCCCCAAAACTAAGCTGCATTTTATATATTCTGTGCATCTTATACTCTGGAAAATACGGTATTTGATTCCACAGATTCTTAAATGTATAGCTTAAGTTATAACTTTCATTTTGCCCATACAGTTTTAAGAAGTGTTGATTGAGTTGTTTCCTTGGATGAGATTTTAAATGAAGTCTTCTACATCTAATTGGAAACTGTCCCATGAACCATTCCCTTCTGCTGTTTATATAACTTGGAATCTATACATGCTTTACAAATTAGATGCTAACAGGTGTTATGTGCTGGAAGAAGACCTAAAATTTTAAACTGCAGATAATTAGAATGTTGAAACAATTCTGATCTCTGTACTTAGCAATTTTTGGGAAAAGGGACAATCCTGGCCAAGTGCCATTAAAGGAAAGAAGAGTAGCATTATGTCAGCTGGAATAAATGAAAATTATTTTCTAACTAGAAAGTGCATAATTTTATCAAACTTTGGTATAATAATCATTTTTAAAATTGTCCTTTTCCCTCTCTTGGTTCTGTGTCTTATACTCTTACTTTCTCTAAAAACAAATTTCTAAAAAATTGTCTCTGAGAAAATTAGATACTGAAAATTTGTGCTCACGTGTATATTTTGACGTTACACAGTCGTGAATACAAGTTCTAGATCATAACTTGAATATTTTGGCCAAGTTATAGTTTCATACATATGATTGCTCCATCTTTTCCTGAAACAGCCCTTCATCCACTGAATTCTGTGTGGAAGAGGATTAGTAAATTTGTTTGTCAGCTTTTTACTTAATTGATAATGCTGAAATGTGCATTCTTTCATAAACCTCAATTTCTATATTGTAGCTGGGAAATTATTTGGCTCATAATCTTGCTTCTGAAATTGGTCTGTGTGGAAAACAAATTCTCAATATTGTAAAACCTGATAATAAATTATTTATTGGGGCTGGACTGGTAAGATGTAAACTCCCAAAGCATGACAACCTCAAATTAGTGGAATTCTCATTCTGAAAAGTATGTGGTCTCATCTGCCTCCTTTTAAAATTTTCTGTCTTTGTTGGCAACATTTGGCTGAGGCTGAACTCTCACCTTTGCTCTTCTCCTTCATGCAGACAGTCTTGTTGACTCATCTTAATCCCTTCCAACAAGATCTATTTTTTAAAAACATGCTGATTTTGAGGCCCGGCAGGTAAATAACTAAATGTGATATTAAATCCAAGAGCAGTGCAGTTCAGGTAGGAATCTGGTGGGGAGGGGGTATAAAAGAAGCTACTTTTTGTGTATGAATGTGTGGATGTTTTAGAGCTTGGGGCAGAGGGGTGTGTGGTTGGTGACCTCAGAGGCTCATGTTTTGAAGTGTCTGGATTCACTTTTGTTTTGCCCTCGCAGGCCATCGCGGGGTTGAATGGCATGCAGCTGGGTGACAAGAAGCTTTTGGTGCAGAGAGCCAGCGTGGGAGCTAAGAATGCTACTCTGGTGAGAAAAGAAAGGGATTGGGATGAGGAAGAAATGGTACCAAATAACAATTTTTTTCAGGATATATTTGCAGGTTCTGTTTCTGAAAGTTAGAAGATTGGTCGTACCAGTACTGTCAAATGCCAGTGGTTGTAGGCATAGGGAAACTATTCATGTTTTACCTTGCTTAATGAGAGATAAGCAATTTTAGGCCAAACAAAGTTCCCAAGCCTTCTAAGTTATTCCAGAAATAAGTCTGTATGAAGTAGGGAAAATTCTTCAAATTTGAATCAGCATGTCACCCTTGGCTTGGCGATATCGAAACATCTTTAGTGGCTCTGGCTTTCAGACAAAAGAGAATCCAAATGAGATAGACAAGGCTGGTGTGTATTGCCATCTTTATCTTCTTCTCTACCCAGAAGCTCCTAGTGCAGCTGCCCTGCTGGCTTGACTGTCCCCATTGTCTTTCCAGCACTTTCACGCCCTCCCTTCAGCTGCTGCCACTAATTTCTCGTTGAGTATTCCAGAAAGCTTCATGATATTCTAAAACACTTTTGTTCAGATCGTGAACTGACTTTTTAGTTTTCATAAAGGTCTATTTAGTGCATAGACTTTATTTTCTGTATTTTTGTATGTAGGAGCTATAGTAATAAAATGTTTGCATCACATTTATTTTTGTATCCAATTCTTATTTTTATATTAAACCTATCTAGCCAGATATACCCAGGATAATTTGAAACCTAAAATGAATCAGTACTTGCAGAAATAGTGTTTTTATAAATACATAAGTGCTGGCATGCTCAGCTGATGCATTGAAGCCATATATTAGAACGCTGATTTCTGGTTATCTAAAAAACCAGTTTCCAAAGTAATCAGTATCATACCCAAAGAATTACAGTGTATGCCCAAAAATTATTAGATGTTTGAGAATCAAATTATTCCTGCTTTTTTTATTTTTACCAGTCATAAAAAACATAAACTGGCAGAGGAGGAATACTTTCCAGAGTTTCAAATTTGGTTTAAAAATAATTAATAGTAGCTGTTTGGTATGTTTGAGATTGAAGGAACTGATATTTGAATTGTTCCAGAAAATAAAATCAAAGCTTGTAAAGGAAAAAATGCAGTATTTTGGTGCCTGTTTGGAAATGAGTTTAAATGTCTGTGTCACTGAATTCCTCTCTCTATGGCTTTCCCTCTCTCTACTCTCTTGCTGTCCCTCCAGAGTACAATAAACCAGACTCCAGTGACCCTACAAGTACCGGGTCTCATGAGTTCACAAGTACAAATGGGTGGTCATCCAACTGAGGTGCTCTGCCTCATGAATATGGTATTACCCGAGGAGCTCCTGGATGATGAGGAATATGAAGAGATTGTTGAGGATGTCCGCGATGAGTGTAGCAAGTATGGTGTTGTCAAATCCATTGAAATCCCCCGGCCTGTTGATGGAGTTGAGGTGCCTGGTTGTGGAAAGGTACTTAATGGTTGTTGGGGGGGTGGGGATGGTGTTTTAGAGGGAAATGAAGAAGCTATTGCTCTCTTAACATAGAGTGCTTCTGTTCTTATCTGGCTCCATGAGCTCTAAGGTATACATGGGACATAGAAGGGTTCAATCAGATGGCTCTGCTCTAAAGCACAAGCCTATCTACTATGGACTGAAGAGATTGAATCATGGGAATCCAAATTAGGATTTCTTTAAAAGAGTGGCTTAGTTTCCAAAAATGGCTTTATTGAAGAACCTCCTGGTATCCTATCTCTATAAAGTAAATTGAAAAGACAGTGGGGGTTTTGTTAAGTAAGCCATTTGGTTGCAGCTTGGGTATCAAAAGTGGTTTTTATTTTGAAAAAGACATCTGGACTGATATTTTTGAGGAAAAATGAGATGTTTCTATCTTGGAGGCTTCATCAGTAATATCGGACCTTCACAGACACTTTCACAACTAAACCTGCTTAGTTGTTAAGGGTTGGCTAGGTGCTGTTTGCTTTAAATCAGCCAGCATAAAACTGGGTAGCTTTAAGACTAGTAAGGTGGTGATCAGTTCATAAAGGTAGCTATTTACAAATTTAGTATGATAAGTAAATTAGATTAGATACATGGAAGAAACATGAGAATCAATTTATATAAAAAGTACAGTTGCTTCAGTTTATTTTCCTAGTCACAGGTAAGAGTATGATCTGGGCCAGATTTGAATCCTTTATTTGTCAATTTTTTAAAATGTATCATATTTTCTCTTTTCTTCCCTCACTCTTGTAGATATTTGTGGAGTTTACATCTGTCTTTGACTGTCAGAAGGCCATGCAAGGCCTCACTGGACGCAAGTTTGCAAACCGGGTCGTTGTGACCAAGTACTGCGATCCTGACTCCTATCATCGCCGAGACTTCTGGTAGCCCAGCCCTTGAACCAGCCTTGAGGGGGTTTTGTGGAGGCAGGGGCAACTCGCTGGCCAGAGAGGTTCCTTTAGCAGCGTAGCCTCTTTATATTTTATGGCCAAAATCTGTATTTCCCCCTCCCCCCTTTCCATTTATCCCAGTTCCTTCCTTTTCTAAACCTACCATCAGTCCATCCACCCATGCCCCCCAATGGTTTCCTAATGATGGTTACTCTGTAGTAGAAATGTTGTCTCTTATCCCATATTCCCCCTCCTTTCTCTGTGATGTTTCAGATTTTTTGCTAAAAGGAGTTTTGCTGTCAAAACAGTGGGCCTGTTTTTTGTTGTATTTTCCTTTCTTCTACGCTGTGTGTATGGACAACTATTTCTCTAGTGTTGTCTCTCATAATTAAAACATTTTTTTCCAATTCCCTGGTGTCATTGGGACAACTTCCTCAACTTTAAATCTCTGATTGTAAACTAAGATGTCTGTAGAGATTCTCAGTCATTCAGGTCATGGTTGTCCCAAAGGTGGTTTTTCAGGAGACAACGAGACTTTCTTGTTTTTACTTTTGAAGACATTTCGCTTCTCATCCAAGAACCTTCTTCAGCTCTGAATGGATGGTGGGGAATAGAAAGATTTATATTCCTTGTAGACAGCTGGCCATTTCTATCCTTTTGCTGCAATAACCCTGTAAAACAGAGATCCTCAAGTTTTTTAAATGGGAGCAATTCATGGTCCCTTAGACTTTTGGCAGCCTGGATTGGCGAGGTGGACATGTGACTGGGTGGGTGTGGCTAATTTAGCAGTCCATTTTGTCTTTGTCGTTCTTAATGAACCCAAGGGCATCTATTTATTAAATAACACACTTCCCCACAAAAGGGAAAAGCTCACACTTTCTTGGCACTTGCGTAATTTCAGTACAACAGCAAATTCAGACTTCTTAAAATAGGCCATTAAAACAGAATAAAATAAACAGGATTTCCTTCAAAACAACTCCTGATTATATGTTTCAGAAGACTACACAATAAACCTGAAAACCCCCTTGATTTGGGAAAGAGAATCACTCTTAAAATCCATTAGCATTGCATTTTTCTGAATGCACCATATACCCTTATGTTTTGTAAATTGATTTCTGATGCATTTAACTTATGTGTTATCTTTTGTTACTACTTCCAGAAATATTAATCTGCCTTTCTTACTTTATCTAAAATGAACAGATTTCAAATTATATAAACATCATTGAGAAAGTTTCAGGCAGTACCTTGATGCTAATTAAATCAAAAAGAGGCCAAATCAGGAGAACTGATCAGAAAGGACAGGCCACTTCCAAGTTTCATTTAGAGTTGGATGGGTAACAGAAAGAAAAAAACGTTTAAGTTAAATAGGCCTATATTGGTAATTACATAGCTAATCAGTTTAAGTCCTGAAACACAGGCAATGGAAAAAAAAACCCTCCTGCCAACCTCCCTCAGATGGCTACTCCTGAATTAAAGAAAGCTATCCTGTTTCCCCCAATATTAGACATCCCCTGATAATAAGCGCAGACGGGCTTTTGTGTGCTTATTTCAGGGTTCAAAAAAATATATAAGACAGGGTCTTATTTTGGGGAAAACATGGTAGCAATTGAGCATTGAAGCTAAAGTGGGTGGGGCAGCCTTGTGATCCTGTATGGGCCAGATTAATGGGACTTATCCTGCCCATGGGCTGTAGTTTGAGGACCCATGCTCTAAAATTTTGTAACTGGCCAGCTGTCTGCAAGGAATGTAAATACTTCCATTCCCCACCATCCTGTCAGAGCTGAAGAAGATTCTTGGATGGGAAGTAAAATATTTTCAAAAGCGAAAACAAGAAAATCCAGTTGTGTACTGAAAAAACACCTTTGGGATAAACTAAGATGGTTTAATGTGCTTTTCAAAGGGAAATTTACCAACAAGATGCTAACAGTATCAAAACCTGTCACTAATGTATGAGTAATCCTTAATGATGGTTATTGGGATCAGAATTTGTCACTAAATGCCATAAAATGCAATGTCACATGATTGCTACTTAATTCTGGCAATTCTGTTAGCTGGGATTAAGTGCACCATCAGATGATCACCATTTGAAACTTCCCGCTGGGTTCCCAATTTACAATCTTCATTGCCAGCTTCTGACAAAGTCAGTCAGAAGCTGGCAGTGAAGATTGTAAATGGCAATCAAATGATTACCGTAGAATGTTGCAATGTCATAATTGCAAGCTAGGCACCAAGCACTGGGATCATGATTGTGGGGATGCTCTTGAGGGCTGCAGTTATGAGAACCAGTTGTAAGTATGTGCAACTTTGATTGCTGAACAAATGATCATTAAAGGAGAATTATCTGTACAAGTGTAATGCTGGTTGAATCTTAAGAACAGATGATGCAAGTTATAATTTTTAATTAGGCTATCTATCATATTTGAGTTCTGCTAGAAGAATTCTGCACATTACTTCTGCAATGTAGAAATCGACAAATCTATGACTAGATTTCTCAGATGCTATTTTTGTGGGACTGTTTGGGTGCAAATAGCTTGTATTCTGTAGATCAATGCATTGTTATATTTGTAGAAGATGATGCATAAGCATCAGTTCTGTTGTGCAGGGGGCTGAGCTTTTGGTAACCTTGAGCAGAATGAAATGCTAGTACATGGTACTTGGGTCTATAAACATTCCAAAAGTTTACATTTTCATTCAACTCTTTTCCACAAAACTATTTCTTCCCCTTAAAAGGTACAAGTGAATACTTAAGACTGGTCAATTTATGCTGACAACTTTATCCTGAGGAATTGCTGAATAAGCCTTCTAACATTCTATGCAATACTTCACTGCCTAGTATCTTTTCAGAGGTTTTACCAGTATATAAGGAACAAAACGAGAAAGGCCAATGTGTAGCAGAGTTTAATTTGTGGCTAAAGAGTGGTGTCAGAAGGGAAGGCCTTTATTTTATTAGTTATGATGTTGGTAGCTAATCCAATGAAAAACTGTACAAAAGAGATAGTTTGCATCCATCAAAGAAAGGGACTGAGCTACTTGGTATTAAATTCACAGATTTCCTGGATAAACATTTAAACTGAACAGGGACAGAGAATTGATACAGAACATTTCTTTCTCCAGCAATCTAAAATCAATGCACACAACATAGATGTGTGTGCAGATAGGTTTATTAGCCCTCTGTCAAGCAAAGCCAAGCATTTAATAGTGTCATATATCATGTGCTTGCACTAATCAAACAGATAGCAAGAAAGTAGGGGCAGTCAAGCACAACACAGATTATGTGGACAGTAAACACAGGGTCAATCAAAATGGACTCAAATGTCTATACACCAGTGCACAGAGTATGAGGAATAAACAGGGTGAATCAGAAATTCAAGTAAATGAGGGAAGATATGATATTGTTGCCATTACAGAAACTTGGTGGAATGAAACTGACAAATGAAATATACAGCTAGAGGAATTTAAATTATTTAAAAGAAATAGACCAAATGAAGGAGGTAGAGTTTCACTAAAAAATAACTACATCTCTACAGAAATAGAGAAACAATAATAAAAATTATCTTGAATGCATTTGAGTCAATATTAAAGGGGGGGTGGCATTGCCACCCAACCAAACAGGAAGTACACCAAGTAGAAGATCCAACTGGTCCCTAACAAACCTAGCAGACAATTGTGTTACCCAAAAAGAGAAGGGAACAAGAGGATCCACCATATTGGATTTGATACTAACAGAGATGAAATGATAGGTGTTTTAGCTATAGGAACCTTGGGGGCAAGTGGTCATGCAATATTGTAATTCAACATTATACAAATCCAAGCAGCAGAATCAAACTAAAATCTTGGATTTTAGAGAGCTAATTTCAATAAACTTAGATCCTGAGAAGGATTCCATGGACGAGAATCCTCAAGGGGAAAACAACTCAAGAAGCTTGGGAAATTTTGAAAAGTGAGGTTATAAAAGCCCTGTCTACCACATTACCAATGAAGAAGAAAAATAATAGGTCACAAAAGAAACCAGCACGGCTGTATAAAGAACACTGACAAATTGAAAGACAGAAATGACAAGTATAAAAAGTGGAAAGAAGGGGAAATAACTAAGGCAGAATACCATCAAATAGTCCAAGCCTGTAGAGACGAATTGAAAGCTAAGGCTCACAATGAACAAAGGCTTGTGACAAATGTAAAAAGTAACAAAAAAAAGCTTCTTCCAACATATTAAAAACAAGAAAAAAGTCAAGGAAACAATTGGTCCATTGCAGGGAGAAAGTGGCAAGAAGGTGACAAGCAACAGGGAGAAAGCAGAGCTACTTAACTCATTTTTTTTGCATCTGTCTTTACACAAAGGGGGAAAAAACCAGTCCAAACACAACACTGCCAAAAACAGATTTGGGACACAAAATAGGGAACAAAATGGTAAGTAAACATTCGTCTCCCCTAGATGAGTTCAAATCACCAGGACCGGATGGATTATACCCCAAGGTTCTGAAGGAACTGGCAGACGAGATCTCAGAACCATTGAACTATTATCTTTCAAACATTCTAAAGCACCAGGGAACTGCCAGAGGACTGGAAAGTAGATTATGTAGTTGAAATCATAAAAAAAAAAACAGATCCAAGAAACTGGACACCTATCAGCTTGACTTCAACACTAGCGAAGATTCTGGAAAAGATAAAAGCAATGAATCAACACCTAGAAGTAAACAAAGTAATAACCAAAAGCCAACATGAGTTTGTCAAAAGCAGATCATGCATTACTAATTTTACTGCATTTTGACAATGATAAAATTAGTGGACCGGAGGAATGTTGTTGATGATAATTTATTTGGACTTCAGTATGGCATTTGATAAAGCAGACCATAACCTACTACTAGATAAAGTAGAAAAATGTGGAATGGACAGCAACACCAGATGGATTCAAAATTGGCCGACCAACCACATTCAACGTGTACTGCTCAATGGGACTGCATCTATATGGATGGAAGTACGCAGTGGAGTACACCAAGGCTCTTTTTAGGCCCAGTACTCTTCAGCAATGATTTGGACGAAGGGTTATATGGGGAACTCATAAAATTTGCAGATGATACCAAATTGGCAGGATTGGCCAATTCTCCAGAAGATAGGCTCAAGACACAGAAGTTTCTTGACAGAATTGAATAAAAATGATTAGGGGACTGGAGGCTAAAACATGAAGAATGGGTATATCTAGTTTAATGAAAAGACAAGGGGAGACATAATAGGAGTGTTTCAATGTCTGGCATTACCACAAAGAAGAGCGAGTCAGCTGTTCTCCAAAGCACCTGAGTAAAACAAGAAGCAATGGATGGAAATTAATCGAGAGAATTTAGGACTAAGGAGAAATTTCCTGACAGAACAGTTAATCAGTGGAACAGCTTGCCTCCAGAAGTTGTGAATGCTCCAATGCTAGAAGTTTTTAAGAAGATATTGCTGAACCATTTGTCTGAAGTAGAGTAGGGTTTCCTGCCTAAACTGGGTTGATGAAGACTTCCAAGGTCCCTTCCAACTCTTATATAACAGTGGCCCTTATCAATGACTAAAAATAAAAACAATGGAATTAGCACGATCTACACAATCTGTTCAGGTTGCAAGGATTAACCTATATTTGCTGCAGAATTTGTGGTCATTACTGAATTCTGATTTATTTAGCAACACACCACTATAGTTTATGTAAGACTTAAAAAACTTGCCTCAGCTAAAAAAAATGAAGCTTAGAGCTTGTTCACAAAACTTAAGATAGTAAATTAAAGATTATAATGCTCAGTGGAGTTTATGTTGGTTTGTGTACAACTGTAGCATAACCCTTGAAAGTTCCCAACAGGGACTGATACAAACATTTGCAATTATTCTGCCTCCAAAATATCCAGGCTTATATATGAAGTAACTAGTAACTAATATTAATAACCAATTTAAAACTTAGTTGACCTTTCTCGCTATTTGCAATTTTAAAAATTAATGAACTGCTAAATTTAGTCAGCCTGATGAAATGTGTGCTCAAATTGATACTAGATATACGAGATACTAATTCAACTTAATGGGGAATTTCATGTTGCTATCATTATTTCAAAGTGCCTTTACTGAGTTTGGCTTTGCTTCTGTGAACACAGAAATGGGAAAATAGGTTCCATAGCTTCTTAATTTTATACTCTTAACATTTGGTGTTACTATTAGATCTGTTACTGGACAGACTTTATAAAATCATATAAATTTATTTTCTAATGTATATTACAGGTACATCCACAAATAGTATATTGTAGGTAATTGCTTAAAACTAGGAGTAGACTAGTATGGATAGATAAGGAGAAAATGCAAGTTTTCTTGAGTAATAGAACAGTTTCAAATAGGAAAGCTAGATAAGTTGATCATCTGAGAATTATAGGTGGGCAAATATATTTCTTATTGCAGAGTAACAAAGTAATGGGAAATGCTTAACTTTTAAGGCCTGTGACTGCTAAAGCAACGGCACATTAACGCCATGAATATCTCTAAACCAATGGAATTTTAACATGCATTTTCTTTTCTTTCCTATTTTTCTCAGATATATTTTATTACATTTTTAATTCTGCCATTGAATAAGTTTAGAATAGAAAAAAAATCTCTTCCCAAATGTTATCCTTGCAGGCACAGCAATGTGAAACAGAATTAAGGAAAAAAAATCTAATCTTGTGGACTAAGGTTAACCAATATGTCTAATGGGTAGCCATAATTAAAGTTGCAGTTGTAGCCTAGAAGTACAACATTTATACTGGCTTTTTAAAAGGCCAGAGACTTTAAAGAAATCCTAGGGACAAAAAGGAATATCTCTTCCACAAATATATGAGGAGTTATTGAAAAGGGTCTTCTCTGTGGCCATGGTTTGGAATTTCTATCAAAGGAAGCTTTATGTCACCAGTTTGTCATAACACGTCGTCCCTTTTAACAATCCTTAGATGTATGATGTTGATATTCAACTCCTTTACGTCAGTATCTAGTTATCCCTTTTCAGTGAATGGTTTAAATAATTGTGGGGTTTTGTTACTTGTTTGGGTTGTACCTTCAGTATTTAGCTGTGATGGAGAAGACTAATAATTTTTAATTTGCTTTAAATTTTTCAGAAAATTAATATTTTAGATAGGGCCCTGAGCTTTTAACAAAATACCCAAAGCAGAGAATTCCATTGTATTATTTTCTATGTATCTATGCTTATAAGATCCTTTATAATCACTCCAGATATACCATTATTTTGTATGTGCCTAGTTTGTAGAAGTTCATACACAATAAGAAAACTTTTCAATCAGTGTTCTCCGGCTCCAATAACATACTTTTGTAGTTAATCAGACTACTGGATTTTTCTTGGTGGTGGGGGGAGGGAATTGTATGCTACCACTTTGCCAAAATGGGTACACATTAATGTAACAATAAACTGAGTTTTCTTTACATTTAATGGAAAATTTGCTGAATGTATAAGAAAAAAATAAAAGAGATTCAGAGTTATGATTTGGAGTGGTCTCTTTATCAAAATATTTAATTTATAGGTGCAGGCAGAAGATGGGACTCAAGACATTGCTATACAGTACTTTTCCTCATGGATCTAATCCCAAACTTACCTTTACATTAACACCACGTAGGAAAATGCTAGCGCTGTTCCTTTAAAATTCAGAAGGTGATTTGGGATTGGCTACTATTCATCGTAGGCCACATTTCTGATTGGCGTTCCCCTGGGGTGGGGCTCGCCATTTGGGCAAGCAGGTACCAAATTGGAGTTTGGGGAGAAGTGCGGTACAACCAGGGGGAACAGCTGCAATTCTCACTGGAGCGGTGCCTCATTGCAAGTAGCTATGCTTTCTGACTTCCTGCAGATTCACACAATGCCATTTTGTTTATTGAACACTTGGCAAGATTGTCCTTGGAGGAAACTTAACTGATATTCATGTTTTTAGTGTTGGATTCTTGTTTCGATTATACTTAAGTAAAAAATCGCTTTTTGAGATTTTTGGGTGGTGTGGTTTAAAAAAAACAGGGTCTACCCCCGCCTCCCCATAAACCAACATGAAAAAATGAAAAGATTTTATGCGCAATTAATTTTTTTTAAAAGAAAATCTATTACCGGATTCGACCGTTTGCATTTTCTTCTCTGCCATTTGTGGTTTGTTTTGTTGGTCCCGGCTCATTTTTGGCTTGATTAAAATATTCTCTCTATGATGCCGGCCTCTCAACATGGAGAAAGATGAGGGCGGAAATGGGCAACCCCCCTGGAGGCGGAAGCGGAGGCCAAGTCTCTGCTTCCGCTTCCGATTTGCCAGCCGTCCTCCCGGCGCCGTTGCCCGCCGCTATTGCCGCATCTATTCCGCGGGCTTGAGAGGGGCCGAAAGCCTTCGGAAGGGCCATAGAGTCCTGGCGCGGTAGAGCGGCCCATATTTCTCTGCATTGCCTGGGAGACGAGAGAGAGAGGCCGAGGTTGGGGAGGGGAGGGGGTGTCTTCATACTGGCCGACGTTTTGCACGGGGGCGAAGCTTGAACTGTCTGCTTGTCCCCGCCGCCCCCTCGTCGTCCTCCGTCCTGGTCCAGCCTGCGACCAGGAGAACTGGCCACCCTGACCTCCTTTGCCTTTGTGACCTTTGAACCCAGCCCGTGCTAGCTTCTCTCCCAGAGGCTCCTCGTTCTTTTCGGTTTCTCCTTCCCTCCGCGGAGGAGGTCTGTCCGCTCCTCTCTCGGAGGCTTTTTTCACCCCTGACGTTGCTGCTTTTTCCGTGCCCGCTTTCGTGTCTGCACCCCCTCCGATTCCTAAAGGAGGAGGACACCGGCTATGCCCCCTGGCTGGGGGAAGTGGGGAGGCTGACACGCTTACTGGGGGAGGGAGGAGGGGGGCTTCCGTGGTGGCGTGGCTGCCCACCCATCTGTCGTGGTGAGCCCCAACCCGCCTGCGGCCTGGAAGCATCGAAATTTCTCTTTACGCTATCCAGGTAAGTAAAACTGCCATTGGGCAGGTCAAGGTGTGAACGGTTAAAGAAGGGTGGAGGCTTAAGGAAAGGAATTATCTTTATATAATGTGTGGGACTGTGCGTGTGTCTCAACTCCCATTTCCTGTTGGCTGGAGGAGGTTCTTTCAGTTGGGAGAGCTGAGTCTGATTCTCAGAAATTAACTCGCAAAGACAGGTGGTGTATCCAGGAAGAGAAGGAACGGTGCTCTGATAAGGATGAATTTGGGCCAATATTTGGTAGGTGAAGACAAGTTACATGAGTGCCCAATACTTGGGGAAAAAACCAAGAGGATTTTATTTTTGATTAAAATGGAAGGATTTATTTTATTTATGGGATTTATCTGCTGCTCAACTCCAATTGGACTCTGTATATCTGCTGCCCAGCTCCAATTGAATATCAATGTGCCACCAGCAAATTTGATAGTGCAGGTTAAGTTTTAAATAAAGATTATTTATGAGAATGGAGCACGTTAGTATGTGTAATACAAATGGAGAATAAAATGAAATGGATTGATAGACTATTCAGAGGTGCAAAGAAATGCTGCTTCATGCTATAAATCCATTATTATAATGTGTTTTCATAGTAACTGCTACCTTTTGATAGCTTTGAATATAGATTAGAACAGCCTGTCAGGGGTTATTAATCAATACAGTTCTTAGCTGAATGTCTGTATTCAGAGATAGTATATCATTGATAAAACAGATATTCTTCAAAAACCCCAGGCTCCTGTATTGCTTTCATATCAGTTCTCCAGAGTTACATGGCTGTCCACTGTTGAAGAATGATAAGTACACATGCATTATTAGTTCAATTTAATTTAAAAAGTTAAGCAACTATTATTATTGCATTTGCTATTTTTCTTTCAGAACCACAAGGTGAAATACATGTTCTCACTCCGCCATGTTTTCATAACAACCTTGTAATTTTGATGAAGATACGAAGTTTAAAATAATACACAACTAAGGGAAAGGCTAAGGGAAAATTTGAACCTGAGGTTTTCCTCAGGTTTCCACACTTTTATTCACCTTTCCAAAATATCTTCCAGCTGTAGTATATAGGAACATTATTTCTCATTTGCCTCCTTTACTTTTAGCCTGGCCTGACTTGGAAATACTGTGGGTAAAAGAGAAATATGGCTAGTCCTTGACTTACAGCAATTCATTTATTGACCATTCATAGTTACAGCAGCACTGAAGAAAGTGGTTTATGACTACTTTTCATACACATGACTATTGCTGTATCCCCCTGATTTATGTTCAGATGCTTGATAACTGAGTCACATTTATGACAGTTGTAGTGTCCCTAAGTCATATGATTTTTTTGTGACATTTTGACCAGCAAAGTCAATGGGTTAAGATTCTCTTAGTAATCATGTTTCTAATTTAGCACCTATAGTGATTCACTTAATAACTGTGGCAAAAGGGGTAATAAAATGGGGCTAAATTCATTTAACAAATGTTTCACTGAGCAATATAAATTTTGTGCTCAATTGTGCTTGTATCTCAAGGACTACCGGTACAGTTCCAGCCTAAAATGCCTTTGCTTCCTAAATTCCTCCTTGCAATTTCAGTTTCAAGAAAAAAGAGGAAGTCAAAGAGCTTGCTTTCTCCTGATGTTCAGGTTGTTTGAGAGATTATATATTCTCTCAGTGGCTATCTTACCCAGAGTCAGTTTTGTCAGTGACCTTCAGGGTCCTGTGGTCTCTAGGTCTCTTAGAGCAGGCGTCTCCAAACTTGGCAACTTTAAGACTTGTGGACTTCAACTCCCAGAATTCCTCAGACAGCTTTGTTGAGCTTTGCTGTTTGAGGAATTCTGGGAGTTGAAGTCCACAAATCTTAAAGTTGCCAAGGTTGGAGACTCCTATCTTAGAGTACATGTGTTAGCTTTGTTTCAGGCAAACTTAGGACATAATGGAATGAGGCAACAGCTGTGATATTCAGGTAATGGACAATGAGAAATGTAAAAAAAAACCTGCTAGAAAAACATCAAATTATTTTCATTAAATCTTCAAATTAGAAATGTTTTTAAATCCTCAATAATTTCTAGTTATGACAGCTGGGAATCACTGTTGCAACACAGGGCCACTGATCGGGTAGTTTTCTCCTAGATCCAGCCACAGAAGGAATGTGTGATTTCATTAATGTGGGTTTTTAAATTGTTTTTGATGTTTAATTTTTGTTGCATGCTGCCCAGAGTCCTTCAGGAGTTGGGAAGTGTATAAATTTAATTAATAATTAATAATTAATAAATAATAAATAAATTAACTTTGAAGTATAATTGTACCTCCGGATTGCATAGTTAGTCTGCTTCATTTTTGTGGACTTGTGTTTCATGTGTGCTTAACCTTCACTGAGTCATATAAAACTAATTGGCTATATAATCATGACTAGCTGATGGATGATAAAGAAGAGTTGAGGGGGTGGGGCAGGCTGAATTTTGAAAGGATTTTCAAAAAAATTGCTTTTAAAAAAGTTTTAAATATTTCATTTTTAGGAGTAAGTATTTTAATTAATGAATTTGGAAGGCAACAAACTAAACTTACACTCAGTATTTTCACAGAATAGTATTGTACCAAACATTTTGCGCATGTTTATGCTACTTTTGACTAGTTTTTCCCAACACTTCCAACGCTCTTAAAGAAAGTAAGAGATGGAATCTTTTTGGCATCTGTAGAATTCCCAGCTGGGAAAGAATGGGATTGGGAGCTCATCAAAATTGGTGGATACTTTAACATTCAAATGATTGAATTGCCTGGATTTTGTTATTTAATATTTACTGCCTCTTATTCTTCCTCTCTCCCCTAACCAAAGATTAAATATATGTTATTAACAGTAATTGTTCTTTCCAATAATCAATCTTCATTTCCTTATCTTGGAATTCCTTGAGATTTCTAGAAAAAAGATACATTTTTTTCTGCATTTTTTGGATTGTCAGTGGTTTCAGGATATAAAAATTATTCCATCCAGAAAAGTGAGCCACGATGTATGAGATGTGAAAAGAAAAGACGCAAATAGGCTTTATTTTAACCTATAAAATAAGCAGCCTTATCTTAATTCTTTCTACTGTGGTGTCTTCAAATTATGTATAGACTACAGCTCCCCTAGTGCCCAGTTCATGCAGTTTACCTGTGAACATGGCTGTTTCATGCAGCTGTCATGAGTTATAGCTGCAGTATTGCATCTGGATCTTTGTCTAGTTCACTTTTAAAGTTAAGCAAGCAAGAGACAAATTTCACGTTAGTAGAAATCATTCTTTTCTGGATCTGATGACTATTAACTGCATTTACATTTTCTCCAGCATGGAGAATAAGGTAAATATTTCCTTCTCCATACTATAGCCAAAGTTTTGCATTTTAAAAATGCATTTTAAGCATTTTAAAGAACATGCTTCCTCTTCTGGTTTGCTTTAAAAAAAAACAACCCCTACTTTTTATTTTTTACACAGGGAAAATGTTTCAGTCTTTAAACTATTATAAGAAATAGTAACTTTTACATGATTTTGTTACTTTCAAAGTAACTGTTTCCATCAACTGTTTATCATTAAGGCATCAAAAGAATATTTCCCTTTATTTGTTATCAATATTTGTATCCAGAAATGTGCACCAAAACATTTTTCAGAGTAATTTTTTTTCTATGAAAATGTTTCTCTTCAGGCAATTTTTGTGAATTCGGAGTAGTATATATTATTAGGCGATTGTTGTTGCTTTTTAAAAAATATGTTGGAATTTCATGGTTCCTTTTCCCTAAGATCAAATTTAGTATTATTCATTCATTCAATTTTTATGTCGCCTTTCTCCTTCGACTCAAGGCAGCTTACAACATGTTAGCAATAGCACATTTTTTTTAACAGAGCCAACATATTGCCCCCACAATCCAGGTCCTCATTTTACCCACCTGGATGGAAGACTGAGTCAACCTTGAGCCGGTGATGAGATTTGAACCGCTGACATACAAATCTACAGTCAGCTTCAGTGGCCTTCAGTACAGCACCCTCTACCTGCTGCGCCACCCCGGCTCTAAAATGCTTATTGAACACGTCTCCACAGGATTTTGTTTCCTGGAAAACTCACATCTTATGCGTATTAAATGCTGTAGTGAATGTGTTTATTGCACAAATAATTATGCATAAGTATTTGCATGTTTGTATCCCATCTGTCATCAAAGGAATGAAAATCAAAGTTCCTTAGTCATGTTGAACTGGATATGGGTTGATTATTGAATTACTAAAAACTGCCCATTTATAGCTGCACTTGGCTGTACTGTCTAAGTTTCATCGACAATTCATGTCATTTGCTCTTTATACTGGATTCATGTACAGTGGTACTTCTACTTAAGAACTTAATTCGTTCCGTGACCAGGTTCTTAAGTAGAAACGTTCTTAAGTAGAAGCAATTTCTTCCATAGGAATCAATGCAAAAGCAAATAATGTGTGCAAACCCATTAAGAAAGAAATAAAAGCTCAGAATTTGGGTGGGAGGAGGAAGAGGAGGAAGAAGAGGAGGAGGGCAGTTGCTGCTGAAGGAAGAAGGTGAAGTGAGGGGAATCAAAAAAATCCAAAACTTTAAGGCTTAAAAAAAAAAGAGGGACTCTGAGGCGGCGAGGAAGAGCATGCGCCTCCCATACACCTGGCGTGAGGCTGCCTCCCACACACTGCACCAGAGAGAGAAATCTAGGCGGGTGAGAGAGGGGAACCTCCTGCTCCTTTGACAGAAAGATGGCTGCTGCTTTTTCTGCTGCTACCTGCTGCCTTTTCCTTCCCATGCTGAAGGGCTCCTCTCTCCTCTCGCTCGCTCGCTCGCTTTGTAGCCGGCACCTTTCCTTCACTGTGGTGACTCCTCGGTTTGGCTGAAGCTGAGTTGATCTGGCTGGGGCAAAGCGCCCCCTTTTGCCTTTTCGCGCCTGGACGCTCTGGGAGGCAACCTTGCACCGGGTGTGTGGGAGGCAGCAGGAGGGAGTCACCACAGAGAAATGGTTTATTCCCTCTCCAAGCACCCAGAGAAAGGAAAATGCTCCGTTTGCTCTGGGCTGTCAAAGCCTCCTTACGCGCCCCCGAAAAGCCGAGAAAAACCAGAGATAGCCGGGATTAAAGGGGGAATGGCAGGAAACTGGCCGGGCCTTTGTGCCGCTCTCAAATTTCCTGGGAAATTTTTCCGGGCTCGGGTTCTTAAGTAGAAAATGGTTCTTAAGAAGAGGCAAAAAAATCTTGAATACCCGGTTCTTATTTAGAAAAGTTCTTAAGTAGAGGCATTCTTAGGTAGAGTTACCACTGTAATTCTTTTTCAACCCTGCTTTTATTAGGGTAGGTTAAAAACAAATAGGGTGCTCTAGAGTAGGGGTCACCAACCTTTTAGACCCCAGGGACCACTAAATCCATAATTCTATATCCCATGGACCATTATCACGAATCCAGCGCGATGCTTACTGAAGTGCCTGGACTCCCAGTGACAGGATTGGGTCCTTCAGGCACTCTCTCCCCCCCCTCCCCCACCTTTCCCTCCTCCTCTTTCTCTTTCTGATTCTCTCTTTCTGATTCTCTTTTTCCTGATTCCCTTTCATTCTTTTTTTCATTATCTTTCTCATTCTGTCTCATTCTGATTCTCTCTGAGTGTGTGTCTTTCTGATTTTCTCTTTCTCCCACTCTCATCTCTCTTTCCCCCTCTTTCTCTCTCATTTTCTCTCTTGTTTAAATTCTCTTTCATTCTCTCATTCTCTCTCTCATTCAGATTCTCTTTCTCCCCCCCCTCATTCTCTTTAATCTTTCTCCTATTTCTCTTTCATTCTCTCTCATTCTGATTTTCTTTCTCCTCCTCTCATTCTCTCTTTCATTCAGTCTGTCTGTCTCTCATTCTCTCATTCTATTGTGTTTGTGTGTGTGTGTGTGTGTCTGAGTTTCTCTTCTCCCACTCTCATTTCTCTTTCAATTCAATTCAATTTATTAAATTTGTATGCCGCCCTTCTCCGAAGACTCGGGGCGGCTCACAAATCTTTCCTTCTCTTTCTTTTTCTCTCATTCTCTGTCTCTCATTCTGATTCTCTTTCATTCTCTCTTTCATTCTCTCATTCTCTCTCTCATTCTGATTCTCTTTCTCCCCCCACTCATTCTCTCTTTCATTCTCTCTGTCTCCGTCTCTCATTCTGATTCTCTCTCTCTCTGATTTTCTCTTTCTCCCATTCATCCCTCTTTCCCTCTTTCTCTCATTCTGATTCTCTTTCTTTGATTCTCTCTCTGATTTTCTCTTTCTCCCATTCATCCCTCTTTTCCTCTCTTTCTTTCTTTCTCTCATTCTGATTCTCTTTCTTTGATTCTCTCTGATTTTCCCTTTCTCCCACTCATCTCTCTTTTTCTCACACACATTCTGATTCTCTTTCATGCTCTCTCTCATTCTGATTCTCTTTCTCCCCCTCTCGTTCTTCTTTCATCTCTCTCCTACCTCTATTTCATTCTCTGTCTCTTTCATTCTCTCTCTCATTCTGATTTTCTCTTTCTCCTACTCTCTCATCTCTCTTTCCCTCTCTTTTCTTTCCTTCCTTCCTTCCTCTTTCTCTCTGATTTTTTCATTCTCTTTCAATCTCTCTCTCTCTGTCTCTCTCATTCTGATTCGTTCTCTCTCATTCTCTCATTTTCTCTGTCTCTCACATTCTCTCTCTTTCTCTTTCTGATTCTCTCTCTCTCATCTCATGGGCCAGGCCAGTGACTTAAGCCTCTCATCAAGAGACTGAGGTGTGTGAAGCACCAATAAGGGCTGGAAGAAACTCCCGCGAATCCTACAAGAAACAAAGCTTCACTCCCAGTCTGGAATATGGAGCAAATCTTCATTTCCCAAATTTCCCTTCTCAGACCAGGCAAGGAATGAGTTGAAAGGGAAGGGACGGGGACAGTCACTGATTGGTTCAGCCGACAGGAAGCCATAGCAGAGGCTGGGGTTGCCAATACCTGTTGCTTCATCCTGCCTGTGCTGCCACCCCCCATACTCCTTGCACCATTACCTAATGCCAGCTTGTGAGGGCTGCACTGCAAAGTTGCAAGTTGCATGTACCTCCCTCTATGGCAGAGATTTCCAGCACCACCTCGAGCTGCCTGGCCAGTTCCATATTCCAGAGCTCTAGTCAGAGGACTGGCCATTCGTTATCCCAAAGCAGCTTCTCTACCCATGTGCTCCACGGGCCACCAAAAGTTTATTGCAGACCTGTGCTCTAGAGCAGTGTTTCCCAACCTTGGCAACTTGAAGATATCTGAACTTCAACTCCCAGAATTCCCCAGCCAGCTATGCTGGTTGGAGAATTCTGGGAGTTGAAGTCCACAAGTCTTAATCTTGCCAAGTTTGGGGACCCCTGGTTTAGATAAATGAAAGAAAGATGGTGAGAGCATTGGATTCTGTGTCCATTGGCCAATTGCTCCTCTTATAGAGTGGTATATGTCCTGCATGATCTAGTCCATTGGACAAGAAAAGCAAATTTCTCCAAAAGAAAATTTTAATTTGTAAGTAAAAGAAACAAGTGTGTCAGGGTTCCAAAAAACACCCCCAGTGAAATAAAACTCCAAGGCCAGAAGTTCCTCAAAGTTCCACTTTATTAAAGATGTCGTGTTGGCACATTGGGGAAGACATGAATCTGAATGCTTCCAGGTTTTCCCCAACCAGTTGAAAGTTCACAGCCCTGCTCTACAGCCACAGGTTCATCACAATCCAATATTCACACTCAACTGGAAATCTCCCAGTCACTCCCATCCAGATGCAGGCAAGTATCCTTGATTCCCAGAGTAAAGAATGTTGCTAGGGCTAATCTTCCATCGCTCCAACCAAAAACCCCTCCCAATTTCCCAGACTAAAGTATGTGGCAGTTAGTAAGCTGTAAAAGTAGAGGGAAATGGCTTCCAAAACTGACGCAGTGCTAGTTTTCATGCTACTGTACTTTTTATCCTAACCTTGCCTAGGACATTTTATCTGCAAATTATGCTATGTATATTCTTCGTTTCTGGCAATTTGGTTAAGCTTTGGCAGAAGAGACTCGCTGTCTACTGTAATACAGATAAAATGCATGAGGTTCCATTCATCCGAAGAGTATTCTGAGGAGATAATAATATACAGTGATACCTTGTCTTACAAACTTAATTGGTTCCGGGACAAGGTTCTTAAGGTGAAAAGTTTGTAAGACGAAACAATGTTTCCCATGGGAATCAATGGAAAAGCGATTAATGCGTGCAAGCCCAAAATTCAGCCGAAACGCCCATTTTTGTGCTGCTGGGATTTCCCTGAGGCTCCCCTCCATGGGAAACCCCACCTCCAGACTTCTGTGGTTTTGCGATGCTGCAGGGGAATCCCAGCATCGCAAAAACTAGTGCTTCGTTGGCAATGGAAGTCCGGAGGTGGGGTTTCCCAGCGAAGGGAGCATCAGTGAAATTGCAGCATTGCAAAAACACCGAAGTCCTTGAAACCCCACCTCCGGACCTCTGTGTTTTTGCGATGCTGCGATTTCACTGAGGCTCCCCTCGCTGGGAAACCCCACCTTCGGATTTCCGTTGCCAACGGAGCACCCGTTTTTACACTACTGGTATTCCCCTGCTGGTATTCCCCTGCAGCATCACAAAAACACGGAGGTCCGGAGGTGAGGTTTCCCATGGAGGGGAGCCTCAGGGAAATCCCAGCAGTTCAAAAACAGGTGCTTCGCTGGCAACGGAAGTCCGGAGGTGGGGCATCCCAGCGGCGGCGGTGGGTTTGTAAAGTAAAAATAGTTTGTAAGAAGAGGCAAAAAAATCTTAAACCCCAGGTTTGTATCTCAAAAAGTTTGTATGACGAGGCGTTTGTAAGATGAGGTATCACTGTATGTCTTTTGAAGTCTTATATCCCTAACATTTATTGATTCTAGATATATCCCAATTTTCAGCTAAGATTAGCTGCCGAGGCAGTTTTAAAAGTTTACCCAAATCTATCGAATCATCAAAAAATGTTGCAGTGTGAGTTACCATCTCTGTCATTTGGCAAGGCAGGCAAGATATTACTCTAGAGAAGGAAAAGGGAAACTACAGCTGGCGGTTGTGGTGTTGGAAGGGGAAGTGGGCTGACTGATGGGTTTTTTTAAATGCCAGCCCACAGAAACAGCTGTTAATTGAAGTTGTCTCCAAATTTGATTTGTTTTCTTAAATGCTTGCTTAGGAAGTTTCACAAGGCTGACATCCTGTGTCACAGGTCTGTGTTTATATTTTTTTTCTGGATTGTGGCTACCTTATAGCGAGTTAGACCCTTGATCTGATTATAGCTGCATTTGCATCTCCTGATTGGTCAAAGACTGTCCATGGTCTCAGACAGAAAGCAAAATAAATTAGCAGTAATACCAGCAAGAGTATAAGGCGGGTGGAATAATTTCTGCATCTGTTGGTGATTATTTTTTAATATTTTAAATAAATTTTGGGGTGGTTTTGGTTTTAATTTCTGCAGTGGGCAGAAAAAAAGCTTACAGTGTTCCCTCGATTTTCGCGGGGGGTGCGTTCCGAGACCGCCCGCGAAAGTCGAATTTCCGCGAAGTAGAGATGCGGAAATAAATACACTATTTTTGCCTATGAACAGTATCACAAGCCTTCCCTTAGCACTTTAAACCTCTAAACTGCAATTTCTCATTCCATTAGCAACCATTTAGATTATTACTCACCATGTTTATTAAAGTTTATTTTAAAAAATATTTATTAAAGGTGGACGAAAGTTTGGCGATGACGTATGATGTCATCGGGAGGGAAAAACCCTGGTATAGGGAAAAAACCCGCAAAGTATTTTTTTAATTAATATTTTTGAAAAACCGTGGTATAGCCGTTTCGTGAAGTTCGAACCCGCGAAAATCGAGGGACCACTGTATTTACTTATTTGTGGTACTGTTTTTGCCTGACTATTTCATCCCCAAATCATTCCTATTTTGCCTCATTTCACCAGGAGCGCCCCTCTCCCCAGCAGCAGCAACAGATCTCAAACATGTTGCTCATCACCCCAGCGTTCTAACCTAATGAGCCACTGGGCTCCTTCAGTGCCTTTTCTTATGCGCAACTTCAACGTGAAAGGAGTCCCCAACTAGGCGTCCCCCAGGCAATGCTGGTACCACTGGCAAATCCTTCACCACAGGGACACTTTGGTGGTAGTAACAGGGAATGGGAGGGTGGTGAAATTCATAGAAACATAGAAGACTGACGGCAGAAAAAGACCTCATGGTCCATCTAGTCTGCCCTTATACTATTTCCTGTATTTTATCTTACAATGGATATATGTTTATCCCAGGCATGTTTAAATTCAGTTACTGTGGATTTACCAACCACGTCTGCTGGAAGTTTGTTCCAAGGATCTACTACTCTTTCAGTCAAATAATATTTTCTCACGTTGCTTTTGAACTTTCCCCCAACTAACTTCAGATTGTGTCCCCTTGTTCTTGTGTTCACTTTCCTATTAAAAACACTTCCTTGCAATTCATTTTAAATGACATATACAGGGTGTCCCAAAAATGTATACACATTTTAAATAACTATAAACTTGGTGTTTATTTATAATTTTATTATTTCAAAAATGTAAAAATATTCACAAGTATCATTTTATTGTTTTTTATTGTTTTTATTTGTTTTCAAAGGTTAGTCTGGCTGTCATTATTGTGTTCAGGGATTGAATCTGCAAAATAAACACAAACAGTTTAATTATTGGCTATTTACAATTATTTAAAATTAGTTAAAATGCAGTGAAAAAAAACAATAAAATGATACTTGTAAATATTTTTACATTTTTGAAATAATAAAATTATAATAAATGCCAAGTTTACAATTATTTAAAATGCGTATACATTTTTTTTTGAGATACCCTGTAGATCAAAATTTTAAATAGAAAATTAAAAGGGTTGAATTACTATATGTTAGAGCAGGGATGGTGAACCTATGGCATATGTGCCGCAGGTGGCACGCGGAGCCATATCTGAGAGCACGCAAGATGTTGCCCTATGTCAGCTCCAACACGCATGTGTGTGTTGGCAAGCTGATTTTTGGCCTTTTTGGCTGTTTTTGCTCTTCCTGAGCTTCAGGAAAGGCCCGTGAAGCCTGGGGACAGTGAAAAATGGGCCAAGGCCAACTAGAAGTTCAGAAATGAACTTCCAGCTGGCCCGTTTTTCGCCATCCCCAGGCTTCAGGAAATCCTCCTGAACCTCCGCAGTCTGCATTGGTTGCCGATCAATTTCCGGTCACAATTCAAAGTGTTGGTTATGACCTATAAAGCCCTTCATGGCACCGGACCAGAATATCTCCGGGACCGCCTTCTGCCGCACGAATCCCAGCGACCAGTTAGGTCCCACAGAGTTGGCCTTCTCCAGGTCCCGTCAACTAAACAATGTCGTTTGGCGGGACCCAGGGGAAAAGCCTTCTCTGTGGCGGCCCCGACCCTTTGGAATCAACTCCCCCCAGATATCAGAGTTGCCCCCACCCTCCTTGCCTTTCGTAAAGTTCTTAAGACCCATCTCTGTCGTCAGGCATGGGGGAACTGAAACATCTCCCCCGGGCCTATACAGTTTATACATGGAATGTTTGTGTGTGTGTTTGCTTTTAATAATGGGGTTTTTAGTGTTTTTTAAATTATTAGATTTGGTTTTTTACATTGTTCTTGTTATTGTTGTGAGCCGCCCCGAGTCTACTGAGAGGGGCGGCATACAAATCTAATAAATAAATAAATAAATTTCAAAAAACAGGCCAAGGGGCCTATCGGAAGTCCGGAGGCTTCAGTGAGGCCTGGGTGCATGCGCCGGGAGGCAGCCGAGGGGGGGGGGATTGTACGCATGCGCAGGGGAGAGAGCATTGCATTATGGGTGTGAGGATGCATGCACGCTATTGCATGTGTGTGCCCCCTTGTGGCACTCGAGACAAAAAAGGTTCACCATCGCCGTGTTAGAGCCTTTGCTTCATACGAGCGTCCAGTCTTCTTGTGGTCTGCAAAACCATGTAGACAATTTGAAGAAGAGATTAAGTGAATTAGGAACTTTTCACCCATTTCTCTTTGCAGTTGTAACTTTCTTCCCAAAATAGACGGCATTGAATCACAACATGGAAATTTCTTCAGCAGCCAGTAGAACTCAGTGGCACAAGTACATGCTAATCCCGGTGGTTGTACCTAAAAAGGTCATTTTTATCAAGGAGAGATCCAACCTAGAACCAAGGACAAAGGCCGTGAAAGTGACATTTATTTATAAGTGACCATTAATCAAGAGAATGGCTTTGAGCCAGAAATGGCTGGGTGTGGTA
Organism: Erythrolamprus reginae; assembly: GCF_031021105.1. Classification (NCBI taxonomy): domain Eukaryota; kingdom Metazoa; phylum Chordata; class Lepidosauria; order Squamata; family Dipsadidae; genus Erythrolamprus; species Erythrolamprus reginae. The sequence goes on along the minus strand of NC_091963.1, from coordinate 134,347,974 downwards.
CTGTTTTTGCCTGACTATTTCATCCCCAAATCATTCCTATTTTCCCTCATTTCACCAAGAAAAGTTATTTATCTTGATGTATTCCCATTAATCCACTCGCAGTGGGTGCTCCATTACGGACGGTTTTTTAAGAATTAAGCCATTTGTCTGGATGGGTGTAGGGCAGTGACGGAGAACCTACGGCATGTGTTCCACAGGTGGCACGCGGAGTCATTTCAGACAGCACGTGAGACATGGCCCTACGTCAGCTCCAGCATGCGTGCGTAGGCTGGCCAGCTGTCCTTTGGCCTTGGGCAAGGCCATTTCGCCCTCTGGATGCCTCAGGGAAGCTTCCCTGCAGCCCCAGAGTGTGAAAAATGGCACAGTGGGCAAACCAGAAGTTTGGCCATCTTTTCACCATCCCAGGCTTCAATGAAATCTGTGCGCATGATCAGAGGGTAGCGCATGAAGGTTGTGCGCATGTGGGATGGGGAGGAAATGACACATGAACCAGAAAAGGTTCGCCATCACCGGTATAAGGCCTCCTGCTTGAGCAAGGGTTGGATTAAAAGACCTCCAAGGCCCCTTCTGGCTCTGTTATTCTATATTCTGTAAAACTGAGTAAAACTCCAAAATATTTGCAGTACAGTTCCCTTAAACCCAGCCTGTGTATAGAATAGTGAGCGAGCAAGTGAGAGATGATAGAAACTACCACCTCCACATAGAGGTTAGAGAAGACTTACAAATTTACTTATTTATTTATTTATTTATTTATCTATCATTCATTCATTCATTCATTCATTCATTCATTCATTCATTCATTCATTCGATTTTTATGCCGCCCTTCTCCTTAGACTCAGGGCGGCTTACAACATGTTAGCAATAGCACTTTTTAACAGAGCCAGCCTATTGCCCCCACAATCCGAGTCCTCATTTTAACCACTTCCTAACAATGGAAGGCTGAGTCAACCTTGAGCCGGTGGTGAAATCTGAACCGCTGACCTACATGTAGTAATAAAAGTAAGAAAATGCATTGTATTATACAGTATTTGGTATTTCACCTTGTCTCTGTAATGTTCCTTGCGAAGTTTGAGAATGGAAGGAAATTGATCTATAAGTCTTTGGATCTTCCTCTTATCAGCTCTTCCGAGTTATGAAACCTGGGATACAATTTCCAAAAGAAAATGCTAACTAGGATTTTGGGAGAAGCCTAGAGATTTCTAGGTTGGTGGGGAAGCTGTTCAGTTTTGCTCTTTTCAAAAACAGATGAACACTGAACTTGTTTTAGGTTTTGTTTCTTAAAAAAAAAAAAATCTCAATGTGCTTTAAGTCGCTCTGTATTCCTGAGCAGGATGGGGAATACACTGATCCCCCGATCATTGCGAGGGTTCCGTTCCAGGACCCCTAGCAATGATCGGGTTTTTGCGAAGTAGTGCTGCGGAAGTAAAAACACCATCTGCGCATGCGCAGATGGTGTTTTTACTTCCGCAGCGCTAGCGAGGAGCCGAAGATTGGGGTTCCTGGGAAGGGGACTCAGCTTGTCCGCCGCCCGCTTCAGGACTCAGCTGGGAAGCGGCGAGAATGAACGGCGTGGGCGGGCGAAGGGCGGGCGGCAGCGAGGAGTTTGCGTGGGCGGTGGGGAAACTCCTCGCTGATGCCCGCCGCTCGCCCTCCTGCCAGCAAGAGGGGGAAGACCTAGGGAAGCCGCCCAGCAGCTGATCTGCCCGGCGCCATCTACGCATGCGTGCCCATAGAAAAAAAGGGCGCGCATGCGCAGATGGTGTTTTTACTTCCGGGTTGAAAAATCGCCATATAGCCATTTTGCAATGATCGGGGTCGCAGTACCCGGGGGATCACTGTATTCTTAAAATTGCCTCTTAAACCTCATTACATTAGAACTTTCCAAACCTAGAAATTTAGAAACGTGTGCCTGAAGTCAATGCTCCCATTTATTTGAACACAAGCGTCCTTATTGCACATTTAGGGCCTTTCAGTCACTTTTAACTGACTCAACGTGACTTTCGGTCACTTTAGCTTCTTTTGAATCGCCTTCAGGTTATTGGTTGGTGACTTGAAATTTTAGAGCTGGAAACCGAATTGAACAAAATGGAAAGGGGCAGAACGAGGAAGAATGCGCCACTGTGACTCATCCCTTAGAAATGTGGGCTTCCTTCCTTTCGAGGTTTAAGAATGTCGAGGCTTAAGTAGGGCAGAGGCTTCCAGGAAGCTAAGGAGAATTTGGGGTCAGATGTTGCCATCTGCACAATTTCCGCTTTCGGTCAGGGCTCCTGCCTCCCTTCTATTCCACCCATCCATCTACTCTTGGGAATTTTTGTTTCCAGCCTGAAGTGTCCCAGAAGCACTTTTGACAAGTCCAGATTCATTGAAATTGCTGAGATTACTTGGCTGCGGGAGGTGGGGTGGGGGAGAAAATGATGTTCATGTCTTCTTTTATATGGGGAAGGGGGGGTCGGGGGTAAGAGGTGAAATTAATAAATAACATAGGGAATTCTATATGTTCTATTCATTCGTTGTGTTTGAAGCTTTTTATTCTGGTATATAAAGGTTTAAAAACATGTTTCCCTCTATTTTTAAAAAAAAAAATTGTCCAAGCTTTTTTTTCTCCTGGGGTTTCATAAATCCCAATTTTGCAGATTCCAGTTCAGTTTCTTGCTCAGTTTCAGACTTTAGTACAGGTAGTCCTCGAATTACAACAGTTCATAGGGTAACTGTCTGAAGTTACAATGGCATTGGGAAAAAAAGACAAATTTTCACACTTATGACCAATGCAACATCCCAGCGACTGATTAGGTCCCACAGAGTGGGCCTTCTCTGGGTCCCGTCAACTAAAGAATGTCGTTTGGCGGGACCCAGGGGAAGAGCCTTCTCTGTGGCGGCCCCAGCCCTCTGGAACCAACTCCCTCCAGAGATCAGAATTGCCCCCACCCTCCTCGCCTTTTGTAAGCTCCTTAAAACCCACCTCTGCCGTCAGGCACAGGGGAACTGAGATGTTCTTTCCTCCTGGGCCTCTACAGTTTATGCATGGTATGTCAGTATGTATGTCTGTTTTTTATAATAAGGGTTTTTAGTTGTTTTATTATTGGATTGCTACATATTGTTTTTATCATATAAATCAAATAAATAAATAAATAAATAAATAAATAAATAAATAAATAAATAAATAAATAAATAAATCCCCTTGGTCACGGAATCAAAATTCAGATGCTTGGCCCCTGACTCCTATTTACGACGGTTGTCCCTGTGTCTTGTGATCCCCTTTTACAACCTTCTAACAAGCAAAGTCAATGGGGAAGGCAGATCCTCTTAACAACTGCAGTGATTCACTTAGCCAAAGTGGCAGGAAAGGTTGTAAAATGGGGCAAAATTCATTTAAGAAGCGTCTCACTTTAGTAAACATACATTTCCCCCCCTCAATTGTGGTGGTAAGTTGAGGATTACCTGTACAATGAACTTAAGCCTTTTATAGCACCTTTTGAAGCCTATTTCACGAGGCCATTGCAAAGATATAAGTAAGGTAGATTCTGTGCCTCCGTGAGCTTTTCTGAGGGAAAGTAGCTGTAAAATAAATCATGTAGGAGATTTTTGGATCTTGGTCCTGCCGGCGGATGCAAGTAAACGCTGCCAAAATTGCAACCTTAACAGAGATATCTGCTAGTGTTTTAACCAAAGAAACCTAGTCGGGGAAAAAGCATTGCTGCATTGGATAAAAAGTAAATGGAGGAAGAAATGGATAGTGTGATTGTACGCTGGTCAAAAAATAAAGGGAACACTTAAACACAGTATTTCTCCAAGTAAATCAAACTTCTGTGAAATCAAACTGTCCACTTATGAAGCAACACTGATTGACAATCCATTTCACATGCTATTGTGCACATTCAACCTTGTACAGAACAAAATATTCTTTTTAAAAAAAATTTAATAATAAACTATTGATTTTTTCATTAAAAAAACGCACAGACATACAAACATCTTCTTAGAAGTTAATTTTAAATACAGAAAAAGAATATATTCTTAGTTCATTAAGTCAACATATTAATCTAGATGAAAAGAAGAATTTTGTTTGATAATTATATAAAAGTAATTGAAGAAATTCAAATTGAAGAAATTACAAAATATTCAATGAGAATATTTCATTCATTCATTCATTCAGATCTAGGACGTGTTGTTTGAGTGTTCCCTTTATTTTTTTGAGCAGTATATGATTTCCCCCACATCACCCAATGTTTCCAAATATGACATTGCCTGGGAGATGTAGGATTAGCCAGTTTTCCTCGAGAAAGCAGCAAATGCAGCATAGCTGGCTGGGGAATTTCTGGGAATTGAAGTCCACAAATCTTTAAAGTTGCTGGTATTTAGTAGGGTGGGCTGCGTCCCTATCATGTCTTTTCACGTCTCAAAATATCTCCTCTGCCTGTTGCCACTTTCTAAAATACAAGACAGGTCGACTTTTGTTCTGACCCTGAATAAGAAAATCATCATCTATTGTTCAGCTGCAACTTGAGTTTTGAAACTGTTACCTGTAAGCCAGAAAAAACATTGTGCCTTCCAGATTTACAAGCCTTGATCCAATCTGCTTTTAAAAGTGGCTGAACAACATGAGGGAAGCTGTTTTCGCTTTTCCCAGGCATTTAATAATAATAATAATAATAATAATAATTATTATTATTATTATTATTATTATTATTTTATTTTATTTATTAGATTTGTACGCCGCCCTTCTCCGAAAACCCGGAGTGTGGCTGTGGACACTTGCTCATGCGTGATAGTGCGCATGCGTGCTCTTTTGGCACTCAAGGAAAAAAAGGTTCGCCATCACTGGCCTACAGTAAAGGCCTTTAATCCAAAATATGGATAGTGTTGTGGGGCCTGATTTTTGGATTCATGCAAACCACAAATAGGAACAGGGACAGTGTCCTTCACTCAAAGCTTGGTGTTGTGGTGAAGGTGCTTGCCTGGAAACCAGGAGGCTGTGAGTTCTAGTTTCACCTTAGGCACAAAGCCCAACTGGGTGGCTTAGGCCACTGTGATGTCTCCTGTGGATGACAGTTCCTCCTCGGAGGCCTCGGGAGAGTACGAGAGAGTATTCTTGGCACATCCGATAGTGCTGACCCTGAACCACCAGTAGAACATGGTTTGGCTGGAGAGAGCTAGCATGCCAGTGAGGAAGAGGGGGAGGAACTACTGGCCTTGGCGGATGCTAAACCATGCAGGGCAGAGAGGCGGAGATCTGCCAATTTGATGGAGAAAAGGCCCCGCCCCCTTAATGGGCTGGACCAGGAGGGGCTAATCAGCACGGTAGGCAGTGGGCGGCATTGCTGGAAGCAACCTGTGTGAATCGTATTTCCAGGACTCTGCATCGCGTGGAATTAATTCAGTTGCGGAGAGCGTTTATATTCTTGTTTGGAGCAGCCGGTTATCTGTCGGCTAGACTAATTGGCCATTGCCTGGAAGGTTAGTCTAGAGATTGCTCGTGACTGGTTTCGCTGAAAGCGATCCCACGGACACCTGGCTTGGACAAATCCTGTGACTTCTCCTTGCAAACCCTGAAACCGGACCACTGGACCTGTCAACAAACCTTAGTGGAGGGCCCAGACCTCGGAGGGGATTTGGACTGTTTATTTTTGGTACCTAACCCACGCATAACCTTTATTTCCAATACTTCTTTAGGTTTGGCTGTAAATTTGTTTTGCTTTTGGTTATCTACTTGGTCGGGAGCCAGCTACTGTGCTAATCTTGAAGCTGGAGGTTAACTGAAAACCTGAAATAGATGTGTTAGGGGAATTAGATGGAATAAAGCCCCCTACACCAACCTTGACATGTGGGTGGTGAGTAGGGGGCAGCACAGCCACTCATTCTCTCTCACTCCACCCACTTCATAGAGTTGTTGTGTGGGGAGGCGGAAAAGAGGGGGTCCTATTATGCATGTTTGCTCTCTTGACTTACTTACAAAGTAATAAAAGTGGGATAGCAATTTAAATAAATCAATGTTTAAAGTTTTTCCTGTTTCTTTTTCAGCTGTGTCTCGGGATGGCTGCAACGTCCAGATGGATGCCCATCGAGTCCATGGCCAGCTAGGGACTTCGGGCAAGCAGCACAGGAGCAGAAGTTGCGGCCTGCCTCTTCCGAAACAAACCAGGTTCAATTCAGACTGGATATGCAGGATTTGCTGTCTTAAGCAATTGGTTAAAAAACTTGACCTGCTTTAACCCAGAGAGCCCTTTTGCCTATCCTTTGCCTGGCTAATTTCAAAGCCACCCACAGGAAGATTGCAGTGCAGTACAAGTTGACTCTCTACCCCATCCTCCACTCCTCTATCACCAACCACCATGTCGACGTCTTCGCTGCGCCGGCAGATGAAAAACATTGTGCATAATTACTCTGAAGCCGAAATCAAAGTTCGTGAGGCTACGTCAAATGACCCTTGGGGCCCATCCAGTTCTCTCATGTCTGAAATTGCTGATCTGACTTACAACGTAGTAGCCTTCTCGGAAATCATGAGCATGATCTGGAAGCGTCTGAATGATCATGGGAAAAATTGGCGCCACGTGTACAAGGTAAGCATGCACCCTCTCTTGTTCTTGGAAATATGTGCATCTCTGTTAACGGTGCCATAATCATCCTGTTTTCGATTTTTCATAGCTGTTCACTGTCAAATCTGTTTCATCCCATTCCCAGCCTGTTCCACAGATGCCTTATTAAGAAAGTTATTCATATGTATTAGGATGTGCGTTTTATCACACAAGGCATGCTTCTTTGAACACACAGTATTGAGAAGAATGGATATGTGCGTTGCCATCTGCATGCTGTATCCCCCCAAAAAAAGTCCAAATATATTAATTCATTCCCAAATGCAGATTAATTCTTAAGCATTCGAATGGAAGGGCTGTTAGTCAGCGGTCGAGAAGCAACGTCTCACCCACCTGATCCCAAATTCAGGCCAGATTGAAAAGATTGGAAAGATATGGAACCCTAGAAAGCTTCTAAACTAGGGCTGGAGCCCTTTTTATTTATTTTATTTATTTATTTTTATTATTTAGATTTGTATGCCGCCCCTCTCCGCGGACTCGGGGCGGCTCACAACAAGGCATAAACAAATCGTAACAAATCCAAATAAATTTAAATATTTAAAAAAGTTTAAAAAGAACCCCAATATACTAACAAACACACACACAAACATACCATACATAAATAGCCCAAGGGCTCAGAGGCGGTGAGGCTTTAAAATGAAGCTAGGTAGCAATAGCATTTAGACGTATATACCGTTTCACAGTGCTTTACAACCGTCTCTAAGCAATTTACAGAGAGTACGCATATCGCCCCCAACAATCTGGTTCCTCATGTTACCGACCTTGGAAGGCTGGAAGGCTGAGTCAACCTTGAGCCTACAGAGATTCAATTTGCCAAATTACTGGCAGCTGCTGATCATCAGAAGTAGCTTGCAGTACTGCACTCTAACCATTACACCACCAAGGTTGCTAGGAAGCCATCATGCAAGTAGTCTTCAACTTATGATCGCAATGAAGCATGGATATAATGGTTGCAACTCATGCCTATCATTTAAATGGGTCATCATGTGACCACACTTGATTTTACAACCCTTTTTTTGGTGCTGGTCATTGTTCAAGCGGCCATTTTTTGCTGGAAATCAGATGTGATCATGGGACATTGCAAGTGGCTAACTGTGGACTGGTTGCCAAATGCCTAAATGCAACCATGGGACTGGGAAGGGCGCTTGACCATTGGAACTTTGCATCTGGGTCATAAGTATCTTTTTTGGGGGGGTGGGGGGTGTCTGCCATAACATCGAATGGTTGCTAAACGACTGCCTGAGGACTTCCTGTACAGGAGTGAATTTGGAGAGAGTTTTATGGGGTTGTTCTTTGATTTTCAATTAGAGCTTCCAAAATCTGTGTTTTCCTTATCCCTCTCCAGTGGCAAAGGAAATTATGTTGATGTATTTCAGGCTCATGTTCAGAAGGCCCTCCAAGATTGCCAGAGTTCTTAGGACTTGCCTGCAAACGTTTTGGTTTAGACCAGGGGGTGTCAAACCTGCTCACATCATGGGCCATATCGTGATACATTGCAGTGTTTTTTGCCTTTGCGGAACTGGGGTGGGTGTGGCCTGCATGGGCCATCAGTTTGACAGGCCTGATGTAGACTGATGGTGTAAACATACGATGAATGGTTGCAGAATTGGGCATTGCTAGTCTAGTGAAGAGAAGGACCAGGGGACACATGGTAGCAGTGTTCCAATATTTGAGGGGCTGCCCCAGAGAGGAAGGGGGTCAAGCTATTTTCAAAAGCACCTGAAGGCCAAACAAGCAGTAATGGATGGAAACTGATCAAGGGGAGATTCAACCTAGAAATAAGTGGGAACTTTCTGATAGTGAGAATAACCAACCAATGGAACAGATTGTCTTCAGAAGTTGTGGGAGCTTCAAGAAGAGACTGGACTGCTATCTGTCAGAAATGGTGACAGGTCTCCTGCTTGGGCGGGGGGTTGGACTCGATGACCTACAAGGTGCCTTCCAACTCTGTTCATCGGTCTAATCTGACTATTGAATTAGATGGGACAGTAACCTCTATTCCTTTGCATGTCTTCTTTGAATATATATGGTTATCAAAGCCAAGGAAAAAAGGTTGCCTGAGTAAAGCTTTGTGAGCTATTTTCAGTCAAAGTTGAATGTCCTGTGCTAAGTGAGGCATACCATGTTGTTCATTAGTTGGGGGTAGGCAACCATTCAACCCCTAGATGTTGGTGGATTCTAAATAGCATCGACCACGATGGGAAATGTAGTACTGAAGAATGCCATTTTGCACAAAGAATGGGGATTTGAGCTACAATTTTCTGAAACATTAGCCATCATGGTTAGAACGTAAGAACATAAGAAGAGCCATGCTGAATCAGGCCAAAGCCCATCAAGTCCAGCATTCTGTGTCCCACAGTGGCCCACCAATTGTCCATGGGGATCTTGAGCAGAAAGAGAAGGCAAGACCCTCCCTTTCCCTTGACCCCCAACAAGTGGTACTTCAGGGAATCCTTCCTGCCTCAACCAACATAGAGGCAGCACTTGGACATCTGTTTCAGTAACCATCTATATGCTTGGCATCCATGAATCTGTCTAATCCTGCCTTGAAGCTATCAAGGCTGACAGCTGTCATGCCATCTTCTGGAAGTGAATTCCATAAACCAACAACCCTCTGGGTGAAGACATATTTCCCTTGATTTGTCCTCGCTTTCTTACTTATGAGCTTTAGGGAGGGCCCCCTTGTCCTAGTATTGTGTGATAGAGAAAATAATTTTTGTCTATCCACCTTTTCTATCCCATGCATGATTTTATACACTTCGATCAAGTCACCCCTAGACTAGGGGGAGAAATAGACCAGCAACATTGAAGGTGTACAACTTGCCCACACAGGTTTCTTCATATATCTCCCCCCCCCCCCTCACACACACATACTTTTTTCCCTGCTACTTGAAATATGGGCAACTTTGCTGTTTACAGATATGCTATAGAGAAAGCGGTGGTTATTGATAATAAGTCCAGGAATTGCAATCTGGTTTCCATCCGGATGAATCATTTGTTTATTATTCCTCTGAAAGTACATGTTCTCTAAAACGCAGTGCAGGTACCTTCCAGAAACACAGAAAGGATGCTGAATCCCTGCTTATCTCAGCCTGCCTTTTTATCAAGACGGCGCTTACCATATGCTGTTTTGATTCCTTAAAATCATTCCCCCCCCCCAAACGATGATGTCAGTATGATGGCCTTTTGATGTGGCCCGCTGATTTTTATCCCTTAATTACCATGTGGAGTAGGAGTTGCAGAAAAAGCAAAAGGAATCAGCCCAAGGTTACCAATGAAATTCATTCCTGCCCTGGCCTACATTTTCACCATTGAATCATTAATTCATATAAACCCTGGCAACCTGTTATGTCCGGGAGTACCAACGACAGGAGATGCCTAGAAAGGCTCCATACAGGAAGTGTTATGAGAACAGGAAAGGGCACCGGAAGAGGGGCGGTAACCTAGCGACCGGGGAACATAAGGGACAATCATTGGTTCGTTCCTCAGCCAGCTGGTAGTTAAATAGGGAAACCCCGAGGAGGTTTGACAGTTGAATACTGACTGTTGTATTAACGTTATGTTTATGTTGGAATAAAGCAGTTCAAGCAAAGCCGCAATTACGTGTCCGAATCTGTACAAAGCCACTTCACAACCCTTCCCCTTTTCTTTGAGAAAAGAGAACGTGCAGTTCAACTGGGCCTCTGCTCCGAAAATATAACGCTACCCAAGACTTTTGGATAGTGAATTCCACGTATTAAATGTCTCCTATATGAAACTTTAGTTACTTGAGCCTCGCCATTCCCGTAATCCTGCTTCCCCAGGGCCAAAGTTTCTTAGATTCTCATTTTCACCTTTTATTTTCTAAGCATGTCATGAGTTCTTTTCTTCTTGCATCTCTTCTAGGCTATGACACTTATGGAATACCTAATAAAGACAGGTTCAGAGCGGGTCGCACAACAGTGTAAGGAGAATATTTATGCCATCCAAACACTAAAGGATTTTCAGTACGTTGACCGGGATGGCAAAGATCAAGGGGTCAACGTGCGGGAGAAGGCCAAGCAGCTGGTGGCCCTCCTTAAAGACGATGAGCGTCTCAAAGAAGAGCGTACCCATGCCCTCAAAACTAAGGAGAAGCTGGCCCAGACTGCAACTGGTAAGTGCTCTGGGCCTTAATCTAGTTGACATTGTCCTCTATGTTACCCAAAGCTACACCTCTCATCTCCAGGTGATTCTTCTTTGCTATAAGAAGGGACTCTTTGGACTAGTCCCTGTGTATGCCAGAGGTCTTCAAACTTGGCGACTTTAAGACTTGCGGACTTCAACTCCCAGAATTCTGGAAGTTGGAAGTCCACAAGTCGCAAGTCATCAAGTTTGAGATCCACAAGTCACCAATTTTGAGGACCTCTGGCTTCCATAAAGTAGAACCACATTCCTTTGGATGATGGCAAGAGTAAGGATTAAATAGCAAAGCTGTCAATCATACATTGGACATGAGAAAGGAGAGATATTTTTCTCTGAGTTAAGCATATTTCGTTTGTATGTGCTGCAGTCATCTTTAACTGTTTAGGTAGAAGTGATAACATAGGTATTATTTTCTTAATGACTGCCTTGTGCAGGTTTTCCTCAACTTATAACTATAATTGAGACCAGAATTATGGTCATAGGTCATGCTGGTGGTTAAGCAGATCATCATTTGACTGGCCCAATTTTATGACATTTTTGCAGCAGTTGTTAAGCAAATCACCATACTAGTTTAGCTAATCAGTGGTAATTAAGAGAATGCTGTGGTCGGTAAGCAAACCTCTTGTATGTAATGAGTGGGTTTTGTTTTTTCTTTTTTGGTTTGAGACTGGAAGCAAGCATTCATCGTAAATCGTGGTCACATGACTGCAGAATGCTACAAATGGCTGTATATGCGGACCAGTTTCCAAGCACCTCAAATGTGGTCACATGACCATGGGGAGGTAGCCATCAGAATTTCAAACCCAGGTCATAAGTTCCATTTTAGGGTATGTTGTAACTCCAAGCAGTCACTGAGTGGTTGTAAGCCAGCTACTATCTATACTGTAACCATTCACAGCATGACAACGATAAAAAAGTAATTTTGTGATCAGTCCTCACATTTACAATCTTTGCAGGTCTGTAAGAAAATGAAAGCTCAGATAAGATTGTAAGCAAAGTCACAGTTTCACTTATCAATCACTTCACCTTATGACCCAGTTGCTGATCCTAGTTATAGTCGCTAAACAAGGATTATCTCTGTAGTGGTCTGAAGGCCAGAGCCGTCACCCAGAGCATTCTTAATTTCATTAAATTTAATTAATTTCTCACTATACAGTGGTACCTCTACTTATGAACTTAATTCGTTCTGTGACCAGGTTCTTAAGTAGAAAGATTTGTAAGAAGAAGCAATTTTTCCCATAGGAATCAATGTAAAAGCAAACAATGTGTGCCATTATGGAAACCACAGGGAGGGTGGAGGCCCTGTTTCCTTCCAGGAGATTCCTAGAGAGGCCCCATGGAGGCTTCTCCCTGCCTTTTCTGGCCCTGTTTCCTCCTAGGAAATTCCTAGAGAGGCCCCATGGAGGCTTCTCCCTGCCTTTTCTGGCCCTGTTTCCTCCTAGGAGATTCCTAGAGAGGCCCCATGGAGGCTTCTCCCTGCCTTTTCCGGCCCTGTTTCCTCCTAGGAGATTCCTAGAGAGGCCCCATGGAGGCTTCTCCCTGCCTTTTCCGGCCCTGTTTCCTCCTAGGAGATTCCTAAAGAGGCCCCATGGAGGTTTCTCCCTGCCTTTTCTGGCCCTGTTTCCTCCTAGGAGATTCCTAGAGAGGCCCCATGGAGGCTTCTTCCTGCCTTTTCCGGCCCTGTTTCCTCCTAGGAGATTCCTAGAGAGGCCCCATGGAGGCTTCTTCCTGCCTTTTCCGGTTACAGTTTTGGAGGCTCGGGTTTGTAAGTAGAAAATGGTTCTTGAGAAGAGGCAAAAAAATATTGAACAACCAGTTCTTATCTAGAAAAGTTCGTAAGTAGAGGCATTCTTAGGTAGAGGTACCATTGTATACTGAAAAACGATGATGCCTCTGAGTATGGTATAAATACTGTCATATTTAGCTTCGAGAAAAAAACATTAGAATACAAATTGAGGGCCAGATGAGTGTTAGACTTTCTGCATCAGTAAAAAAACATCTGCAACCCCATTCCCATACAGCAGCCTTTCGTGCTTCTGGTTTTCTGTGGTCCTGATATGATTATTAAGTGAAGGCTATGGAAATAAATACATGTATATGACATGTTAACACTCCCTACAAGAATCTGAACTATTGGCGATCAGAGCAATTTGGTAGTAGATAAGAGTTAATGGGATTCAAGGTGGGCTGGACTTACCGTATTTTTAGGACTATGAGACCAACCAGTGTATAAGACGCACCAAGATTTCGAAGACGTAAGTAAGGAAAAAACGTTTTTTCCCACCTCGCTTTCGTGCAAAGTCGAGTTTCAGGTGGCCAAAAATTGCTGCATTCTGTGTATAAGGCGCACCAACATTTCCACCCCTTTTTAGAAGGAGGAAAAAATACGTCTTATATCCCAAAAAATATGTTAAATCTTTTGTGGGTGCCAAAAGAATCGAGAGTCATGACTTGCTTGACCCTTTGAATTCAGCCTCATCATCTACGTGATAGAATTCAAGAATTTCCATATTGCTTTAGCAAATCCATTCAATCCCAAATGCATTTGGGAAGTTCCTGATAAGATGAGGCGCTGAAATCTTGTTTGTAGAAGCTGGATTATTTCTGCTACTACCTTGTCTCCAGTGCAACCTTGCCTTTCCCAGTTGGAGACAGCAAAAAGGACAGCGTGAAGTCATTCATAAGAAAACATTGGCGCCTTGTCTTGAAGGTGTTCGTTTTTCTGAAGTTTTACCTACAGAGAAAGGGCGTGCCCCTGATATAACTCTCACCAATTTGGAAGGTTGCCAGGCTCTAAGGTTGAGTTACAGGCCTCCTTGATCTGCAGGTGCCCTTTCTCCATATCGATAACCTCTGGATCAAATTCCACCACATTTGTTTGCACGACATCTGGTAGGGCAGGTTCAGATTTTTATTATTATTTTTTTAAGTGCAGCGTTTGCTTCCTGTTGTAACCATTTCAGCACAAATACAGGAACTGGGGAATTGTTAGAGAGAATTCAGTAGAAAAAGGAAGGAGGGAATACCCATAGCCTGCCCCCCAACTCCATTCCCCAAATCTAGCCAGAGTCACATCTCAAGCATTGGCCTGCAGTTAAATTTAACCCCCAACCTCATGATATGTTTAGCGTTAACACTCCTACACGCTTTGATTGAAGTACAATCGATAAAGGAAGATAAGAAAGTTGCCTTCGGCACTAATTCCTAAAACTAATCTATGAAAAATAAAACTATGATGTCACATAAGAGATATGAAAGAGCAACTCCTATTACAAGTTCTTCAGAACTGCTCCCCTCATAAATTAAGTTTCTTGGGTGTGTTTGTAGAAGTAGGAAAAAAACCAGGGGCCATACCAACCTTTGGGACAATGGGAAAATGGTGCTTAAAGTAGCAAAGCTGTCAGTCATGCATATGGTATCGGGAAAGAGAGAAATTTTCCTTTGATTTAGACCATATTTAATTTGCCTTGTGTATTTTGGTCTCTAGATTCAGTCGTCCCCTTTAATTCTTTGGTAGCAATGGGACTATACAGTGTTCCCTCGATTTTCGTGGGGGATGCGTTCCGAGACCGCCCGTGAAAGTTGAATTTCCGCGAAGTAGAGATGCGGAAGTAAATACACTATTTTTGGCTATGAACAGTATCCCAAGCCTTCCCTTAACATTTTAAAACCCTAAATTACAATTTCCCATTCCCTTAGCAACCATTTAGATTATTACTCACCATGTTTATTTATTAAAGTTTATTTAAAAAAATGTTTTTTAAAGGCAGACGAAAGTTTGGCAATGACATATGACGTCATCGGGCAGGAAAAAACGTGGTATAGGGGAAAAAAACGCAAAGTATTTTTTAATTAATATTTTTGAAAAACCGTGTTATAGACGTTTCGCGAAGTTCGAACCCGCGAAAATCGAGGGAACACTGTAGTGGTCTAGAGCCAAGCCATTCCTGGAGCAGTCTTAATTTTATGAAACATTTTTGTTTCTCATTTTATCTGGAAAAACTATGATATTGTCATCTTATGTTTAATTTGGAGAAGATTAAAAAAATTGAATAGCAATTAGTGTTTGGCTCTCCGTCACAGGAGCCCCAATAGAAGAAGGCAAAAAAAAATTTTTTTTTTCAAAAGTAATGCTTATTTAAAACAAATCCATTTGGATGACCTCAGCTTCTCAGTTGAGTGTACAGATGTTAAACCAAGGAGTCCCATATTCGGGGTCAAGTTTACCGTATTTTTCTTCTTACTTCCATTTCTTATTAGAGGTGGGTTCTAATGTGTCAGATGAGAATGAGACCAAAAATGAAGGTCCAATTAAACTGAAATATTGCTAAAAGTCTATGCACAGAAATCATCTCAGATAATGGTTAACACTTCTTTGGAATTGAAAAAAAGTCAATGGAATTCAAGGGAGGTTGAATTTAATCTGTTTGTGGCTACTTAGGGATTCTAGGCTAATCCCTCTTTTAACTCCGCCCTCAGATTCTACCTTTCCTTCTACGCTATGAATGGCAATAATATTGTATTCTTTTGTTATAGAATACTATTTTGAAATTGTATTTGATTTTTTTTTGCATAGTATTTTTATGCAAAAAAATTTAAACTTGTCTGTTAAAAGCCACTTGTTTTATCAAAAATGTCAATAAAGTTTAGTAATTTGGTTTATCATATTTTAAAACTGAAATTTCTAAAACAAAATGGAGAATTTCTCATTTCGGCAGTGTAAAACAATGAATTGTTTTTCATTGGCAAACAATTACAAGGCATTGAGGATCCACTGACTTTCATAGTGAATTTCACATTTTTGGAAATACTTCTCAATCTCTGATGGCTTGGCCTGTGGTTGGTTATGTGCTGCTGAAGTTCAGTATTCTTTTTTAGACTCCTATTTTTCAAAATAGAAATGTTTTTATTAACTAG
The DNA here is from genome assembly GCF_031021105.1 of Erythrolamprus reginae. Lineage (NCBI taxonomy): Eukaryota > Metazoa > Chordata > Lepidosauria > Squamata > Dipsadidae > Erythrolamprus > Erythrolamprus reginae. The sequence continues at coordinate 134,332,306 of NC_091963.1, read as the reverse complement.
TAAGTAAAAAGGCTTTTGTGTTAATAAAAGTTAGTTTGAGTCAAAAAAGTATGATGAAAGTTAGATTTTTTCCCCCCACTATTTTTTTTTTATTCTTAGAGAACAAGTCACTGTGGTTTTATCAAAAATACTGCTTGGAATTTGCAGCCAACAAAATCATCTGGAAAAAAAATGGTGCAAAGATTCTGTAACTACTTCATTTATTACATAATTTAAAATATAATTATTAAAAGTAGGTGATTGGTATTAAAAAAAACAAATTACTTGCTTCAGAAAATGCATTTTCTTTCTTTGTTCTATAATTTTAGAAATATACTTTATAAGGCTGCCCAATTCTATAAGCATTCTGGGTGGCGAACAGTAAAAACAGTTGGACAAAATCAGACAAACAATAGGAACAAAATCCTCACACAAAGCCCTGAAGAAAAGCAGTGATTAAAAGACAATCAAATCATGTGAGGCCTACTCTATACATGGGGCCTGGAGAAAAAGCCAGGATTTCAGAACTTTTTGAAACATGGCCAGGTTTTTTGGGGGGAGGAGGGGGTCAGGCTTAACTTGTTAAAAATAACTGATTTATTATTTCAGAGGATCACAATGGCAAAGTTTGAGATTCTCCGATTGCTAAAGCCTAAAGTTAATTTTTGCATTTAGCTTGGTAAAGCATTCTGGCTTATAAATTACAGTTTTTGGCATAAAAATATGTCTGAATTAGGTCAGGATAAGTGTCAGGGGATATTCTCAATCATCCAGGTCATGGTTGTCCCAAACGTGCTTTTTCAAGAGGCAATTGGACTTTCTGTTTTTTCTTTGAAGACGTTTCATGGATGAGCTTCTTGGTTGAGAAGAAGCTTCTTCAGCTCTGACTGGATGGTGAGGAATAGAAGGATCTATACCAGTGGTTCTCAACCTTTCTAATGCCGCGACCCCTTAATACACCCTTAATACAGTTCCTCTTGTTGTGGTGACCCCCAACCATAAATCTATTATTATTATTTTTATTATTATTATTTATTAGATTTGTATGCCGCCCTTCTCCGAAGACTCGGGGCGACTCACAGGTCTAGCGCCAATTCTCCCAACAGCTTTAAGCTGATTGGCAGGTAGGTCAGAGCACTGTAAACGCTTGATTGGTCGAATTGGAAACATATGTTTCAAGGCGCCAGAATAGAAGCCTTAGTTCCCAACACCATGGGAGATTTGTCTTTTCCCATGGTTTTTGGCAACCCCTGCGAAACAGTTGTTCAACTCTCAAAGGGGTCCCGATTCCCAGTTTGAGAACTGCTAAACTATACTGTCTGCAATGAATATAAATATTCACATTACTCACCATCCAGTCAACTGAAGAAACATTTTGGATGAGAAGCGAAACGTCTTCAAAGAAAAACAAGAAAGTTGAGATACGTCAGGATAAGTAACAAGCTTGTTAATACGCCATATTTACTACCACTTTTTGCTCGTACATGTGAGCAGCAGTGGGTTCTGACTTATTTCTCTGCCGCTTTGCTTCCTCCCGCGCCACATGGATATGCATGCATTGCACGCCATGCAGCCCTGCGGCGCAGGCACATCTGCAGTACTGAAAACTCAGCTTCTGCACATGCGCAGAAGTGAAAAACAGCTATATGTGCGCAGAAGCAAAAAAACAAGATAGCCGCCACCAAGAGAGGCGGTTCGGGGGCGTGGCCAGCCAGCCATTGCTGCCAGTTCAGCAAGCGGGAGAAAATTCCCGCTACCGGCTCTATAGAATCGGTCTGAAGCGGCAGGAACCCACCTCTGGTGTGGCCCCTGCTCACCAAAAACTGTTTAATATGAGATTTGGATAAATTACCTTGGAGAAGAACAAAGTAACTTAGATGAGGAAAAGGCAATTCCATTTCTGATTAAGATCCTGTTGGTAACTCTCAGTTCTGTGCTTGGTTTGTAATCGAAGCTGAACTTTTGGCCAGGTTTGCAAAAAGCCTTCCTGTTTGGATTTCTGGAGAACCAACTTTATAGCTGGCTTATCTTTCTTTGGCCTTGCACTAGGGAACTACATTCACTGCTTTAAAGTTAATTAGACTAGTCGGTTGGGGTGTTTTTTTCACGCAAAAAAACATTCTTGGTACAGGTAATCCTTGATTTATAACAGTTCGTTTAGTGACCATTCAGAGTTACAGTGGCACTGAAAAAAGTGACTTATGAGCAGACTCTTGGCAAGTGACTCATATTTATGATGGCGGCCACATCGTGGGGTCATGTGATCACCTTCTGACACGCAAAGTCTACCAGATTCACTTAACAGCCGTGTTACTAACTTAACAACTGCAATGAGTCACCTAACAATTGTGGCAAGGAAAATCATTAAAAAGTGGGGTAAAACCCACTTAACGACTACTTTGCCTGTCAACAAAAAATTTGAGGCTCAGTTGTGGAGGTAAGTCAAGGACTACCTGTAATATCAGGAGAGGAAATACATATAAATATCTATACAAATTTCGGCTTTTCTGTTCTATATCTTTCCTTATTTTTTATTAAAATAAAATAATTGTAGAGCTCACTGGCTTTCTGTTTATAAGCTAGAGTTAATTAGTGGGCATTTTCATTCTGTTGATCAGCACTGTGTCTTTGAAATAGTGTTTTAAAATGCAATAAAGAGCAGTTTAGAAATAATCACCTCATTTCCTTTTGAAGGAACCCATCTGGGAGACAAGCCAACTCTGTTCTCAATGTGCCATGTACATTTTGTCAAATCACATCACTTGGTTTAAAAACACCCAATTTCTAGCTGACAAAAGTCATTTCCATCAGGCAAATAATCTTCTGACTACATATAATTTGAAAGTTTGAGTTCTCTCATTCACCTTGAGGCCCTTCAGACAGTTATTCGTGTCCTGGGCACTTCACGATTGGATTATCTCAATGTGCTCTAGCCTTTGACTTGTAATTGCAGTTGAACCCAGGATTACGATTACAACATTACGTCTTTGCGGAGTGTCAAGGCACTCACATGACCAAAAATACTACATTAGCCTTTGCCATGAGGGCCATTCAGCAAACCCATTCATTGTTTACTCAAACCGGCAAAAAAAACCATTGCAAACTATAGTTACATGATTGCGGGAAGCCACATCCAAACGTGAAATTGATATGCCTGACATGGGGTCATGTGATTGCAGAAGATGGTGGTTGCAGAACAATTTATGACGACTGGGGATGTTTTATGGGCTGTAAAGCACTTGTTCTATGAAACTTTGAACAGTAACTTTGAACAGTTGTAAAATGAGGACTACTTGTACATGGAGCTGCCCTTGAAGTCTCTCTGGAACCTTCCTATACCAGTTGGTTTCCAAGTGCAATTCAAAGTAGAGTGATACCTTGTTTTACAAACTTAATTGGTTCTGGGATGAGGTTCTCAAGGTGAAAAGTTTGTAAGACAAAACAATGTTTCCCATAGGAATCAATGGAAAAGCGATTAATGCGTGCAAGCCCAAAATTCACCCCTTTTGCCAGCCGAAACTCCTGTTTTGCGCTGCTGGGATTCCCCTGAGGTTCCCCTCCATAGGAAACCCCACCTCTGGGCTTCTGTGTTTTTGCGATGCTGCAGGGGAATCCCAGCATCACAAAAACAAGCACTTCCACACAACGGAAGTCCGGAGGTGGAGTTTCCCAGTGAAGGGAGCATCAGTGAAATCACAACATCGCAAAAACACCGAAGTCCTTGAAACCCCACCTCCGGACTTCTGTGTTTTTGCGATGCTGCGATTTCACTGAGGCTCCCCTCGCTGGGAAACCCCACCTCCGGACTTCAGTTGCCAGTGAAGCACCCGTTTTTGCGCTGCTGGGATTCCCCTGCTGGGATTCCCCTGCAGCATCACAAAAACACGGAAGTCCAGAGATGGGGTTTCCCATGGAGGGGAGCCTCAGGGGAATCCCAGCAGCTCAAAAATGGGTGCTTCGCTGGCAACGGAAGTCCAGAGGCGGGACATCCCAGCGGCGGCGGTGGGTTTGTAAGGTGAAAATAGTTTGTAAGAAGAAGCAAAAAAATCTTAAACCCCGGGTTTGTATCTCGAAAAGATTGTATGATGAGGCTTTTGTAAGACGAGGTATCCCTGTATTGGGTATTGCTATCTCACAGGGCCTGGATCAGGGCTGAAATTCAGCAGGTTCTGACAGGTTCCGGAGAACCGGTAGCGAAAATGTTGAGAACCGGCAAATACCACCTCCGGCTGGCCCCAGAGTGGGTTGGGAATGGAGATTTGGCAATATCCTTTCCCTGCCACATCCACCAAGTCATGTCCACAGAACTGGTAGAGAAAATTTTGGGAATTTCACCCCTGGCCTGGATATCTGAACAACTGCTTGTTTCCAATTGTTTCTGCCCACAAATTCCATTCTGACAGAGTGGGTGTGTGCTCCAGGTCCCTTCCATTAAATATTGTCCTCTTGTGAAACCAAGAAAATATGCTTTCTCCTCTTCTGGAACAGCATTCTGCCAGAGATAAGGATGGCGCCCTCTCTCCTGGGGTTCCAGAAAGCTCCAAATTCCTGGATTTAGTCCCAAGACTGTGGTTGATCTATCATTACTTGTCTAGGATCCCTGCCTCGTTTGGTTTCTGTTGTCTGTAAGATTATTTTAGTCTGGGCTGTCCATTCGGTTTAATTGTTTTTATGGGATTTTAAAAATCGTGGCGACACTAAATGAAATAAAAATCTTTGCCCTACTTCGTCATTCCAGAAAGCCCCAGATAGATAATCCAGAAAATATGACTGTTTAAAGTAAGCTGGATGGCTGAAGAAAAATGTGAACCAGAGTCTTTAAGTCTGTCCAGCACTCACTCGGGACAGGCAGCTCCAAGCTTGGGAATGGAGGGTCTTGTTTTCACTGGACCAAGATGGAATTCAAAACTTAGGAAGGGAAGACGTGCTGTACAAAACATACTGCAATTGGGTTAGTCTTGAAGTGTGGTCAGGCTTAGAACAGAACAGAATAGAATAGAATAGAATTTTATTGGCCAAGTGTGATTGCACACACAAGGAATTTGTCTTGGTGCAGATGCTCTCAGCGTACATAAAAGAAAAAGATACATTTGTCAAGAATCATGTGGTACAACACTTAATGATTGTCATAGGGGTCAAATAAGCAATGAGGAAACAATCAATATTAATAAAAATCTTAGGATACAGCAGCTTTTAGCTACTGCTGCGATTACTTTTTACTCCTTCGGTTGCTTTGTTTAGTATTTATCAATGTTGGATATTAATGTTGGATCTTAAGTATTTCCTTTGGCCTTTGGATGATCTTGCTAACCTGCACTTGAGGCTCTGCAGTTGTGTAGGAGAAATGTAATGAACAAATTATAAATGAAAATGTGGTATTTCATGAAAGTTACCACAATAACGATAACACTTAGACTTATATACTGCTTCACAGTGCTTTACAGCTCTCTCTAAGCAGTTAACAGAGCCAGCCTATTGCCCCCAACAATCTGGGTCCTCATTTTACCCACCTTGGAAGGATGGAAGGCAGAGTCAACCTTGAGCCGGTCAGGATCGAACCCTTGGCAGTCAGCAGAATTAGCCTGCAATACTGCATTCCCAACCATTGCTCCGCCATGCCTGCATGTCAGTGTACATAGATTTGCCATAAAATGTATTTATTTTTATTTATTAATTGGATTTATATGCCGTCCCTCTCCAAAGACTCATTGATCAAGTTCTGTTGTAAAAGCCATCACAAACAAGGCTGTGTATTATTTGTGGTTGTTCAGGATAAATTTATATCAATTGTCATCTCCTTTCTGACCATCTGCAACATCACCCTAGAGCAGTGTTTCCCAACCTTGGCAACTTGAAGATATTTGGACTTCAACTCCCAGAATTCCCCAGCCAGCGAATGCTGGCTGGGGAATTCTGGGAGTTGAAGTCCAGTTATCTTCAAGTTGCCAAGGTTGGGAAACACTGCCCTAGAGCAGACCTGGGCAAGGGGCGGCCGACGAGCCGCATCCGGCCCGACTGCTGTCTGTGACCGGTCTGCGGAGGTCGGGGTCCACTCCACTGCGAGGATGAAAGAGCTGACCATGTCTGCCGGGACTCCTCCGGTTCCTGCTTTCCGCATGAATCAGGAGGAAAGCAGGAACCGGAGGAGTCCCGGCAGGCGCAGTGAGCTCTTTTATCCTCGCGCTGGAGCAGATCCCAACCTCCTACGAAGAGCGGCCGAGCACAGAAACCATGCAAACGCTCCAGCGCAGTGGCTGTACATACTGTATATAAATAGTATATACAGTATTGGGTAGAACTGAGTTAATTATATTACTCCGGCCCTCTAAAACCATCCCAATTTCTCACGTGGCCCCATGGCAAAATTAATTGCCCACCCCTGCCCTAGAGATTGCTTTGGGTCTTTCAACTGAGGTCGGAAAAGTCTTCATTCTGGACCAACTATCTCCTGTCCTGTTCTCCTTTTTCAGCTTCTTCTGCTTCATCGTCTTTGGCAAATGCCCCAGTGGAAGCCGAGCAAGCATGGCCGCAGAGCAGTGGGGAGGAAGAGCTGCAGTTGCAGTTGGCACTGGCCATGAGTAAAGAGGAAGCGGAGCAGGTAAGCGCCAAGGTAAATCTGTCACTGGGGGCTCTTTGGTTGCACGGAGGTGGGGCAATGAATGGGGGAAATGATCGTTGCCTGATGTACAATATACAACATTGTATATTTCAAGGGAATGGCTGTTGTTTGGCATGCAAGTTCTCATTTAAATCTACTGAAGCTTAGGAACTGTCACGTGGAAGAATATAAAACTTTATGAGATCAGAAATACGATTTTGATTTGGGGCCATTCTCCTATTTCTTTGTAGGACAAACACCTCCAGAAGTTTCTTCTCCACACCTCAACGTCTATAGCTGGTTGAAAAACTGAGCAGCTGCTACAGCTGTGGGGTTGCATAGGTTATTCTATCTAAACAGCCTCAACTTCCATCACATTTAAGATCTGTGGATTTCCACTCCCAGAATTCCTCAGCTGGTATGTTGGCTGGGGGAATTCTGGGAGTTGAAGACCACGCATTTAAAGTTGCTGAGGTGGGAGGAACACGGCTACAGGCTGTGAAGAGAAATCAGAAATAGAATCCGCAGGCTTTTAAATCCTGTTCCCTTATTTATTTTCCACACTTGAGAGTGATGTCATGGTCTTTGCATTAGGTCTAATCCCAAAACATGATCCCAATTCCTTTTGTAATTTTGTAACATCAGAAGCTCTGAGAGGTCTCCCCTTGTGTAGGACGGCTGGGCAAGCTAAGATAGCAGCCAAAGATTCAAGCTATGTGCAGAGACTTCATAGCCCCTTAAGGTCTGGTATCCGAAGCATTGCCTTTCCTAGCCTCTCTGTTTAGGCAGGAGTTCCCAACCCTCTCACTACGACCCGGTACTGGGCTGCGGCTCGTTCGGAACCGATCCAGGGAAGCGGCAGGCCAGAGCATGTGTGCAATTCCACTTGTGCAGGGGCGTACCACGGACAGTAATGGTGCTTCGCCTGTGGAAATGGAAATGTCTGTCACTCGCTCATTTCCTGTCTCCACCCACCCACCCCCGCCGATCTTCAAAACCGCAAAGGTTGGGGAGCACTGTGCTGAGATCATTTTCAAAGTTCCCCTGCCCTCCCTCCAATATTTCTCTGTAACACCCCCGCCAACTTCTTTGAATGGTAAATCCCAGCAACTCACTTCCTTTTGATGGTGGTTCAGTGCCCCCCCCCCCCAAAAAAAGTACAGGTATTCCTTTTGTTACCGCCATAATCAGGACCTTAATTGCTGTCACCAAGTCAGTGTTTCCCAACCTTGGCAACTTGAAAATATCTGGACTTCAACTCCCAGAAGTCCCCAGCCAGCATTCGCTGGCTGGGGACTTCTGGGAGTTGAAGTCCAGATATCTTCAAGTTGTCAAGGTTGGGGAACACTGCACTAAGTGAATAGTCATAAAGTACAACATCGTGTGAGCAATGAGAATCCCAGCACCTCCCATGGTTAATAGAATAGTTGTGGTGGCTGGGCAAGGACCCACTCTAAATCCAAGGCATTCCTGGCTTGGCCCCTGCCTGCCCTGAGCCTCACTAACTCGAAGGGACAGCCTCCTCCTCCTCCTCTTTGGCTTCCTCACACGCCTATCTTCTCGCTGTCTCTGTGGTTTGGGCCACCCTGCAGTCCACCATCTGGGAAGAAAGCCAGCAGCGATTTGGACAAGGCTGCCTATGGCCTTGGGAAGGAAGCCTAGTGTGGCCAGCAGCTACATCACGAAAGGCCAGGCCAGATGCGCCTCGTCAACAGAGGATAGAAGAAGAAGGGGGAGGCCAGCTGAGATCAGCAGAGCCGGAAAAGTGAGGGGAATGCAGGCTGGTGGGCCAAATGGAGTCAAGGGCCAGCAGAGCCCAGAGTGGCAGGACCACCAGAGCTGGTGGAGGGCAGGGTGACCAAAAGAGCAGAGCCAGAGGCAAGGGAATAGGTAGGGAGGAGTTGGAAAGCACCCTTGTAGTTCTTCATTGTCGGTGATCTGCAAAGCCCCTGAATTTTGAACAGCAGGGGCAATGGAATGGCCATAATTTTGGGGATTCGGTCATTGCTGCCGTAATTTCAAACGGTTACCAATCTTCAACTTGGTTTCCACTGTACTATGCTGCTGTTTTATCAGCAATTATTCATTGCTTTCAAATTCTGCTGTGCATTTGCTATGTTGTGTTTTTAAGTCAAAAATTAAAAAGCTGAAAGAGATAATTGTGAGAAGGTCCCCGGCTGTAATAGCTTAAAGGTTTTTTAAAAGGTTACTTGTAAATTAATTTTGTTTTGTTTTGTTTTTTTGAAGGCTGTTTTAATCAGCTTGGACTCTGTTTGAATAATCTAATCAATTTTATGCATTGAATTTCCAAATCAGATTACTTTGGAAAATTGATTTGAAATTGCCTTCAGATCAGATTATTCGAGTTGGAGCTGTCACATAGCCTGATGCTGAAGGGGCTTAAAGAGGCTCGGGGATAAATGGCCAGTGCCTGATTGAATGATAACTGGTCCAAAAAGAATGGTGGTAACATACATGGTTCCAAATAAAAAAGCATTAGATGTGCGTTTATGTGCCTGCCTGTGTCACTAATTAACAAAAAAGAGTTAAAAATCATAAGACTTTAGGGCAAGGGGTCCCCTAACCTGGCAGCTTTAAGACTTGTGGACTTCATCTTCGAGAATTCTCTATCTATCTATGCTGGCTGGAGAATTCTGGGAGTTGAAATCCACAAATCCTAAGTTGCCAAGTTTTGGGGACCTCTGATTTAGGGAGTCTTTTTTTCAACTCAGTTTCTGACAGATGCTTTGATTTAAAAGTTCATCATCTTCGAACATTAATCATCTGGCCTTTGGCTGATAATTATGGTAGATTGCAATGTCCAGAGGGAGTCAGATTTGAGGAAGAAATCTTATTTAAAGAGGCTGCTTTATTAGGCCAGCTTTCCTTCATCCGATGTCTTCCAGATGTGTTGGACTGTAGCTCTCATGTTATGGCTTAGTGTTGTGCGCAGAACGGACTGATGTAACAATCGAGGCTGTTGAGGGTTACTGATCTGGCTTAACAATTATGCCTGCGGGATAGAGCGAGTTGTGGAAGGGGGCTGATAGTGTCAGTGCCTTCAGCTGTTGCTCCTCTCGAAAGAGTATGATCCCTGTTTAAAATGCCTTGACTATAGCCAGATAAAAGGAGCTGAATTTTGATAGAGATTGTTACGAGCATAACTGAGCTTTGGAGTAAGTATTTTGTAATACATTTGGGGATTTTCCATCACTTGTTTTGGATGGGACTGCCCTGCTGAAGACAGTTTGGAGGCTCCTACTCAAGGAGGAAACCGTGTCTAGGAAGGCATTGTACAGCTTCTGGCTGCGCATCGGTTGCGCCGATTCCCAAGGCTGGCTGGGGAATTCTGGGAGTTGAAGTCCACAAGTCTTAAAATCGCCAGGGTTGGGCACCCCTGATTTAACGATTCACTTTTATCTACCTTTCCTCTGTTGTAGTTCTCATAGCCCCTCCCTCTCCTAAGAAGTCTGCCTCCTCCACCGAATGGACCACTCTTGGAAAAAAGATGTGCTCACTCACTCTACATAGGTGAAGCGAAGCCCCAGACTCTGTGCGTGATGAATGATTCTCCTTAGGTCTGTTGCCATCCAACCACTGTCCGTTTCCATCACTGAGCTGAGTGGCTCTACCTACACTTCCAACATGACCCTCCAAGCATTAAACTCCTTCGTGGGGCTTGTGGAGATTCTCAATCTTCCAGGTCATAGTTGTCTCAAAGGTGCTTTTTCCCCCTCCAAAAGGCACTGGGTTTTTTCCTGTTCTTGGATGAGAAGTGAAACTACTACTACTTCTACTATCTTCTTCTTCTCCCCCCTCCTCTTCTTCATCATCTTCTCCTTCTCCTCCTCCTCCCCCCTCCTCCTCTTCTTCTTTGTCTTCTTCATCTTCCTCCTCCTCCTCCTTTGAAAAGAAAAACTGGTTGCCTTTAAAAAGAAAACCCACTTTTGAGACTCCTTCCCAGGGCTCTCTTGCCATCTCCTCCCTGTTCCTGTGGCTCCTTCCAGAGGGATCACTCCCCTCCCCCAATAACCCCGTCCCACTTTGTCCTTTTTTTATTTTCAGCTCCTTTTTTATTTTTGGCGCCTTCTTCCCACTTCCGTTGACCACCCCTCCATGCCGCATTTCCTCCTATTCCACCCTGTTGTTCGTAAACAGAAAGGAAACAAATTCTCAGAGAGTTTGTTCCATTGTGCTAGATTTTATTTATTTTTTATTCTATTTGTGCTAGGGAAAGATGTCTAGGTAACAGGACCACACACACACAAAAAGTTGTCTAGACATGGCACGGGCTATTTTCCCTCTACCAGTCTTCCGCCTCATGTTAAGCTCAAGTATAAAAAAGTGATTACTTTTTTTTTTTTGAGGACTTGGGACGATATGATCAGGAAAGTTGGAATACAGAGAAATATACTGCTCAAAAAAAATAAAGGAACACTTAAACAACAGAACATAACTCCAAGTAAATCAAACTTCTATGAAATCAAACTGTCCACTTAGGAAGCAACACGGATTCACAATCAATTTCATTTTGTGGTCAGCACATTCAACTTTGTACAGAACAAAGTACTTCAATGAGAATATTTCATTCAGATCTAGGATGTGTTATTTGAGCGTTCCCTTTATTTTTTTTTGAGCAGTATATTTCTCCATAGAGTTTGTGGAAGGAAATGCCTGGCTGCTATAGAGGACCAATAGAAGGAGCAGAACACAGTGTTCCCTCACTTTTTGCGGGGGATGCGTTCCGAGACCGCCCGCGAAAGTTGAAGTTCCGCGAAGTAGAGATGCGGAAGTAAATACACTATTTTTGGCTATGAACAGTATCACAAGCCATCCCTTAACACTTTAAACCCCTAAATTGCAATTTCCCATTCCCTTAGCAACCATTCAGATTATTACTCACCATGTTTATTTATTAAAGTTTATTAAAAAAAATATTTATTAAAGGCAGATGAAAGTTTGGCGATGACATATGACGTCATCGGGTGGGAAAAACCATGGTATAGGGAAAAAACCCACAAAGCATTTTTAATTAATATTTTTGAAAAACCGTGGTATAGACTTTCCGCGAAGTTTGAACCCGCGAAAATCAAGGGAACACTGTATTCTATATCTGCCGAGACAGCCGCCTTCTTCCCTCTTCCTCACTTCTGACAGTTCACTTGCCTACATCCAGTTTCTGATTCCCTGTAGCTGCCAGGCTGATGCTGCACAGACATGGACATTAGAATAAAAACACGCCTGTTTTCTCCCACAGAGAAGTCACCCACTTTTCTAGCTGTGGCCCTTGTTCCACTGTGCTGGAAGAGTGGAGGGAGAGTGACAGATGAACGTCATAGCAGAACAGGACTCCTGAGCCTAGTTTCTTTCATACCCTATTTTTCTTCCTTTGAACGTCAGCCTTCTCTACCTGCTGGCTCTTTGGAAAACTGTCTCAGTTTTGGAAACTGTCTCTTTGGAAAACTTCAGTTCCCATCCTTTATGGTAGTGGATGCCCATCACTTGTGAGCACACCTGATTTGGGAAGGGTGATCCTACCTAAAGGGTTGGAAAGTGATGGTATCTTACTGATTCTTGGACATATTTCTGTACATACATCATGATACAGTTCCAATGAAATTTATTTTTACTTACTAGAATACTGGGTAGGGCTTGGATGCTTTTGAAATTCTTGTGGGGACTGTTTAATTGTAGCCAGGAAGAGAGGTTTTACGCTTTGCAAGGGTACCTAGCAGTGATTCGGCCAGTTTTCAGGGACATGGGATACTCTATGTGGGTCCTTGGTGCTCTCTCTGAGCTTGGCTTTTTACCTTGCAGCCATTTCATTACCTAACTAGGTAATACCACCAGGGCTACATTTGCACTGATTGGGTAATAAAACATCTGCAAAGAAACAGCCAAGCTCGGAGAGCACCAAGCACCCTGCAGTTCAGTCCCGAGGGACAAATATTCTTTCAGAAATGGAATATATTGGGCGGTGACGGGCTAGTAGTTGATTGGATTGTGGCTTTTGCAACCCGGTGTGGAAACAGCTTTGAGAACTGGAGATGCCCTCCGTCTGTCTGTCTGTCTGTCTGTCTCTCTCCTCCTCCTTCCTCTCCATGTGTCGAACTCCATTCCATGCCTCTTATGTTGTGTTTCTTCCCTCCCAGCCCCCTGCAGTGGCCGAAGAAGACCTACAGCTCCAGCTAGCCCTTAGCTTGAGCAAAGAGGAGCACGACAAGGTTAGACTGCTATCATGCCACCCCACTCAGTTCTTCCTGAAATAATCAACTAAACTAAGCTTTCTCTGAGCTAGCCTTGATCTCTCACACTTTTCTTACTAACGTGGCATTCTCTGCCTCTCCAAGTCCCCATCCAAAGCAGAGTGATGGCAACAACCTCTCTTTCAGCTTTAGGCCTCATGTATTGCCCACTACCTGGTGAATTGTCCATTCTCCAGTTGCCTAATTTTCAAGTTTCTCCCAGTGAGAGGCTCGGTAATAAAACTGGTCAATCCAGGTATCCCAAGCTTGACCAAGCTAGGCCTTGAACTCAGGCCTACTAAGACATTTGATGAATGTCTTAGGAAGCTTGGACACAATATCCTGAAAATGTACCTGTGAGTTGTTGATGGGGAAAAGGGACCAGGCACTCAATTGAAAAGGAAGGCCATTTGGAACAAAAGAGTTGGAATTCTGGATGTCTTTTTGGATTTCTTCTCTCGCCTTAGCTGAAGACGAGGTGGTAAAGCAAGAAAAAAGAAGATGTCTTTAATATCTCTGGATTTTACTGGGTTCAGCCAGTAGATGAAAGATTATAAACACTAGAAATCCTGGAATGACAAAGTTTAACGCTGAGATCGCTGGGCACCTTGAGGGGGTCATATACTTAGTTTGGGGGCCCGAGGCAGTTTCAGCGAACGGAAGATGCTTCCACCTGGACTCCACTTTTATGAAGTATTGGCAAAAACAGCCTAAATTCAGGATTCCCAGTATTTGGTTGGAACTAGCTTTGTTTAGAGGGTTAGAACAGCATCTCGCTCACTTCTCTCTTTCTCTCTCTCTCTTGGATGTTTTTTTTTCCTTTTTTCTTTTTTGTTCCTGAAGATAACTTTTCACGCAAAACAGAAACGACAGTAGCGGATGCTTCAAAGTTGATCTGATCCCTGGCCAAGCTGCTGCTCCGTCTATGTTCTGGCTCTTGCGCTCTCTCTCTCTCTCCCTCCTTGCCAAAGGTGAGTAACCACCGCCCGCTTTCTGCTGCCTCCGTTAACGCCTTGTGTCCTTTTCACAACTCTCCCTACAGGAAGAGCGGATCCGGCGCGGGGATGACCTTCGCCTCCAGATGGCCATTGAAGAGAGCAAGAAGGAGACGGTGCCCACCAAGGAGGAGGTGAGGTGGAAGAGACAGGCTGGGAGTTTCCTACCACGACGGTTAAACGGGGTCTCCCCTGGGAAAAGGGGCGACGTGGAGGTGGGTGGGAGAAGGGCAGCGTGGAGCAGCAAACAATTCCCCCTTTCTTAAATTATTTTGTTTAATTTTTCTCTAAAAATTCCATTTATATATCAATACACACGTCAGTAACATAGATATACATACATTTTAAATCAGTCAATCATAACTCAGTGTCTTACTTTGCACCAATTATTAACTCTTATTCATCAGCCTGTCTTTCGCACTCCCTTCCGTCTACTTCCACCTCCCCTCCTACCTTCTTACTCCTTCTCTCCTCCCCACCCTCTATTCTCTCTTTACTTGCTCTCTTCTTCTCTCCACTTTTTTTTACTTCCTTCTATTTCTTCTCCTCTGTCTTCACTTTCTACTTCTTCTTCTTCTCCCCTCTCTTCCCTTTCTCTGAATGCTTCTCATCCTCTCTCGCCTCACATTTAACAGGCTGATGTTTTCTTCTTAGCTTAAATTAACGGTGCCAGTTCTAACACTGTCGTTATAGTTATTTAGTATTATTTCTATATTTATAACACTTTTATCTAAGTAGGTATTGTACCAACCTGGTGTTGCATTTCAGGTATGTGTTATCTTTCTAATGCTACCTCCAATTAAAAGTCTTCTGGGAAGCAAGCGATTCCCTTTGGGCCCCATGGAGTCAACTCCAAGAGGCATCTTGCTGGCAGCTTCTGAATGCTCAAGTAGAAGACCTTTACTTAGGAACAGGAGTTTCAGTTCAGAGTGCTTCAGGTTTATTAGTCCTCAACTTACAACAGTTCGTTTAGTGACCGTTCGGAGTTACAATGGCATTGAAAAAAAGTGACTCGTGAACCATTTTTCACACTTAACGATGGCAGCAGTATCCCCATATCCTCGTGATCAAAATTCAGATGACTCATTTTTGCACTGTCCTGGGGTGATTCGATCGCCTTTTGCTACTTTCTGACAAACAAAGCCAGTGGATAGAAGCCAGATTCACTTAACAGCCATTTGTTACTAACTTTTTAACAGCTGCAGTGATTCTTGCCAACTGTGGCAAGAAAGGTTGCAAAATGGCACAAAGCACACTTGACAAATGCCTTCCTTAGCAGCAGAAATTTTGGGCTCAGCTGTGGTTGTAAGTCAAGGACTTCTTGTCCATGCCATCTATCCACAAGAATCTGATCTGCTAACGGTCAAGGCAAATTGGTGCCAGATCAGAGTACTTAGTACTTAGATTAGTGGAATAACTGCTCCACATTGATAATGCGCTTGACCCTGTCCTTGGTCTCAGCCTGGTCAGCTCCTACAAGATCCACGATTTACTCTGGCAAAAACAACTCTTAGCGATCTTGTGAAATAGTTATTATTTTATGGACACGATTCGTATCCCCACTTTTCTGCCCCAGAGAGCACTCAAGTCAACTAATACCATTTTGTATTCCAAATAACTTTATGCGTGAAAGCTGGGGTTTTTACCTTTGAACCAAACATTATGTTGTAAATTAAACCAAAAATGAACATAAATCAAAATCTCTCCCTTAATTTCTGGGTGGTTTGCAGGTGATCACCCTGGGTACTCTGTCTCCCCTTTGTGTAATAATGTCAGAGTTGAAAGGGCTTTGACAACTTAAATGACACTTCCAAAATAAAAGAAAAAGACGTAGACCTTTATGTAACGAAGCCATTGAATTCAGTTACTGAAAGCAAGGTGCCTAGCTGTTGCAATTGACTCTGGTTCATAATAAATATTCAAGCAAATATGTTGATTCTGCACGCTTCTAAGTTAGAACAAATTTTTTATTTATTTATTTGGCATATAGCATCTACAGAGGTCATGCAATCACTGATACAACACTAATAAAATGCAGATCTACAAATACAAATATAAGTTTGTTTGCTGCTCATCTCGTATCCAACGAATCTGGACAGTTTGCATCATAAAAAACATTAGAGCATTTAAACAAAACATTAAAATCAACAATCATAGGAACACAGAAGATAAACTCATTAACAGTTTAAATAGAAGCATCATCAAATATATACTGCACAAAAAAAATAAAGGGAACACTGAAATAACATATCCTAGATCTGAATGAATGAATTATTCTCATTGAATGCTTCGTTCTGTACAAAGTTGAATGTGCACAACAGCTTGTGAAATTGATTGTCAATCAGTGTTGCTTCCTAAGTAGACAGTTTGATTTCACAGAAGTTTGATTTACTTGGATTTATATTGTGTTGTTTAAGTGTTCCTTTAATTTTTTTCAGCAGTGTATTTAGGAGCTATATATAGGTCTACCTTTAGGGTTGAGTGTGAATCTGTGCCTTAGCTCACTAATCCTAGTCCACATTTCTAACTACATTCCAGCAGGATGCTCTAATCTAAACCACAGATGTCAAACTCATGTTGTCACATCGTCACTGACATATAGCGACTTCCCCCCCCTTCACTAAACCAGGGGTGGGCGTGGCCAGCACATGATGCATCCATCCCCTGGAAGAAACCACTGGATGTTAAATGGAACAGTGAAGGAGCGCTATAATTTTTTTCTCTTTCCCACAACCCTCTTTGTTTGCCTTCTCCATCACTCAGTCATCCTTGATGGACCTTGCTGATGTCTTCACTGCTCCACCACCTGCTGATCCGTGGGGCACTCAGCCTCCCCCTGCCGACCCCTGGGGTGGCGCTGCCGCAGTTGTGCCCGCACCTCGTCCGGACCCGTGGGGACCCCATGTTGCTGGAGCAGCCCCTGCAGGAGACCCATGGGGGACTTCCGCGGCACCTCCTACACACTCCACGGACCCCTGGGGAGCTCCGCCAGTGGCCAGTGCTGACCCCTGGAAAGCCGAAGGTAACATCCAAATCCTGGGCAGGATCAGATGTTTGAAATATTCTTTGTCACCATCACTTTTTAATGGATGATGTACTAAGTACATGATGGATCATATTCTACTGACCAGATTATGGATAAGAGGATGAATTCAGCCAATGAAACTAATCTGTGGGAACTGATGGGACAAGGTAAGAGGATACGTGGTCAGTAGAATTCGAGACCAAAGTATAAAGAATAAATTAGAATTACTTTATAATATGTAAATAGTTATATTTATCTTGAGTTAAAATGGTATTTATTTATTTATTGGATTTGTATGCCGCCCCTCTCCAGAGACTCGGGGCGTCTAACAGCGACAATAAAACAGTGTACAATAGTAATTTGGTATTGATGATTAAAAATCAATTAATATAAAAACCAAACATACATACATACATACATACCATGCATAGAATTGTAAAGGCCTAGGGGGAAAGAGGATCTCAATTCCCCCATGCCTGGCGGCAGAGGTGGGTTTTAAGTTGTTTACGAAAGGCAAGGAGGGTGGGGGCAGTTCTAATCTCTGGGGGGGAGTTGGTTCCAGAGGGCTGGGGCCGCCACAGAGAAGGCTCTTCCCCTGGGTCCCGCCAGGCGACATTGCTTAGTTGACGGGACCCGGAGAAGATCCACTCTGTGGGACCTAACTGGTCGCTGGGATTCATGCAGCAGAAGGCGGACTGAGGTAATCTGGTCCGGTGCCATGAAGGGCTTTATAGGTCATAACCAACACTTTGAATTGTGACCGGAAACTGATCGGCAACCAATGCAGACTGCGGAGTGTTGGTGTAACATGGGCATATTTGGGAAAGCCCATGATTGCTCTCGCAGCTGCATTCTGCACGATCTGAAGTTTCCGAACATTTTTCAAAGGTAGCCCCATGTAGAGAGCGTTACAGTAGTCAAGCCTCGAGGTGATGAGGGCATGAGTGACTGTGAGCAGTGACTCCCGGTCCAAGTAGGGTCGCAACTGGTGCACAAGGCGAACCTGGGCAAACGTCCCCCTCGCCACAGCTGAAAGATGTTTCTCTAATGTCAGCTGTGGATCGAGGAGGACGCCCAAGTTGCGAACCTTCTCTGAGGGGGCCAGTGATTCTCCCCCCAGGGTAATGGATGGACAGATGGAGTTGTCCTTGGGAGGTAAGATCCACAGCCACTCCGTCTTGTCTGGGTTGAGTTTGAGCTTGTTGTCTCTCATCCAGGCCCTAACATCCCCCAGGCACCGGCCCATCACTTCCACTGCTTCGTTGGCTGGACATGGGGTGGAGATGTATAACTGGGTATCATCGGCGTATTGATGATACCTCACCCCATGCCCTTGGATGATCTCACCTAGCGGTTTCATGTAGATATTAAATACCTCCATTTTGGTGGAGGGGTATGAATGTTATCTGGTGGTGGGCACTTAGAACACTGAATGTTTAATGATTATATTGTTAATATGAAAATCAGGTTTTCTGTGGGATATTGGTCCAAATGGCTCTTTGAGTTTTTAAGGTTGCAGACCCATACTCTAAAAGGATGCATATGACTATCTGCAAGGAATATAAATCCTTCCATTCCACACTATCCTGTCAGGGCTGAAGAAGCTTCTTGGGTGAGAAGCGAAACGTCTTCAAAAGAAAAAAAACAACCCAAGACCGTCCAGTTGCCTCATGAAAATCCACCTTTGGAACCACCATAACCTGGATGACTGAGAATCTCTATAGACTTGTATCTACGGCAGTTTTACTTCCTGTGAACTTCAGCTTCCTGGCTGGCTCAGGAATTCTGGGAGTTGAAGTCCAGAGGCCGTAAAGTCGCCACACTTGTTTACCTTTGGTGTAGAGCGTAGAGCTGTGATAAAAATAAAATGGGGGGTGTTAGAAACCATCCATTTTTTGGGTGCTGTCGCCACCTCCTGCTTCCTTTATCTCTTCCCAGCATCAGCTCCCCACATATTTCCTTTGTGTGAATTGACGTTTTGCAGATTGAGAACGGCTGTGTGTCCATTTTCAGTCATGAAGGGTATGGGGAAAAAAACATTTCAATCAGGTCAGGTCAGCACAAGGCTAGCTGAGGCCTCCTTTTTTCCTGCTTTCAGTCCTAGGATGAAGGACATCGCCGTCGCTAGAATCTCTCCTGGCTCTACAGCCATGATGAGTCTCGTTTTTAATGAAGAGTTTCCCCGGACGATTGTCCTAAAAGCCAATGTCCACACACAGCCTCTTAATCCATTGGAAAAGAGAGGCCTTCGATGTGCAAAGCAAGAGCCTATTTAACCAAAGGCCCAGTTCTATTCTTAGCTTTCTTTTCAGAAAAGGCTCTCCACAGATAATGAATGTTTGCCCTTTTTTTGCACCCGAAATACCCTTTTTAAGGTGAGTAACCACAGCTATAGGCCATGTGGTCTCACCTTAGATTTGAGGAAAGGCCTTACAGGGAGTCCTCAACTTACAGCCGATTGCCTAATGACCCCGAGCTACTTACACCCCGTTCAGTTACGACGGAGGCATACCCTCTATTCCACCATGTCATGTGGTCACATTTGGGTATTTGGCAACTGGGTGATCCAGTTTGCAGCATCCCAGGGTGACTTGACCGCATTTTAAACATATTGTTGATAATTTCCAGTATTTACTTCCTGTTTCTGGCAAAATAAAAAATGTCCATTGAAGAAAATGGATTTTTAGAGCAGGCTCATGCTAGATTTTTTTTTAATGAAGCTGTCCACTGTGATAATAACACCCCCCCCCCTTTTCCTAGTCAGTCATTGCCTGTCCAGGCCTCTTTAACAAGTATATATTTTTGCCAAGACATATCTCTTTAATTTAATTACATTTACCTGCATTTGCTGTTTGGAAGCCCATTTGTCTCCAAAATGGGAATCCTTTGAAAACTCTTGATTTAACACTACATTCTGAATGGTTTGCTGCCCCTAGCAATGTTTAACCCCCATTCCTGATCACTGGAATATTAAATAAAAAGTGTTGGTCCTGGCACCTGTTGCTGGAGGGCAGTTGCTTTACACAAATGAGAATTGTCCATTTATTCTTACCACTTACTTCATTTTCTTTTAACCAGTTCCTAGTCCCTGAGTGTATCTACAGTCTTAATCCAGAGCATCTGATTTTACTCAAGATTACAGGGGGCTCCAAATCTATCAAAGACTTTTGGACTTCAGTTCTCAACTCTTCAATTCTGGGAATTGAAGTCCACAAGCCTCAAAGACACTCGGCAAGGGCTTTTTGCAAATCCAAGTACTGTACACAATATCTACCAGGTATCTTGTCCACATCTTGTTTCCACTTTCCCCAAACTCAAAAAGTTCCAGGGGATCACTCTCATTTTGGAAGCCATGTTGGATTATTTTCAATTATTCACACCTAGAGTACTGCATTCAGTTTTGGTCGCCACACTACAAAAGAGACATTGATACTCTAGACTAGAGAAAGTGCAGAAGAGAACAACCAGAATGATAAAGGGACTAGAAACCTATTTATTTTTATTTATTTATTTTGTCCAATACACAATGAGGGTTTTAGTGGGTATATATCTATATACACATAGTAAAATACATGATGAAGGTTGTAGAGGAGATACTCATAGTAAAATATATCTAAGAAATAATAGGAAAGAATAGAAGAAGAGATATAGGAATGGAAGAAAGGTATAGTAGATATAGGAGAGCAATAGGACAGGGGACAGAAGGCACTCTAGTGCACTTGTACTCGCCCCTTTCTGACCTCTTAGGAATCTGGATAGGTCAACCATAGATAATCTAAGGGTAAAGTGTTGGGGGTTTGGGGATGACACTATGGAGTCCGGTAATGAGTTCCACGCTTCGACAACTCGGTTACTGAAGTCATATTTTTTACAGTCAAGTTTGGAGCGGTTAATATTAAGTTTAAATCTGTTGTGTGCTCTTGTGTTGTTGTGGTTGAAGCTGAAGTAGTCGCCGACAGGCAGGACGTTGCAGCATATGATCTTGTGGGCAATACTTAGATCTTGTTTAAGGCGTCTTAGTTCTAAACTTTCTAGGCCCAGGATTGAAAGTCTAGTCTCATAGGGTATTCTGTTTCGAGTGGAGGAGTGAAGGGCTCTTCTGGTGAAATATCTTTGGACATTTTCAAGGGTGTTAAACTAAAACATACAAGGAAAGTTTTCAGCAACTGGGCATGGATAGTCTAGCAAAGAGGTGGTCCAGGGGGGACATGATAGCAGTTTTCAAATACTTGAGAGGCTGCCACAGGAAGGAGGGGGTCACATTATTTTCCAAAGGGCCAGAGTTCCGGACAAGTAGCAGTGGTTGGAAGCTGTCCAAGGAGAGATTCAACCTGGAAATAAGGGGGAACTTCCTGACGGTGAGAGCGATCAACCAGTGGAACAGCTCGCCTACAGAGGTGGTGAATGCTCCAACATTAGAGACTTTCACAAAAAGACTGGACTGCTATTGGACTAGTGTGATGTAGGGTCTCCTGCACCAGCAGTGGGTTGGACTAGATGACTTGCAAGGTCCCTTCCAACTCATAACAACAACAACAACGAAGGCCATGCCCTTTGCTTAAGCTAAACCTCTCTGCAATTTGAAGGTCATTCACCAGCGGAAAGCACATTCTCCCCGGAATAGCAGAGTTAGAAGAAAGAGACCTCTTTTAAAAAAATAAAATAAAAATTGTTATTAAATTTTTATTACAACAAACAAACAAACAAAAAATCTTAAAGAAAAAGTGCCCAACACCAATAAACCCCACCACCATTTAGGGCAGAGGTCCCCAAACTAGGCAACTTTAAGACTTGTGGACTTCAACTCCCAGAATTCTCCAGCCAGCTATGCTGGCTGGAGAATTCTGGGAGTTGAAGTCCATAAGTCTTAAAGTTGTCAAGTTTGGAGACCTCTGATTTAGGGGGTTAAATTATTTACAATAAATTCCAATTTCTTCCTTGGCTCCGGTTTACATTTCTTTACATACAAAAAGTGATTTGAATTTATTTTTCACATTGTCGTCATAAATTCTACTTAAGATATAATTTTTCACCTTATTCCATATAATTTTTCACCTTATTCCGTCGTGCCATCAGCTTCTCCAATTTATTTTCATCAAAGTTATTTAATCTTATTTCCATAATTTCGAAGTGGATGTGGTCCATCATATACCAGTACCAAATTCTGGATTGTCTATTTATTACTATCCTTCCACCCTAGTACCACTACTGCTTGAGCGCTTTCCAAAGCTGCTGTTTTGATTAGAAGAAAGAGACCTGGAAGGTCTTTTAATTCAAACCTCTTGCTTGCCCAGGCAGGAGACCTACGCATACTGGACAAATGCCCGTTCAGTCTCTTCTTAAAAGCTTCCAGTGACCGAACATTATTTTGGCCACCTTCACCCTTCAAAAATCCTGCTATGTTTTCCTTGTCTGTTTGGATCTAAACACACCGTGTCTTTGGGTGTACAAGGCTGTTCTCCAATTCCATCTCTGTCATGGTTTGTTTTCTCCCCAGGTGGGGCTCCTGTGAGGCCAACCGCAGCAACACCCACAGACCCCTGGTCATCCAGCCCGGCTCCCACCTCCCAAGGACAGCCTGCTCCTGACCCTTGGGCTCCAGCATCCACTTTCTCAGATCCCTGGGGGGGTTCCCCTTCTAAGCCTAGCAGCAACGGCACGGCAGGTAAAGATGGGGTATTAAGGGATTTGGGGACCAGGTTCCGGGAGGAAGGGAGGGTGTTTCTCACCGGGTCAGCCAAAAGGGAAGGACTCCTAATCCAGGGCCTCTTCCTGCTCCCAGCTAATCCTTCTGCCCCATCCTTCCTCTTGTGCCCTGTTCCTCTCCCAGCTGCCAGAGGCTTTGAGCAGTTTGATGACCGGGACAGGGATGAATTCTCTGATTTTGACAGCCTGCGCCCAGCACTGCCCAAATCTGGAAGCAGCACAGGTCAGCCTTGCTTCCCACCCGCTTCCCTTGCCTAGGCATGGTTCCTAATGCTCCACCCCACCCAGCGTGTTTTTTCAGTCTTGGTAGCTTGAAGATGTGGGGACTAGCCAGGGGAATTCTGGGAGTTGAAGCCCACACATCTTCAGGTTTGCCATGCTTGAGAAACACACCTCCCTCCTAACCTCTAACCTCTCCAGGCCAACGGAATTAGATGACTTCTAGTGCCCCTGGCCTGGGAGAGAATTTGCATGCTCCTCCCTTTGATTCTCTCCCTCCTTATAGTCTTGTTTGGACGTTGGCTTTCCAAACTACATGCTCTTGCACGTAGTTCGAAAGAGATGGGAAAATAATTTAATACAATTAAGAAACAAACAAAACCCCCCCAAAAAAAATCTGGGGGAAGGAGGAGGGGCTTGTTTGTGATTTGGGAAATGAGGGCAAAATGATTGTGGACAACCATAAACCAAGCAAACCAGTTCCTTGCATGCCCAACAAGCTTCCTAAACTGGAGTCCGTGTTTTCTGTCTATGTTCTCTGTGCTTCTGGATTTTTACTCCTCCTCCCTCTCTCCCCCTCTCTGTCTCTCATTTCTTGTCCCGCAGGTGAGCTGTCCCTCTTAGCAGGGGAGGTCCCCGTTTCTCAGGCTGGCAGTGGTAAGGACAGTCCCAGCGCTTTCGATATGGCTGCCATAGCCGGCTCACTGCCAGAGACCTGCAAGCCGATGCGTAAGACTCCCGAGTCGTTCCTGGGCCCCAACGCTGCCCTTGTTGATCTGGATTCTCTGGTCAGCAAGCCTGCTGTTCCCTCCAGCATCACCAAGGCTTCGAACCCGTTCCTCACCTCTGGTAAAGGTTTGTACGTGTTGGGGTGTCGGGGGGGGGCAGGGGGGGTTAGAGCAAATTAAGGGTCTCCTACTTGGTTTGAGGTGTAAGAAATTGGTTCCTTTGCACTGATTTCACTGGGGTAGAAACCAAAAGGAATCTCCCCCTTGCCTGAACTAATTGCAGATAGTCCTCCACTAACGACCACAATCAAGCCCAGAACATACATTGCTAAGTGAGAAATCTGTTAAGTGAGTTCTGTCCCACTTTTTTTTTTACGAAGTGAATCACCGCAGTTGTTAAATTGGTAACATGAATTGTTAAAGTGGAGTGAATTTGGTTTCCCCATTGCTTGTCGGAAGTTCACAAAACGTGACCGCATGACCCTGGGACACGGCAACTGTCATAAATATGAACAAATTGTCAAGCATTTGAATGTAAATCAAGTGATCGGGGAGATGCGGCAACGGACATAAGTGTGAAAAATGGTCACTTTTTTCAGTGCAAAAGAAACTGTTGTAAGTTGAGGACTACATGTATAAGCAACACTGAAATCAGACTAGCCACTTTGGTCTAGTGTCGTGATGGTAAACCTATGGCACATGTGCTAGAAGTGGCACCTAGCACCATTTCTCCGGGCACGTGAGCCGTCGCCTGTTGCTCTTCTGGCGCACTGGCCGCTGGTTTTCACAAGCATAGGAGCACTGGAAGCCATAAGAGCAGCTTCCTGGTGCGCATGAGCATTCCTGAAAGATGATCATCTGGTTTCCAATGCTCACATGCGCACCACCCACCTGGTCTTCTGGTTTCCAGTGTTTGCATGTGCACCAGAAACCAGAAAACCAATTGGTCCATGCGCATGTGCATGCCAAAACCCAGAAGATCATCTTCCCGGCACCCACATGCTCAATGGGCAGCTGTTCTTCCAGTTTCTGGTATGCACGTGCGCATGTGCCCACATTTTGGTACTTGGTGCTGAAAAGATTAGCCAACACTGGTCTAGTGATTAAGGCACCGGGTTAGAGAGCAACAGACTCTGAGTTCAGGTCTCGCCTTAGCCATGAAAGACAGTTGGGTAACTTTGGGCCATGCCTGGTCTCTCATCCCTACCCACCTCACAGGGAAATTGTTGTTGGGAAAATAGGAGGACAGTGTGTTGGATATGTCTGCAATCTTGAGTTATTTGTAAAAATAGTAAAGGGAGAGGGATACAGATACAGTAATACCTCGTCTTACGAACCTTCGTGACGTCAAAGCTCCACCCATGGAATTCCCTATTGGGATTCTCCACCTCCTTTCTAGCCTCCAGATCGGCCGAAAACGCCGCCGCCGATCGCAAAAATAGCGCTCCGCCGAGCGGCACCACCGGGCTGTAACCTTCTGAAACAGCCAGGCGCTTCTCAATGGCCTCCGGAACCTGAACCCGAACTTCCGGGTTCGGGTTCGGGAGAATGCCAAGAAGCCCCCCGGCTGTTTTAAAAGGTGACAGCCGGGCGGCGGTGCCCAGCGGAGCGCCATTTTGCGATCTGCGGTGGGTTCATAAGCCAAAAAAAGTTCGTAAGAAGAGGCAAAAAATTTCCGAACCACGGGTTCGTATCACGAGGGGTTCGTATCACGAGGGGTTCGTATCATGAGGTACCACTGTAATTAAAATTAAAATTCTTTTTTTTTTAATACATCTTTATCCCAATTTGACCGTCTGACAAAATTTTAATTAGCAAACCTCCATTGTTCTCAGCTGGCGTGAGAATTATGGGATGTGATTGCCAAAAGCATTTCAGAATAGTGGTTCAAGGTTTTGGCTGTGGAGACCAAGACCCAAGTTCCCACTTCACTTTAGGGCTTAGTGGATAACTGAGTCAGTCACGGTCTCTCAAACCCAGCCTACCTCGAAGGGTCGCTGTGGCTATGAAATGAATGACTCCATGCGTGTCCCCTTCAGCACCTAAAGCATGAGTGTCAAACTTGATCGTGTCATGTGACATATCGCAGGAGTTTTTGCCTTTGTGGAGCTGGGGTGGGCGTGGCCTGTGCGTCACGCACCCGGGCCGCTAATTTAAAACCCCCTGAAAAGGATCGGTAGGAAATAAAGGTGGTAAGACCAGAAAGGTAGAAATGTCTTTATCTGGATGGGGTGCCCGTTGGGTGAAAACTATGTGAAGGTTTATTCATAGAACAGAGTTTGTGGGCACTGAACAAGGCCGGGCTGACAGGTGGAATTTTCTAGAATGGCGTTTCTCAAGCTTGGAAACATAGAAACATAGAAGACTGACGGCAGAAAAAGACCTCATGGTCCATCTAGTCTGCCCTTGTACTATTTTCTGTATTTTATCTTAGGATGGATCTATGTTTATCCCAGGCATGTTTAAAGTCAGTTACATTGTTGCTTGGCAACAATGTGTGGACTTCAACTCCCAGAATACCCCAGCCAGCATGCTGGCTCAGGAATTCTGGGAGTTGAAGTCCATGCATATTTATTTATTTATTCATTCATTCACTCACTCATTCATTCATTCATTCATTCATTCATTTATTTATTGGATTTGTATGCCGCCCCTCTCCATAGACTCGGGGCGGCTAACAACAGTAATAAAAACAGCATGTAAATCCAATACTAAAACAACTAAAAAACATAGTAAAACCAAACATACATACAAACAAACATACCATGCATAAATTGTAAAGGCCTAAGGGGAAAGAATATCTCAGTTCCCCCATGCCTGACGGCAGAGGTGGATTTTAAGG
Source organism: Erythrolamprus reginae (assembly GCF_031021105.1). NCBI lineage: Eukaryota > Metazoa > Chordata > Lepidosauria > Squamata > Dipsadidae > Erythrolamprus > Erythrolamprus reginae. The sequence goes on along the minus strand of NC_091963.1, from coordinate 134,305,969 downwards.
AGCTTGCAAAAGGCGAGGAGGGTGGGGGAAATTCTAATCTCCGGGGGGAATTGGTTCCAGAGGGCCGGCGCCACCACAGAGAAGGCTCTTCTCCTGGGCCCCGCCAAACGACATTGTTTTGTTGACGGGACCCGGAGAAGGCCTACTCTGTGGGACCTAACCGGTCGCTGGGATTCGTGAGGCAGAAGGTGGTCCCGGAGATACCCTGGATATTCTGGTTGCCAGGATTGAGAAATAATATTCCGAGAGGATGCCTTACAGCAGTCTCGAAGGTGGCAACTTGAAGATGTGTAGACTTCTGCCAGGGTTAAACAGCTCCCCCAATAGCTGGACCTCTGGGGGTTTTCTAGGCCAGAAAGAGGCTCTCTGGGCTTCTCTGATCCTTTCTTTTCCTGTCTTCTTGCCTCCTGCTGCAGGTTCAGGTTCTGCCCCATCTGCCTCGGCCACCAATCCATTCCAGGCAGCGGCAGCCACCCCGCTGTCACTCAACCAGCTCCGTGTCAGTCCAGTACTTTCATTGTCCCAGCCAGCGCCAACAGCGTTTCCTTCCACAGCTCCGATGGTCTCCGTATCCCCCATGGCTCCCGGGATGCCCTTAACCTCCGTTTCCCCCATGGTGGCGGTCCAGCCCTTGGGGGCTGTCCCACCTATGGGGCTCCCTGCCATGGGCCTGCCCCCTCAGAGCCTATCCCCTGCCGGCGTTGTTCCCAACAGCACCTCGGCCTCCACCCTGGGGAGCACCAACCCTTTCTTGCTATAACTGGGGGGACCTCTGGCCCAGTGTTGACCACCCAAACATCCCCTTTTGCCCTGTGTTCCCCATTGGCAGTGGGGCCCCTCTGACAGCAGCCACTGAGCGGGGGCAACTGGGTTAGGGTGGGAGGGAGGTGGAAGGAAAGGGAGGGGGTCCAAGTCCTTAAAGGCCCTCCACCCCCCATGTTGGGAGGTCAGGAGAGTCTTTCTGCAAATTGTTTTTCCCTTTATCCCCTGCGGGGACCTGGAAGGATCCGTTTCTACTACCAAAGTCTTGAGGGAGCCACAGTGGGCACACCCAACGAACTAATTCAACGGGGGAGGAATCTAGCCACAGAAGCAGAACTGGGGGGAATGTGTGGGGGTGGGGGGTCTTCCTTAAAACTGATCTTTGAATCCTCTCCCAATTTTTATTTTTTTATTATTTTGGAATAACTATCTGGGAGGTAAAGCCAGATTTGGAATATTGATGTTCCTTTTTTTTATTTTTTGAGTTCATCAATCTCTTCCTTTGTGAAAGGATAGAACAAAGGGAAATTGCTAACTCCCTATCTCTGTGAATGATATTCCAGATGAAATTATTTGGGGAAATGAAGACACAACCTTTACAATTAATTGTGGTTCTCTCCCCCCCCCCCCTTAGATGCTCTTCTTCCCCTCCCTTCCGAATGTTTGTTGCATCTTCTTCAACCTCCCTCTCTCCCCACAAACTCTTAGCTGGGACCACTTTTCCTGGGTTTTTTGGGACTTCCCCTTCCCCCATCCCCCGAGGAAGTAGGGGGTGGTGGGGTGTGGGGGTGTGTGTGGTGGGGGTGTAACAGGAACAATTGACACCTTAGAATACATCTCACTCTGTTCTTTGGATCGGAGAGAGGTGCCACTAACTTAGTGCCAGAGACCCAAAGTAGGTCATGCTCCCCTGCCCTTCGTAGGCAAACGTTGGACCCTGAAGGAATATCCTTTTGCAAGAATTTTAGGATCCTGCTAACGCATTGAGTGGGTCAACAGTGGGGAGGGAGGGCCATGAAACTCTCAACGCAGCCTACTGTGAAAACGGGAATCTGGAAAGCCGTTGAAAGCCAGGCTAGAAAGGCTTTTAACCGCAAAACTTCCCACGCTGGATCTCAGACCCGGAAACCTTCTTGGCTCTCCATCTTGGAAGGCCTGAAAGGATTTTGGAACAGCGGGATCTAAAATTCTCTGTCCTGGTCTGCCGGCCGCGGCCAGCTCAACCGAGGAGACCGAGGGAATCTACTAAAAACAGTGGGGCTCGGTGGTCAGCAGAGTTGAGAAGCTCTTCCTCCGGCCTCCGGTGGCCAGTGGCCTTCCAGACACGGCCTGCGGCGTGGCAGCATCCTTCCGTGTCCTTTGGGGTTGGACCATTCCCCGTGCCATTTCTCAAGATGCACAGCCAGACAAAAGACTTGACCTTCGACCAGCGCAACTCCGATTTCTTTGGACTGGTGGGGGGGAACAGAGGGAAGGATAGGAGATGTTGGGTGGTCACTTTTACCCCCCTTCTACAGCTGCAGCAGCTTGTGGGGGAAGGGAGTCACGGCCGTGTGTGTGTGTGTGTGTGTTTGTGAGTGTGTGTGTGTGCGTATGTGTACGTGTTGCTGCTTTTCTAAATTTCTTTGATGCTGGGGAGGGGCACTCACCCAGGACAATCTGTTCTGCCTTTTTTTTTTCTCTCCCCCCCCTCCAAATTAATTCTTGGAATGTGTTTCCTATGCCTCCCTGCGGCACCCCACCCCCCCACCTCCCATCATGCTGGGGTTGATTTCTTTCCCCCCACCCCCAAAATATCAGTATATTTGAATCATTGTGTCATTTGTTGGGGGTGGGGAGTGAATAAGCTGTGTGTGACCCTCCCCCTTGGCTGAATCCCCTCCTGCCTCCATTTCTCCCTCCCAGGTTCCTAACCGATTCTGGTATGCTTCAGAAAAATAAAAATTGCTATTACTGAAATGTAATAAATGGAAATTCTTCTATGGCACACAAAGGCTTCGGCCCCTTTCGAGACTTGCTTTGTATGGGAAATGGCGGTGGAGGGAGCGTTGGGCTGCGCCGTTTAGCAATAGTGGTAGGACTTAGATTTATATACCGCTTCACATTACTTTTACAGCCCTCTATTAAGCGGTTCACAGAGTCAGGAACGACAAAAAAAAACCATCACCACCACCACCAATTGCGGGGGGTTCAAATATTTCCTGGTTCATATATATATATTTCCTTGGCTCTACTTTGCATTTGTTATTATTGAAAGAGTGATTGGAGTTTATTTTTCACATTTGCATCACAGATTCTATTCAGCATATAACCTTTCACCTTATTCCATTGTGCCATCAGCTTCTCAGGCTGAATCAACCTTGAACCAGTGAGGATCGAACAGCTGGCAGTCGGCAGAGTTAGCCTGCAAAACTGCATTCTGACCACTGCGACTGGCCCTTCCCATCACAAGGCTTCCTCGGGTAGCAGTCGGGAGTCCAGGGCATGCAGAGAACAGCCCAGCTAAGCATGCTGTGAGTTTGACAAAGCATTGAGGCCCTCCTGAATGACACTCTCCCCCTTTGAGCACCTTATAAAATTCTTGGGTTTGGGGGCGGATGGAGGAAGCAAGGACAGAGGCTGGTGTGACTGAACAAGTGACAAGGATATAAAGTTGTCCTCTCGGTGCAAGCGAAGCAGAGGCAGAGCCTCCTTCCAAAATACAGATGTATTTGATTTATAAGCCTAAAATGGTCCCTGACTTGTGACCAGGATCTGAAGTTCTGATGGTCATTGTCCACCCACCCCTATAGACACATGACCGAACGTCAGGCAGTTGAGTTGCATTTATGGTCACTTGCAGCCTCACATCACCACTACAGGGTTGCCTTTTACAACGGCTTTGCCGAAAACTGGCACTTAGTTCCGGGTTTCGGCAAAACAACCCTTACAGCAAATCAATGCTTCATTTTATGACCATGGTGTTAGCTGTGCAATTTCTGCAAAACAAATGCCATATGACCCACTTGTTTTACTAAGACTGTAATAAACGGGCTCCAGGACTGTCATAAGGTGAGGGCTACCTATATCTTGATTTAGGACCACCAGCGTGAAAAGTCTAATTGAAGAAAACCAACCAACAACGACAACAGAGTTGGAAAGGACCTTGGAGGTCTTCTAGTCCAACCCTCTGCCTAGGCAGGAAATCTTACACTAATGATGGTGAACCTTTGACACGGGCCTTTTTGGCTTCCAAAGAGCCTCTGGGGGGATGGAGGAGGCCGTTTTTACCCTCCTCCGGCTCCAAGGAAGCCTTTGGAGCCCAGGGAGGCTGAAACACGAACCTACTGGGCCCACCAGAAGTTGGGAAACTGGTTGCTTTGGGGACTGTGGGAAGCTGTTTTCTCCCTCCCCAGGCATTGAATTATGGGTGTGGACACTTATGCATGTGTGATAGCGTGCACCCATACTCTTTCAGCACCTGGGGAAAAAGTTTGCCATCACTGCCTTACACTATTTCAGACAGATTCCAGATGTCATACAGGTGGCCAGACAAGTTCTGGCAATTTTTTAATTGCTATTTCTGTTTGGGAAATCCCCCCCCCCCCTCCATTTTGCAAAAGCTTATTCCTGAAGACAAATTCTATTGCTGGCACCAAAACATATCTGGAGTGCTTGTTTAGTAATAAGCTGACAGGTGTTCACACAACAAGAACTTTATCTTCCTGAAACCATCATCTGTGAACTGACTTTAGATATCACACTTCACTTCTTTCTATGTTATAGAGCTCCAGATTATGATATCACACACGCGAACAAACTGACCTCACTACTAACATGGGCAAGCTCCCACCCTCATCCTCTTATATTTCTTGGAGACTTAAACCATCCACATATAAACAATCCTAAATGAATGTTCCACTGAAACCATACATTCAACCCTTTACAATGCCATTACTAGCCTAGGACTAGAGCAACTAGTTACTAACAATTTGTCTTGACCTCATCTTCTGCAACAGTCTACACTCAATTTACGGACCACAAATAAAAGAACCCTTTTCTAACAGTGGCCATAGCATGATTGACTTTTACCTAAACATGCACCCTCACAAAAACCATCTTAACGAAAGGACAACCAACTATAACTTCAAAAAGGCCAATTGCGACCTCATCGAAGCCTACCTCTCACCTCTCGACTGGCACACAATTTTCTCTGATTGCATCACTACTGAAGACTACTACAATATGTTTTTACTTGAAATCCAAAGAGTCATCAAATTATACATACCACAAATAATCACCAAAACTAAGAAAAACAAATTACCCATAAAAATAAGAAAGCTCCAAACCAATAAAAGAACTCTTTGGCACAAAAATAAAGCAGGCCATGTTTCAAACTTTAAAAGCCGCTATAAAAATTTGTGTCACCAAATAAAGACTGAATGTACCAATTATCACATCATCCAAGAAGAAAACCTACGGACAAAGTCTACTCGTGCCTTCTACAACTTTGTTAACAATAAACTCAAAAACTCTAGACCCATACCACCCCTTAAAGCAGTGTTTCCCAACCTTGGCAAGTCTTCGGAGAGGGGCGGCATACAAATCTAATAAATTGAATTGAATTGAATTGACCTCTCCCCCTTTCTAAGAGGTCTGTAAGGAGCGTGCATAAGCGCACCACTGTGCCTACCGTCCCTGTCCTATTGTCTTATTTTGTTACTTTTTATCATTACTTACCTAATGTTTAATTTGTACAAATTATCACCCTATAATTGTTTGACAAATAAATAAAATAAAATAAAAATAAATAAGCATTCTAAACTACAAGCTTATTATTTATAAATCTCCATGGATAAATCCATAGATAGCTCAAAGCCACAATGTGGCTTGAGATTGCTTTGAATGAAACTCAGCTACCACAAAAATGTCATAAAACGTTTTTTCCCCCCACATGAGCCGCTTCATTACCCTAATAAACAGGGTCCATTTATAATCATAAGACAAGGACTGCTTGTTTGTGGCTTACTCGTATGCTATACAGGTAGCGCTCAACAAACAGTGACCAAAGTTACAGCGGCATTGAAAAAAGTAGCTTACAGCCATTTTTCACACGGCCACTGCAACATCCCCATGTTTATGTAATCAAAATTCAGATGCTTGGTTAACTGACTCACATTTATGACGGTTGCAGTGTCCTGGGGTTGCGTAATCACCTTTTGTGACCTGAGAAGCAGTCAATGGGGAGGTCAGATTCACTGTAGAAGTCTCTAATTAACTGCAGTAATTCACTTAACCTGTGACAGGAAAACTAAAGGGCAACACTCAACAACTGTCTTGTTCAGTGACAGAAATTTTGGGCTCAATAATAGTCGTAAATCAGGAGATAGTTATATATATATTTAGAAACATAGAAGACTGACGGCAGAAAAAGACCTCATGATCCATCTAGTCTGCCCTTATACTATTTCCTGTGTTTTTATCTTAGGAGGGATATATGTTTATCCCAGGCATGTTTGGCTGCAGTTACTGTGGATTTACCAACCACATCTGCTGGAAGTTTGTTCCAAGGATCTACTACTCTTTCAGTAAAATAATATTTTCTCACGTTGCTTTTGATCTTTCCCCCAACTAACTTCAGATTGTGTCCCCTTGTTCTTGTGTTCACTTTCCTATAAAAAACACTTCCCTCCTGAACCTTATTTAACCCTTTAACATATTTAAATGTTTCGATCATGTCCCCCCTTTTCCTTCTGTCCTCCAGACTATACAGATTGAGTTCATTAAGTCTTTCCTGATACAAAATCAATGAGATTAGTCTGACATGATTTGCCTTCAGTAAAGCCATGCTGATTTGGGTCCAATAAGTTATTGTTTTTTAGGTGCTGATTTATCCTCTTTTTGAGTAGAGTCTCCATCATTTTAACTGTAACTGATGTCAAGCTACCTGGCCTGTAGTTACCTGCTTCTTCTCTACTGCCCTTCTTGTGGATAGGCACAACACTGGCCATTCTCCAGTCCTCACGAAGATCTCCTGTTAACAGGGATTGGTTAAACAAATCAGTCAGGGGGGTAGCAATGACAGAGTTCTTTAAAAACTCTGGGGTGGATGCCATCTGGACCCATTGCCTTATTTATCTTTAATCGTTCAAGTTCTTCTAAGACATCGGTTTTTTAAGATCACTGGAGCTGAATCCATACATCTGGAAGCAATGCTATATCCCTCTATAGTATTACTGTATTTTGTAAAGTGCCTTTTGAGAAAACTGAACAGAAGTAGCTATTGAAATGGTCAGCAATCTCCTTATTCCTATCAACGCATGTATTATTCCCAGTACTAAGCTTCGTGATGCTGCAGTTTTTCTTCTTCCTATCACTAATATATCTGAAGAAGGTTTTATCCCCCTTCTTTACAGATTTATTTTATTTATTTATTTTATTAATTGGATTTGTATGCCGCTCCAGCCCTCTACATGGGCCAGCCTTTATTAACCTAGCTACCATTCAGATTGGCTGAGGCCATTTCCCATAGCTGATAGAGCTGGCTGGGAATGGCGAGTTGTATTTTCAGACTGTTTTTTCAAGCTAGCTGGAGATATGAAGCAATGAAAATAATTTTGTTCATGCAGAATAGATCTTAGTCTTCGGTTATCTGATGTAGGAAGGTAATGTGGTAGGCCTAAGTTTGTTTATTTATTTATTTGGACTTATATGTCGCCCTTCTCCGAAGACTCAGGGCGGCTCATAACATATAAAAGAAATACAAAAATAATTCCAAAACCCAATTATAAACTGATCTAAAAGCCCAGGAATAAAACCATGTAACCACACTCATTCACACCACAATCATACTGACTTTCCTCCTGAGTCAAGCATGTGTTGTGGTTAGCTCTGGCCCAGCTCCTGCCCAAAGAAATGTGCAGGTGGATGTGGGGGAGACATCCACATGCCGCAGGCCTGTTTTGCTCCCGATGGAATCTGCCGGCGAAGACTCCTCTGACCAAGGAAATGTGAGTGACAGGGAAGAGGGGAGTTTGGCAGACAGCCCAGGAGGAGATCAATCATCTGTATCATCCTTGGATTCTGAGCAAGAGTTAATGACACATCCACGCATGCGTAGAATGATGCATACGAGACAACAACTGAAGGATTATTACAAGAGAAAATGAGGCCACCTGTGGTTGGGTGGGGCTCCAGTAATTTAGGGCTGCTGCTCGCAGTTCTTCAGGAATCGTGTGTTGCTGTTTTCTGGACTTTGTTGATTTTTCACGCCTTTGAAACCAAAGCAGAGCAATGTGTGCGAGTGTGTGTCTCACTTCTTTGGAAGAAGAAGGGGTGTGAAGTTTCTTCACAGCTGTTAGCTAAGTACAGTACTTAATGATTGTTTAATGGAAATTGTACAGACTACCCGGTTGTTTTGGGACGAGTGCTCTTTGCAATACAAAAAGAGTGCTTAGTTTATTTTGAATTTTGTGATAAAGAACATTGTTTTGAATTTTCAACCGTGTGTGTCTCTGAAATTTGTACCCTTGAATTTTCGGGAGGCTCCTACCAGAGAGCCCGGCAGAACAGCATGTTTACATGATTGTAAGACTAAATCACTCTGTATTCTTGGCTCAATCTGCCCTTAATTACAGGATGTCCAGTAAACTTGGAAATCAGCGAATTATCCGGGAAATCGTGAAAAAATGCATGATTGAATATTCCGCCTGAAAATGTGCTGCCCTGAGTTACACACCATTGTGAAGCTGCAGGTGGAAAGATGTTGCAGAGTGAGCAGAAATAATTCCACTTACGTTCCCATTGTAAACTGTTTAATTTTGGGCATCATTAGAAGCTAGGAGGGCTTGGGATGTCGTATTCTGGAGGTTTGGGGATGTTGAATTTTGGAGGTTTGGGCAGGTCGAATGCTGGAGGACTGGGTATGTCGTATTCTGGAGGACTGGGCATGTTGAATTCTGGAGGGCTTGAGTAGTATGGCACTGGAGGCGCTAGGGCAGCCTCTTCTGAGTTTTCAGAGCTGTCCCAAGTTTCTGAACTCTCTTTGCTATCATCTTCCTTGTCTTTATCATCGTCATCTTCATCTTGTGATTCAGTTTCTTCTGACGTCTTTTTACGATACCAGTACCTGCAGCGTGGAGGTAATGTGAGCACGGCCTTAAAACTGCACCATTCTAAGCTTTGAGTGAAACTGAGCAGCAAAAGTACTGTCAGGTTGGTGAGCATGGTCCCATCACATGTTACAGGTAGTCTTGGGGTTATGACCACTGGTTCAGCAGCCACTTAAAGTTAAGACAATGAGGACTCACAAGCAGTCCATGAAGTTGGGTCTGTTGCAGTGTCCCCAAAGTCAAACACCACGATTCAGGCGCTTGGCAACCACCCCGAAATTACAACATTTTGCACTGTTCTGCAGTTATGTAATAGCCACTTATGACCTTTCTTGCCAGTTTTCCTAAACAAAGTCAATGGAGAAGATGCCCCCAAAATCTCAACTTTCTCCCACTTTGTTGCCTGCCTATGCTCTGCCCACCCACTTCCCTGTAGGACTCACCCACACTCCATAGTACATACACACCACCAATAGTGGGTTCCACTTACTTTGCTACCAGTTTGGGAGCGCAATGCTTCTGTGCATGCACAGAGCATTTTTGATGACATCCAGACAGATGAGCGGAGCCTGCCGCCACTGATACCAGTTCGCAGAACTGGTACAAACTGGTACCAACCAACCACTGTCCCACATAATCCTTGCAGTCATGTCAGGTCCTTGCTTAACAACCTGTGCGATCCTGCATTTTTTATGCTAAGCAATGCAGTCAGCTGATGTTACAATTTATGCCTGCATTGCTTTGTGATGAAATTTCCAGTCCCAATTCTAATTGTAAGTCAAGGACTACCTATATAAAAATCAAATTGTGGAGGTGTTCAGATTTCATCATTCATTGAACCCATTGTTCACTCTCAAACATTAACTAGGCCAGTGATGGCAAACCCTTTTTCCCTTGGGTGCCGAAAGAGTGGATGGGCGCGAGTGCCCAAACCCATAATTCAATGCCTGGAGAGGGCAAAACAGTTTCCTCCATCCTGGAGGCCTTCTGGAGGTCAAAAATGGTCTGTTTCCCAACTTCTGGTGGGCCCAGTATTCAGTACACTCGTGTTTCACCCTACCCAGGCTCCAAAGTCTTCACTAGAGCCAGGGGAGAGAAAAATGCCCTTTCCCATCCTCCTGGAAGCTCTCCGGAAGCCAAAAATGCCCTCCCAGAGCATCTGTGTGAACCAAAAATCAGATGGCTGGCACACACATACATGTTGGAGCTGAGCTAGATATGGCTCTGCGTGCCACCTGTGGCATCCATGCCATAGGTTTGCCATCAGTGAACTAGGCAATTCTAGTGTCTCATTTCCCTGGGCTCAGAGCAAGTGGTATTCTGCATGAGTTTCTTCCAACCTATCACCCAAGTGTAACATTCCCAACAGCTGGACAATGTCAAGTTGCAATAAACCGATTTACCCACATACACAATGCACACAATGATAAGTATGGGTGAATCCCCACCAGAATGGAGAATGGAAATCAGACCTTAAGAAGGTTTCAAACCTCTGGGTTCCAAGAATGCAACAAAAGTTAAATCCCACAAGGAAAAATGGAAGGAACTGGGTATATTTATCCTTGAGGATATTGGGGTGGAGGTGGAGGAAAGATGAAAGAAGGTAGGGCTTTGGAAATACTTTGAAATATAATACAGGAGAATGAAAATGGGAATGCTAAAGTTGTAAGAAAGAAAGAAAATTCTGAATATAGAGGGAAATGGTAAGAATGATCAATAATTGAACCTATTTCCCAGAGAGGTAATCTGCATCTCTTTGCAGGATTGTCCAATAAAACATTAGTTCAGGATGCATTGATTTAATACCTGTGCTGGGCAATAAGGTTGTATTCAATAGCCTAAAACAGGGGTCTGCAACTTGCGGCTCCAGAGCCTCTTGCAGCTCTTTGGGCCTTCTGCTGGGGCTTCTTGTTGAGCGATCCCATCACTGACGGGCCCTGCCCCTCGTCCTCCCCTCCCAGTCACTCCTTGCCTAGCCTGAGAAGGTAAGGGCAGCGGCGGGGGATGGAGAAGTGACTGGGCCCGATTCTCTGTTGCCTCATTCTTTCTGGAGCTTCTTCCAGCCCTTATTTATTTTTATTTTATTTATTTATTTTGTCCAATACACAATACATATTGAAGAGAATAGACATGAAGTATTATATATAAATAAAAGATATAAAAGTAGAGGAGAAGATATATGAAGGAAGAAAAGATATATGATATATGAGATAAGGAGAGACAATTGGACAGGGGACGAAAGGCACACTAGTGCACTTATGTACGCCCCTTATGTACGCCTCTTAGGAACCTGGAGAGGTCAATCGTGGATAGTCTAAGGGAGAAATGTTGGGGTTTAGGGGTTGACACTACTGAGTCCGGTAATGAGTTCCACGCTTTGACAACTCGATTGCTAAAGTCATATTTTTTACAGTCAAGCTTGGAGCGATTAATATTAAGTTTGAATTTGTTGCGTGCTCTTGTGTTGTTGCGGTTGAAGCTGAAGTAGTAATTGACAGGCAGGACGTTGCAGCATATGATTTTGTGGGCAATACTTAGATCGTGTTTTAGGTGTCTTAGTTCTAAGCTTTCTAGACCAAGGATTGATAGTCTGCTTTCGTAGGGTATTCTGTTTCGAGTGGAGGAGTGAAGGGCTCTTCTGGTGAAGTATCTTTGGACATTTTCTAGGGTGTTGATGTCCGAGATGTGGCATGGATTCCAGAGAGATGAGCTGTATTCAAGGATGGGTCTGGCAAAAGTTTTGTAGGCTCTGGTGAGTAGTGTGAGATTGCCGGAGCAGAAGCTGCGTAGGATCAGGTTTACAACTCTAGAAGCCTTTTCGGCGATATTGTTGCAGTGGGCTTGTTTGTACTGGGCAGGCTTCAGTCACTTGGGGAGATGCACAACCGGCTCTCTGCCTTGAGACCCTGGCCTGACCTAGCCGTGACTGATGCAGGCCTCACTATCGTGAGGACTGGTGGGGTGGGATGGGATCCGGGAGGAGGGAATGACAGAAAGCGGGATGAGCCCACAGCGGTGGCTTTAAAACATTCACGGGGAACTTTCGTTGCCAAGAGGATATTTTTCCATTTAAAACCATGTGTGTGTGTGTGTTTGTGTGTCTCTGTCTCTATCTCTTTCCTCTGTCGGAAACCTGGGGAAAATGACCCTCCTGCCAGGAAGGTGTGCACAAATGGGGAGACCCCCCCCACCTGCAACGTCCTGCCTGTCGGCGACTACTTCAGCTTCAACCACAACAACACAAGAGCACACAACAAATTTAAACTTAATATTAACCGCTCCAAACTTGACTGTAAAAAATATGACTTCAGTAACCGAGTTGTCGAAGCGTGGAACTCATTACCGGACTCCATAGTGTCATCCCCAAACCCCCAACACTTTACCCTTAGATTATCTACGGTTGACCTATCCAGATTCCTAAGAGGTCAGTAAGGGGCGAGTACAAGTGTACTAGAGTGCCTTCCGTCCCCTGTCCTATTGCTCTCCTCTATCTCCTATACCTTTCTTCTATTCCTATATCTCTTCTTCTATTCTTTCATTGATATGTTCTATTACTTTATCTTCTTTTCTATTATTTCTTAGATATATTTTACTATGAGTATCTCCTCTATAACCTTCATCATGTATTTTATTATGTGTATATAGATATATACCCACTAAAACCCTCATTGTGTATTGGACAAAATAAATAAATGAATGAATGAATGAATGAATGAATGAATAAATAAATAAATAAAATATGCACCCTCCCAGCATCACCACAGATGGCAAGGGAGTCACAAGAGGAGGAGTGGGGGGAGTGCGGGGAGGAGGAGAGTCGCCGGAGCCTAAGTGTAGAAGTGAAGTGGCCCTGTAAATACCTTCCTGCAATATTGGTGCTCAAGGCGGCTTTTACCTCCTGCCTCTTGGGGCTGAAGCTCACCCCCGCCATGCTCGGTGGGGAAAGGGGACATGGCAAGGCGATGGCCGGAGCCTTAGTTCAGGAGCAAAGCAGCCCTATATTTGTCTTCAGGCCATATTTGGTTCAAGGCAGCCCTCGTCCACTGTCGCTTTCAGCTTGGAACTGTAAGACGCATCCTGTTACTAGAAGCAGGGGACAGGGTCATATTGTGGTTCCATGTCGTAATGGCCTCCAGGAAGAGGAGGGGACCCCATTTCTCCCATTGTGAATTGCACTAGAGTTCATTGTGCTACACAAGGCACTGCGAGTGTGCCTCGTGTTCTGCTCGTATCAGAATCAGAGGTGTGGGAGAGCGACATACAGAGAGAAAAATACACACAGAGAGATACAGAGAGAGAGGCAAGAGGGGGAGGGAGGGGGAGATGAGAAATCAAAGGGTTTTGTGGCTCCCGGTGTTTTTTAACAACCAGTTGCTTGCCCTAATGACCGGCTGAGTAGGTGTGGCTAGTGTGTCATGTGACTGGATGGGAATGAATGAGTGACATTGAGTTGGCCATGCCCACCCAGGTTTTGTGGCTCCATGTATTTTCTTTTCTGTGGGAAACAGGTCCAAATGGCTCTTTGAATGTTTAAGGTTGCAGACTCAGGGCTTCAAACGATCCTTCAAATTCTGCCATTATCTGATTCTGCACATGCTAAGCAACTCACCACGCTGCAACTCCCAGTACCCCCAGCAAGACCGAAAGGGTTATCAACACGGCTGCAACAATATTGGGCCCTGCAGAAAAGAGAAAGGCCAAAATAGAAACCTGGCATCGTTCCATTAATATCTCTATTATATATACAGTGATCCCTCTATTATCGCGAGGGTTCCGTTCCAAGACCCCTCGCGATAATCGATTTTTCGCGATGTAGGGTTGCGGAAGTAAAAACACCATCTGCGCATGCACGCCCTTTTTTTTCTATGGCCGCGCATGCGTAGATGGTGGAGTTTGCGTTCCCCGCTGCCCACGCAAAGGGGAAACCCCGATTCGGCTCCTCGCTGCTGCTGCGCTACCGAGCAGATCAGCTGCTGGGCGGCCGAAGGAACCTTCCCTGGGTCTTCCCCCTCTTGCTGGCGGGCGGGCGAGCGGCGGGCATCAGCGAGGAGCCGGGGTTTCCCCTTTGCGTGGGCGGCCGGGAAGACCCAGGTTGGGGGTTTGGGGGGGTGCTGGGAAGCCCCCCAGGCCGGCTGCGACCTTTTAAAACAGCCGCGCCGCTTCCCAGCTGACTCCCGAAGCCAAACGCGGAAGTGGGTTTTTTTAAATTAATATTTTTTTAAAAATCGCGATATAGCGTTTCGCGAAGATCGAGATCGCGAAACTCGAGGGATCACTGTATATATATTTGTTTTCGTAGATTTTCACGGGTATATGTATGTAGATTGTTCTGAGTTCGGGTTTTGCTATGTCATAATCATCACCATGTCAATCCTTCAACTAAATGTGATTCCACCAACCAATCAAATCATTAAAACATAGTCACCCAATCTATTTGCTACATTCAAACCAAATCTCCACCCCCAACACTATATATAAGGAACAAATGGCAGTTGCAAACATTCTATATTTACAGCAGCACAAAGCTTAGAACTTCAGCCTGATGATGGTGAATGTGATTTCACCGAAACGTCGCATAGACACTCAAAATATTACACGGGGCAAAATTTTATTTTATGTACACTGACAGCATATGCACCAAAGACAAATTCCTTATGTGTCCAATCACACTTGGCCAATAAAAAATTCTATTCTATTCTTTTGTCCTTGTAATCCTAGTATTGATATTAGTGCTAATGTTTAACATTTTAAAGCAGCTTTTTTATGAGTCACAAATAGGTCGATATATCTTCCCATTGCTGTCATCTCCCTCTTCAGCACAGAGAGATTCTGAATGTATGGGTTTCCTAGAAGTCTAGCCTAGTGTTTCCCAACCTTGACCACTTGAAGATATCTGGACTTCAACTCCCAGAATTCCCCAGCCAGCATTCACTGGCTGGGGAATTCTGGGAGTTGAAGTCCAAATATCTTCAAGTGGCCAAGGTTGGGAAACACTGGTCTACCCCACCATTATTGGATCTCTGCATATTTTATATGTGCAGTTTGTTTCAGCAGAGGCAAAGGGAGACGTTAGGGAATCAAGGGAAAGAGATGGCAAAGACAATCACCTGCGCATATTCTGAGGTCGTAGCAGGAAGCCTTGAGGATTTGGCAGTTTCTGCATTGTGCCACTTCATAAGGTCGAAACCGTGACTGGCCTGTGGAAGTGATGGAGGAGATGCTATTAAATTGACCCTCCATATCCTGTGCAACATAAGCACCCATGTTCTCAAACAGACTTGTCCTATCTACAAGTAGAAGAATAAGTTAAACAATAATACAACTCATGCTTTAGTGCAACGGGACTCCAACCTTGGCAACTTTAAGCCTGGTGGACTTCAACTCCCAGAATTCCCCAGCCAGCTTTAAGACCTCTGCTTTAGGACATGTGAAATAAGCACCCACCCTTTGCAAAGGGAAACAGTTATTATAATTTTTGAACACCAGTATGAACTCCAGGGTGAACAATTGGGTTCAAACCACAGGTGGCATGATTGCAACTTTAAAATGTGATTGGTTAGGGCAGTGAAGGGCTACCAAAATTTTTACTACCACACTATGGGCTTGGCTTATGCAGGACACCCTGCATTTTCTTTCAACATACAGTGATACCTCGTCTTACGAACTTAATTGGTTCCGGGATGAGGTTTGTAAGGTGAAAAGTTTGTAAGACGAAACAATGTTTCCCATAGGAATCAATGGAAAAGCTATTAATGCATGCAAGCCCAAAACTCACCCCTTTTGCCAGCCGAAGCGCCCATTTTTGCGCTTCTGGGATTCCCCTGAGGCTCCCCTCCATGGGGAACCCCACCTCCGGACTTCCGCATTTTTGCGATGCTGCAGGGGAATCCCAGCAGCGCAAAAATGGGTGCTTTGCTGTCAACGGAAGTCCGGAGGTGGGGTTTCCCAGTGAGGGGAGCCTCAGCAAAATTGCAGCATTGCAAAAACACGGAATTCCTCGAAGCCCCATCTCCAGACTTCCGTGTTTTTGTGATGTTGTGATTTTGCTGAGGCTCCCTTCGCTGGGAAACTCCACCTCTGGACTTCCGTTGCCAGCAAAGCGCCCGTTTTTGCGCTGCTGGGATTCCCCTGCAGCATCGCAAAAACACGGAAGTCTGGAGGTGGTGTTTCCCATGGAGGGGAGCCTCAGGGAAATCCCAGCAGTGCAAAAACGGGTGCTTCGTTGGCAACAGAAGTCCAGAGGCGGGGCATCCCAGTGGCGGCGGCTTGGGTTCGTAAGGTGAAAATAATTTGGAAGAAGAGGCAAAAAAATCTTAAACCCCAGGTTTGTATCTCGAAAAGTTTGTATGATGAGGGGTTTGTAAGATGAGGTATCACTGTATTTCAGTGCAAATTGGGTGGAGCTTCATTTTCACTACCCCACTGCATTCTTCCCCATCCAGGCAGTAGCCCACCCCTGGGTTAGGGGGACAAAAACCCCTAGTCTCCTATTACAGGTATATCTGAAACCATCCAAATCACATCCAAAGTGAATTATGGTTTAGGTCTAGATTTAATTATATTTAGAACAGACTTATTGAAATTAATGGGGTTTTACTATCATTATGAACTGAAGCTTGCAATGGATTTGCATGGGGTCTGCACCCATTCAGTGAATTCACAAGCACAACCATATTATCCATTTTGCCTTTAGATGTCCAGATAAAATTGGCCCATTCAATCTAGAATTGTTGCCCTGTGCCCTCTTGGAATACTTGTTCCATTAATTTAAAATATTTTGGAGTCCCCTTTGTTGTTTTTGGACTCTAGAAAGCTAAGTGTATGGTAGCCATAACTTGATCACAAAGCTGAAGTAGCTGGGGCACCCATTTATGGCCCTTTGTCCCTCCTTTTTTGAGTGTTCTAGAAATTGAATTTAAAATGAATTCCTTGAAAGATTCAGACATCCGTTTTGCCAAATTTTAAGAGGGGGAGGAGAAAAAAAATTGTGCTGCTGTTATTCACAGATTTGCTGACAAATTTCAACTCTAGAAACTGTGAATAAAAAGGTGAAGAACAGAATGTAGAACGAAGCAGTGGAAGTGATGTGCCGGTGCCTGGAGGCTGTTGGGGTCTGGATGGGTGTCAACAGACTCAAACTCAACCCTGATAAGATGGAGCGGCTGTGGGTTTTGCCTCCCAAGGACAATTCCATCTGTCCATCCATCATCCGGGGGGGGAACTATTGACCCCCTCAGAGAGGGTCCACAACTTGGGCGTCTTCCTCGATCCACAGCTTACATTAGAGAACCATCTTTCAGCTGTGGCGAGGTGGACGTTTGCCCAGGTTCGCCTGGTGCACCAGTTGCGGCCCTATTTGGACAGGAAGTCACTGCTCACAGTCACTCATGCCCTCATCCACTTCGAGGTTCGACTACTGTACCGCTCTCTAAATGGGGCTAGCTTTGAAGAGTGTTCAGAAACTTCAGATCGTGCAGAATGCAGCTGCCAGAGCAATCACGGCCTTCTCTAGGTATGCCCATGTTTCACCAACACTTCACAGTCTGCATTGGTTGCCGATCAGTTTCCAGTCACAATTCAAAGTGTTGGTTATGACCTATAAAGTCCTCCATGGCATCGGACCATGGTGGTCTTCTAGTCCAACCCCCCTGCTTAGACAGGAAACCCTACACCAGACAGATGGTTATCCAACATCTTCTTAAAAACTTCCATTACATTCACAACTTCTGGAGGCAAGCTGTTCCACTGTGCAATTAGGAGGAACCAATGAATCCCATTGTTACTAATAGGTGAAGATTCACACATAGGATCATGGAGAATTTCTTCTGAAACAAGGTTATTTGGCCCAGAAGGATGCATATCCGGCCTGTTTAGGCAGATGGACTCACCACAGGAAAAACTGCAGACTGTGAAGATATAAAATGGAGAGAAGGGATGAGAACGAATTCCAGCAAATTTCTTTCACTCCCGGTCATACATTCCATATCCTATCCAAAAAGTTATTCCCCAGCCCACATCTTAAGTTGTCTCTGTTGGCAAGTTCCATGGCTCCAAATCGATATTTCTCAACAATTATGAACTATAAGATGTGTGGACTGCAACTCCCAGAATTCCGCTGGTTGGTGACATTTGGAATTGAAATCCACACATTTTAAAATGGCCAAGGCTGAGAAAAAAAGCACTAAATAATAGTCTGCTGCCAACTCTTCTAGCCATCACATATGCTGCTTCTGTTTTATTATTATTATTATTATTATTATTATTATTATTATTATTATTATTATTAATTGCCTTTGTATTTATTGTTCTAGCCAGACTCTTGATTCGGAGGAGTTGTCAATGAAAAAAATTAAATCAACTTCCTTAAGAAAACAGTAATTACCACATACATTGAAAATGTAGAAATAACCTATTATTATTATTATTATTATTATTATTATTATTATTATTATTTATTAGATTTGTATGCCGCCCCTCTCCATAGACTCGGGGCGGCTCACAGCAATAATAAAAACAATGTACAATAACAAATCTAATATATTTTTAAAAATATCTAAAAACCCCTTATTTAAAAACAAGACATACACACCAAAATACCATACATAAATTATATAGGCCTGGGGAAGATATCTCAATTTCCCCATGCCTGATGGCAGAGGGGAGTTTTAAGAGGTTTATGAAAGGCAAGGAGGGTGGGTCAACCATAATCTCCGGGGGGAGCTGGTTCCAGAAGGTCGGGGCTGCCACAGAGAAGGCTTTTTCCCTGGGTCCCTTCAGACGACATTGTTTAGTCGATGGGACCCGGAGAAGGCCAACTCTGTGTGACCTAACTGGTTGCTGGGATTTGTACGGCAGAAGACGGTCCAGGAGATATTCTGTTCCGATGCCATGAAGGGCTTATAGGTCATAACCAACACTTTGAATTGTGACCGGAAACAGATCGGCAACCAATGCAGACTGCGGAGTGTTGGTGTAACATGGGCATACTTAGGGAAGCCCATGATTGCTCTCGCAGCTGCATTCTGCATGATCTAAAGTTTCCGAATACTTTTCAAAGGTAGCCCCATGTAGAGAGCATTACAGTAGTCGAACCTCGAGGTGATGAGGGCATGAGTGACTGTGAGTAGTGACTCCCAGTCCAGGTAGGTCCGCAACTGGTGCACCAGGTGAACCTGGGCAAACACCCCCTTCGCCACAGCTGAAAGATGGTTCTCTAATGTAAGCTGTGGATCGAGGAAGACGCCCAAGTTGTGGACCCTCTCTGAGGGGGTCAGTAATTCCCCCCCAGGGTAATGGATGGACAGATGGAATTGTTCTTGGGAGGCAAAACCCACAGTCACTCCGTCTTATCAGGGTTGTGTTTGAGTAATCGCAAATATGTTTCTATATCAGAAACTTTATGTGATAGAGCAAAACTAAGCATATTTTTGGAATCAGCACATCAAACTCCATAAAACAGACATATTAACTTTGCTGATGATTTTTTGTGTTGACCAGTGTTATTATTGTAATTTTGTCTGGTACAAAATGTTCATCAAGAAAGCAGAAAAGGTGCAGTGAAGGGCTACCGAAATTTTCGCCACCCCACTGCGTCGCCCCCTCCCATCTGGGCAGTAGCCCACCCCTGGTAAATTTTACTTTCATCCTTTCTTTTTTTTTGCCAAGCTGAAATTTCATTTGGAATTATCGATCTTTTCAGACCAGTTAAGGCATGTTGCATTTGGTCTTTGCGGTGATAAATTTTAATCTATTTTCTACAGTTCATATTTATTGCTGAAAAGTGCTTCAACCTGCAGTGTTGCTTTCTGATTAAAAAATGTTTTGAGTTCATCATAAAGCTCAAAAACACATTTTAAAACTTCTCCTTTTGACGACCATCTCACTTCAGTGTGAAATAGCAGAGCATTGTCCGGCACATCCAACTTCTTGCACAGTTGCGAAAACAGTTGAGTATTTAAAGTGCTCACTTTTACAAAATCGACACAACTTAGGACTGTTTTCATTACTTCTTGTAACTCTTGTGGAGGCGTCTTCGTTGCTAATATTTGCCGAGGAATTATACAGTGGGTTGCAATGGCTTTGGGTGACTCATTTAGTACAAAACGTTGAAATCTAGATTGACATCCTAGTGTAGCTGGAGCACCAGCTGTACAAACACTGCAAACCTTTTCCCAAGAGATCTTGTGCTCTTTCAGAAATGAACCAACTGTGTCAAATACATCGCGTGCAGCAGTTGTCGTTTCAAAAAAGAGGTTTGCAAAAAAAGAAAGTAATCTTTAAAATGGCTATCAAAATGGCATTTTAGTTTGTTCAGCTTCATAGATTCGGCCGACAGAATTTCACAACAAATAACATATTGCAGTTTCTTAGTTCCTGCTGCAATTATTGAGGCAAAACCATACTGTAAAAAAAAATTATATATTTATATCTCTACACAATCCATTGCCATGAGATGGTTTGCTCAAGAAAATAATATATAACAACAGCACGCCATAGATCAGTATGACTATAACTTGTTGCTTGTATCCTAAGATTTTTATTAATATTGATTGTTTCTTCGTTGCTTATTTGACCCCCTAGGACAATCATTAAGTGTTGTATCTCATGATTCTTGAGAAATCTATATTTTCTTTTATGTACACTGAGAACATGTGCACCAAAGACAAATTCCTTGTGTGTCCAATTACACTTGGCCCATAAAGAATTCTGTTCTGTTCTATTCCGTTCCCTTCTGTCAATACAGTTCATTAAAGTTACCTACAATTTACCATTCTGTGTTGTTGTTTTTTACATACCTGATCTATCACAAGGGGGCAGTATTCACATCAACCACGGATGAATTTAAAAAGACCGATCAGCATCCAGATTAAGTTCCCATGGTACAGATATATACAGTACAGTATACATATTTGCAGTGGTTGATGATTTTACAGTGCATGCTTTTTACATTTATCCAGTAAATATAATTCATGAAGTGTCACTTTACCTCCAATATCGGGCTTTCAACACAGTAGCTGCTCTCTACACCTGTGTGACTGGTCCACATAAGAATATTATGGGCTACAAGCTGGAACACTAAATTGTGGTCACCGCCGCGGCTCACCAACACTCCACAGTCTGCATTGGTTGCCAATCAGTTTCCGGTCACAATTCAAAGTGTTGGTTATGACCTATAAAGCCCTTCATGGCACCGGACCAGATTATCTAAGGGATCGCCTTCTGCTGCACGAATCCCAGCGACCAGTTAGGTCCCACAGAGTGGGTCTTCTCCGGGTCCCGTCAACTAAACAATGCCGCTTGGCGGGACCCAGGGGAAGAGCCTTCTCTATGGCGCCCCGGCCCTCTGGAACCAACTCCCCCCAGAGATTAGAATTGCCCCCACCCTCCTTGCCTTTCGTAAGCTACTTAAAACCCACCTCTGCCATCAGGCATGGGGGAATTGAGATACTTTTTCCCCCTAGGCCTTTACAATGGCATGGTATGTCTGTATGTATATTTGGTTTTTATATTAATGGGTTTTTTAATCGTTTTTTGTATTGGATTATTATTGTATACTGTTTTATTATTGCTGTTAGCCGCCCCGAGTCTCCGGAGAGAGGCAGCATACAAATCCAATAAATAATAATAATTAATAAATAATAAGTTCTTGCAGGGCCAGCGCGATTTTGCAGCTGCACCTGTGGAGTAGCAAAATTACGCATGGAGCCGCAGGTGCGCCTGTGTTTCATCAGGTGCAGAAGCAAAAAAACCTCGCTGAAACACGGGTGCACCTGTGGCTCCATGCATGACTTTGCTACCTCCGCAGGTAGCTGGGTGGCATATAAATTTAATTAATAAAAATAAATTTAAAAGATGACAGTTCATTAGAAGGATCAATCATCTAGCTCAGCATGTGATTGTTTTCTGAATAAACAGAAATGGGAGAATTTGTGAGAAGGAAACAGAAAAGGCACGTACTTTCCTTCACAAAAAGATCAGATGCTTCTTCCAAACGCTTGACAAAGCCTGCTTTTTCTGCCTCTGCCTCCTTCATCAGCACTTCATGATCTTTTGGTAGAGAGAAGAGAGACAATAGAAGCCAAGACTTTTGAGATATAGAGGAAGGAGCAGCAGCTTCAGGCTGTGGGAACATAGTGCAAACCAGGGATAAATCAAGCATTCTACAAGAGTTTATTACCATTTCTAAGCAATGTTTTGCTTAGATTAACCAAGAGTAGTGGTTGGAATTTTATTACTTCTGATCTACAATACCTAAACATCTAACTGGAATGAGAATTCAATGGAATTTTTAATTGCATTAGTATGTTATTAACACAATTCTTAATTGTCCCACAGGGACTTTTTCAGGAGATAACTGGACTTTCTTGTTTTTTTTCTTTTGGAGACGTTTCACTTCTCACCCAAGAAGCTTCTTCAGGTCTGACAGAATAGCAGGGAATGGAAGGATTTATATTCCTTGCAGACAGTTGGTCCTTTGCATCCTTTTGTTGTGTGGTTAGCTCTGGCCCTGCTCCTGCCACAAGGACTGTGGATGTGGGGGAGACATCCACATGCTGCAGGCCTGTTTTGCCCCCGGTGGAATCTGCTGATGAAGGCTCCTCTGACCAAGAAGACATGAGTGACAGGGAGGAGGAGAGTGGGGCAGTCAGCTCAGAAGGAGATCAATTATCTAGCTCCTCCTTGGATTCAGAACAAGAGTTAATGATACAGCCACGCATGCGGAGAGCGATGCATAGGCAACAACAACTGAGAGATTATTATCAAAGAAAATGAGGCCACCTGTGGTTGGGTGGGGCTGTGGTAATTAGTGAGGCTGCTATAAATAGCAGCCTGTGGGTTTGGCCATTGTGGAGGATTATCTGATCGTTGTGTTTCGTGACTGTTTTACTGACTTTGACCTTTTGTGTGCTGGTTTTTCCCCGCTTTGAAACTAAAGCAGAGCAAAGTGTGTTTCACTTTGTGAAAGAAGAAGGACTGTGAGTTGCCTCACAGCTGCAAGCTAAGTATCACAGAACTGATAAGGGACTTGTACCAATTACCAGTTTGTTTGGAGACGAGTGCTCTTTGCTATATCAAAAGAGGGCTTGGTTTAAGTGAATTTTCATTATAAAGAACATTGTTTTGAATTTTCAAAAGTTTGTGTGTCTGAAATTTGTACCTGTGAATTTTTGGGAGGAATCTACCAGAGAGCCCGACAGAACACCTTTTAGAGAGTCTTTAAAGCACTTGGACATTTATCTGTGTCCTCAAGGTCACCTACGTAATGTTCCTGGTTCTAAAAGTTGACTTTTAGCTATACAATTTGAGATGAACACCCTTTGAATGGTGTGGGAGTAGAAACGGATTTCCAGAGGAAAAAACTGCAGACTACAGGAACAAGAACCACTACTCAGGTGACCTGGAGGACACAGATAAACCTCCAAGTGCTTCATCAAAAAAGTACAACAAAGAATGTTCTTTCTGTGCCAACTCAGGCAGCTCAAACTGCCCAAGAAGCTGCTGATACAGTTCTACAGAGGAATCATTGAGTCTGTCATCTGTACTTCTATAACTGTCTGGTTTGGTTCTGCAACCCAACAAGACCGACACAGACTTTGGGGGATAATCAGAACTGCAGAAAAAACAATTGCTGCCAACCTGCCTTCCATTGAGGACCTGTATACTGCACAAGTCAAAAAGAGGGCTGTAAAAATATTTACTGACCCCTTGCAACCTGCACATAAACTGCTTCAACTCCTACCCTCAAAACGTCGCTGCAGAGCACTGTACACCAAGACAACTAGGCACAAGAACAGTTTTTTCCTGAACGCCATCACTCTGCTAAACAAATAATTCCCTCAACACTGTCAAACTTTTTACTAAGTCTGCACTTCTATTTCTACTATTTTTTTCTCATCATTCCTATCACCCTTTTCCTCCAACTTAACTTGTAACTTGTTGCTTGTATCCTATTAATATTGATTGTTTCTTGTTTATTTGACTCCTTGGACACTCATAAAGTTTTGTACCATATGATTCTTGACAAATGTATCTTTTTCTTTTATATACACTGAGAGCATATGCACCAAAGACAAATACCTTTTGTGTTCAATCACACTTGGCCAATAAAGAATTCTATTCTATTCTATTCTATTAGCCTCTAAAATGATGCAAATTACCAGCTGTCTGCAAGGAATATAAATCATTCCATTCCCCATTATCCTGTCAGAGCTGAAGAAGCTTCTTGGATGAGAAGCAAAATGTCTTCAAAAGAAAAAACTAGGAAGTCCAGTTGCCTCCTGAAAAAGCACCTTTAGGACAACCATGACTTGGATGACTGAGAATCTCTACAGAATTCTTCATTGCATTAGATAAAATTTTGCCCACCAAAAAAATGAACTCTATATTGTTATTGTTATTGTTATTGTTATTGTTATTATTTATTAGATTTGTATGCCGCCCCTCTCCGAGGACTTGGAGCAGCTTCCAACAAACAATACAGTCTACAAATCCAACACTAAAACAAAACACATTAAGAACCGCTTATTAAAAACAATCACACAACTCAACAAACCATGCATAAAACCATGCATATATTTTTTTTCATTGTAAACCCAGTATAATCATCTTCCCTAATCTAATGCTGGTTTTTGACAAAAAAACATAAATTATGGTCACATAACCACAGGACATTACAAATGGCCTAGGAGTGGATTCCACTTACTTTCACCATTGGTTTGCATTGCAACATTTTGCAATTGTGCGCAAGTGAAGCGCACATCCCCTCATGAGAATTCACTTCCGCACATACTCAGAAGGTGGTTGTCAGGCCCAAGGTCATTATGTGAAGTCAAAGGTTGGCCTGACACATATGGTAGTGATAGAGGAACGGGGAGGTGTGTGTGTGTGTGTGTGAGAGAGAGATATGCCACCACACATTCCTTTCTGCAGATGCCATTGTAACGAACACAGGAAAGAATCAGGAATCCTGCATAGGATTGATTCTCATGACTGCAATTGTGGGTGTGGGGATGTGTTATGGGATTTTGATGTAATCTAAGGGACTCAGAGTTGGAATGATTCAAGTCAAATCCAGATATGGCTGTTAACAAATCGTACCCTGTGAGAAGCACAGGTGTGGAATTGATTTATTTCTCAGATGCTATTTGGTTCGCTGACAGTGGTTTCAGCCCGAAACACAGCTGAACTGCTCAACTGTGCTTCAGGCGAAGAAATAAAGGTCAGCATTAACCTGGGGGTGGGTGGAAGGGCTTTTTTCACAGCAGAGGACTAGGACAAGCCATCCAAACACTGAAAAAAATAGCTGAAAATTCTGAAAAAAGATGGCGGTGCACACAGATCAGCACAAACAAAACCGGATCCATGACACCATCTTCACTGTAGTGATCACTAGCAGGTTGCTAACAGTCTAGGAGATCTGGTCCAAGCCAGGGGGAACCCACCCACTGAAATTACCATAAATGATGGCCAGTTGCCAAAGGCTCAAAATGTAATTACATGATGGGGGAGAAGAGGGGAGGCATTGTAACATTGAATGACCTCTGAGTGGTCAAACATAAGGTGAGAACTAGCTGTAAAGGCACCTCAAATCTTGAAAACCAGGCCATTTTGTCACTACATTTTAGTTACATGACCACTGCATGCAAGACAAACTTGTGTACATAATAATAATAATAATAATAATAATAATAATAATAATAACAACAGCAGCAGCAGCAGCAACAACAACAATAACAACAGAATTGGAAGGGATCTTGGAGGTCTTCTAATCCAACCCCCTACTTAGGCAGGAAACCCTACACTACTTCAGACAGATCCAACATCTTCTTAAAAACTTCCACTGTTGGAGCATTCACAACTTCTGGAGGCAAGCTGTTCCACTGATCAACCGTTCTGACTGTCAGGAAATTTCTCCTTAGTTCTAAGTTACTTCTCTCCTGATGCATGAAATACAAAATTAATTTTCTTGAAACAGAAACATTTCTTTACAGTCAGAACATGTTAGGGCGATATTTTTCAACTTGGCAACTTGTAAGATGTGTGGACTTCAACTCCCAGAATTCCCCAGCCAGTCATTGCGCCTGTTAGGAGATAGCATGAGACCACAAGCAATTTGTAGAAGGAAAGGGCTAATT
The DNA here is from genome assembly GCF_031021105.1 of Erythrolamprus reginae. Classification (NCBI taxonomy): domain Eukaryota; kingdom Metazoa; phylum Chordata; class Lepidosauria; order Squamata; family Dipsadidae; genus Erythrolamprus; species Erythrolamprus reginae. Next base: position 134,279,982 of record NC_091963.1, on the reverse strand, counting down.
CATTTCTTACTTGTTTGACTTTTCTGTACAATTAGTTCGAGATGATGAAAGAGATTGCCAGCCTCCCGTTCCATATGTTCTCGTTCTGTGGACAGAAAGAGACACACACAAAATGATTTATGTGGAAACATGCTTATATCAGATCTTCCAAATGGACTCTTCTGCTCTGTCAAAAGTGACCAGGACTATCTTAGAGCTTATCCTACCACAACAGGGGTCTCCAACTTTGGCAACTTTAAAACTTGTGGACTTCAATTCCCAGAATTCCTCAGCCAGCTTTGCTGAATTCTGGGAGTTGAATTCCTCAGGTCTTAAAGTAGCCAAGGTTAGAGACCTCTGTTTTACGGGATGGAGCATTTTCCACTTTAACACTTTTAAGAAATGCAGTGCCTGCTATTATTCTGAGCCAGGATACCCAAACACATTAGAGGATGCCAAGTTCAGGAAATCATTCAGATTGTGTATTATTCACTCATGCTACACCCAGAACTAAGTTAACACAAATGTACTTTTCATCCATGTAGGCAATATATTTAACAGAGAAATCTTTTTCTGGTTTTATTTTGGATTGAGAAAACATTGCAGAGAGTTTTTAATATTTTCTATGATTACGCCCATATCATCTGAGGCACATGAAAAGCTTTGGGATGTTTGCTTTGTTTTTCTGCCAATTCCAAAGAATGTGTTTTGGAACATCTGGAATATGCATAGAGCAATGTTCTGCATGAAGCATTCCCTGCCTGAGTCCTTCATTGGAGCAAATTAATAAACAGATTTCGTGCTACGCTTTTAAAAATGAATATTTGTTTCTCCTTTTTTTTCAAGTTATACACATTTTTAATGAAACCACCAATAATTTTCTCAATCTAGAATTCTCTGTCTAGAATTCCTGATTGGCTGGAAATCTTACACAGATAATCTTCAACTTATGAAGTGGCTGTCACTACCTACTGGTCTCGGCTCGGCTCTCCTTTTTCCCCTTGCTGCAGCTGTTGCAGCTGCTACAGCTGCACTCCTTGCTTTTTTCCTCTTTCCTACTTCCTGGCCTCGGACGAGCTTCCCTCTCTCCTGCCTGGCTCCCACCTGAGGTGCAAGCAGAAGGCATAGGTGGAAGTGGCACTGGCAGTATTTATGCTTCTGGCAGCACCCGTTCGCCTAGCTACCCAGCCTGAGGCGGGGGGGGGGGGTAACCCAGGAAGAAGAGCGCGGGAAACACGAAGCAAATTGTCACCCCAGCGAGCGACACTGGTAAGGTTGTAAGTCAAGGACTTAACAGTTCACTTGAACAATGATGATCGTTCAACCCATTTCCACCTGGTCACATGGCCAAGCCACTCCTACCCAGTCACATGACCATTAAGTCACACCCACAAAATAAGCCACACCCACAGTGTGGCAGTAAAAATTTTGGCTGCCCATTACTGTGCACAGGCCTCACTGAAGTCTGGGGAGTGAAAAAATGGCCAACAGGCAAACCGGAAGTTCAGAGAAATGGACTTCCGGTTTGCCCATTGTGCAGTTTTTTGCACTCCAGGGCTTTAGGAAGCTTCCCTGAACCCTCTGGAGTGCAAAAAAAAACAACCCCAGTACAGTAGGCAAATGGGAAACGTGTTTTCTAAACTTCTGGTTTGTCTTTGGGTGATTTTTTTTTTTTTTTTTTTTTGCATTCCGGAGTTTCAGGGAAGTTTCCCAGAAGTATCTGGAGGGCGAAATGGCCTTTCCCAAGGCTGCAAATCAGCTGGTCAGCATGCGCATGGTGGAGCTAATATAGGACAAGGTCTCACATGCCTCCAGTATGGCTCCATGAGCCACCTCTGGCATGTGTGCCATAGGTTCGGCACCTTTTTTCTAGGCCACTGGTGGCAAACCTTTTTTCCCTCGGGTGCCAAAAGAGCAAGTCTACGTACTATCGTGCATCCATGAGTGCCCACACCCATAATTCAATGCCTTTGGAGGGCGAAAACAGCTTTCCCATACCCCCGGAGGCCCTCTGGAGGTCGGAAATGGTCTTTTTCCCAACTTCTGTTAGGCCCAGTAGGCTCGTCTTTCACCCTCCGCAGGCTCCAAAGGCTTCCCTGGACCTTGGAGGGAGGGTAAAAACGCCCTCTCCCTTCCTCCGGGAGGCTCTCTGGAAGCTAAAAATGCCCTCCCAGAGCCTCCGTACAAACGAAAAATTAGTTGCCGGCACACACATGGAACTGAGCTAGGGCAACGGCTCGCATGCCAGCAGATATGGCTCCGCGTGCCACCTTTGCCACCCGTGCCATGGGTTCGCCATCACTGTTCTAGGCTTTCTCTTACAGCCTCTAGCACAAAACAGACATCGAAAACAGCCTCTGTCTCTCAGCTAGGCCCAGTTTGTGATTCAGAAATGGGCATTTTGTACTCATCCGAAGTTCTTGACAAGAGGTAGTAGCCCTGCTCAGCCCTTCTCTTAATTTTATGTACCCAAATATCCACTGCCGTACGAAGCAGGCTCCTTAACATTTCCCAGGAAAAGTGTCCCCAGCTGATTAGAGGTTGCTGGATCCTTTTGCAGCAGCAACTTAGCATCGTAAATAAAATATGCAGCAGCATCTGGCCAGCAACGGAGGCAGGTCCCAGCCAGTTCCACGGGGCCAGCCCATAGAAGTAATCCAAGCAGGGAGGCTGTAGCCATGAGAACCAGAAATCAAAAACAGCACTTCCTGTGCCAGGATGACGTCAGCAATGGCCCTGTGCAGCATCGTACATCACTTCCTGTTCTATCCCTAGCATCACAAACGCTCACACCCACCGCCTGGTGATCTGTTCTTTCTCCTTGGCAACGTTTCTCTGAGTCAATTTCTCCTGCCATTGCAGCCTTCAGGAAAGAGGTTGCCGTGGTTACAGTCTACAGCCCTGTAAACTCTTGGCCATGTCATGGTGCTTCCAGGTTTCGCTGGCTTGCTTCTTTTGGCCCTTATCCTTCCAGAGGGTGGGCAGCTGCCTTCAGTGTGACCCCCGTTTCTTGAAATGGGTGGTGTCTCTGATGAAGGAGACCCTGCCAGAAGACCTTCCAAACCGAGAGTCCCTGATCACACGGCAGCTCCAAGCCTTGGCAGAGTTGCACAGCACTTTCCTTCGGAGGAATTACGAGCGAATTATAGGTGCGAACAGAAGGCGAATTTATTTATTTATTTATTTTATTTATTATTTAGATTTGTATGCCGCCCCTCTCCGAAGACTCGGGGCGGCTCACAACAAGATAGAACAAATCATAAATAATCCAAATAACTTTAAAATATTTAAAGATTTAAAAGAACCCCATATACTAACAGACACACACACAAGCATACCATGTATAAATTAACCATGCCCGGGGGAGGTTATCTTGAATTATCTTCAAGGCTGGGGAAGGTGGGGATTAGGGCAAGATTACAGGGTGACATCTGTGAATGTCTTTTTTCGCAGATGTCCGAGGAGCGTTCGCGATCAGATTGCATATCGTTAACATGTTGAAAAACATCAAAGAAAGGCAATGGAAAGGTGAGCAAGAAAAAACCTGGGTAGAGATTGCAACCGAGCGTGGACTGTGGTTACAATCTGCCCTCATTTATTTATTTATTTATTTATTTATTTATTTATTTATTCATTCATTCATTCATTCATTCATTCATTCATTCATTCATTCATTCATCCAATACACAAATACATAGGAAGAAAAATAGACATGTAGTAATATATATAAGGATAAAAGTGAACTTAGAGGAGAGGATATATGAAAGAAAGAAAATATATATGATGTGAGAGAAAGGAAAGACAATTGGACAGGGGACGGAAGGCACACCAGTGCACTTATGTACGCCCTTTACTGGCCTCTTAGGAACCTGGAGAGGTCAATCGTGGAGAGTCTAAGGGAGAAATGTTGGGGGTTAGGGGTTGACACAATTGAGTCCGGCAGTGAGTTCCACGCTTCGATAACTCGATTGTTGAAATCATATTTTTTACAGTCAAGTTTGGAGCGGTTTGTATTAAGTTCGAATCTGTTGCGTGCTCTTGTGTTGTTGCGGTTGAAGCTGAAGTAGTCATTGACCGGTAGGACGTTGCAGCATATGATCTTGTGGGCAATACTCAAACCAAATCAGACAATAATCTCCTGTTAATTGTCTCTATGAATGCAATCACTAAAGTGGGCTGTTTTCTCTATAACCAGTGTTGACTGGCCCACAGCTACGCTGCCTCCGAACTGATTTAACTGTTGTCCATAAAATCATACATCACAATGTACTCCCTGTTAGCGACTACTTCACCTTTAACAACAATAACACAAGAGCACGCAATAGATACAAACTGAATGTAAATTGTTCCAAACTAGGCTGCAGAAAATACGATTTCAGCAATAGAGTTGTCAGCGCCTGGAATTCACTACTGGACTCTGTTGTTTCCTCCCCCAATCCCAAAATCTTCAACCTTACATTATCTACAATAGACCTCTCCCCTTTTCTAAGAGGTCTGTAAGGGGCGTGCATAAGTGCACCTTTGTGCCTACCATTCCTGTCCTAATCGTCTTTTTTATCTTGTCTATCTCTACTTTATACTTATATTATGTTAAACATACTACAATACAATAGTATATTTGTATGACAGATAGATAGATAGGTAGGTAGGTAGGTAGGTAGGTAGGTAGGTAGGTAGATAGATAGATAGATAGATAGATAGATAGATAGATAGATAGATAGATAGATAGATAGATGTTGTGGTTGACTCTGGTCCAGCTCCTGCCCCAAGGAATGTGGAGGTGGATGTGGGGGAAACATCCACATGCCACAGGCCTGTTTTGCTCCCGATAGAATCTCCCGACGAAGACTCCTCTGATGAAGGAAGCGTGAGGGGCAGGGAGGAGGGGAGTTTGGGAGACAGCCCAGGAGAAGATCGATCATCCTTATAATCACTGCATTCTGAACAAGAACTTATGACAGACCCACGCATGTGTAGAGTGATGCATAGGAGAGAACAACTGAAGGATTATTACAGGAGATAAGTGAGGCCACCTGTGGTTGGGTGGGGCTGCTGTAATTAGTGCTACAGATAAAAAGAGCAGCGTGCTGGTTTAGCCTCGTGGAAGTTTATCTGATTCATAGTTTTGTCAAGATCGTGGTTTTTGCTGTTTCCCTGTTGAAGATTGTGTGTGGACATTCTGGATTTTGGAATTGGACTCAATTTCCCAGTTACTGGGTGAGAAATTGGATTGCATTTAACCTGTGCCTTGTGTGTACCAGAAAATCCCTTTGACATTTAAAAAGGGAGTTTTTTCTGCTTTTCTGTTGATAAAGACTTTTGGGTTTTCCTTCTATCGTGTGGTGTGTGTCTTTTTGGACCAATTACCCTGTAATTACGGGTGGTTGGGACATGCCGCCAGAATAGATAGATAGATAGATAGATAGATAGATAGATAGATAGATGATAGATAGATAGATAGATAGATAGATAGATGATAGATAGATTGATAAAAGTCATCCAGCCAGCTTTTGTTCCAAGGCAGGATTAGAACTCATAGTCACTTGGTGATTGGTCTGAAGTCATCAGGCTGGCTTTCATGCCTTAAGATGGTGAGAAAGAATTCAGCGTCTATACTGCTGCAATACATATTCTGGCGGTTACAAATCGGTTACTAGTGAGGGATGTTGGAAACATGAAGTCAATAGGAAAATTCCTCTCTTGATCTTGTGGCCTCAGACCTTGCCTCCATTAAACGAATGGATTCAAATACAGCAGAGGTGTCAAATTCAAGCTCCGCAGGCCGGATCTGGCTCACAAGACACTTAAATCTGGCCCGTGAGGCCAGCCTGGAGATAGCAAAGGACCAACCTGCATCCCATTTTGGCCAGCAAAATGCTGCAGGCGTGCATAAGCACACCATTGTGCCTACAGTCCCTGTCCTACCATCCTATTGTCCTAGTTTATCTATACTTATTTTTCTTATGTTTACGTTTATACCAAAACTTGCTAACTTGTACATGTTTTGACAAATAAAGTTATGAGATTTGATTCCTTGAAGCAGCTCCATCTGTTTCCTTTATCGATTTATGGCCAAAAAAACCCTGCCTTCCATCGCCGTTCAAAGATAGGCTGTTTTATTTATTTATTTTTAATATAAATTTTTATTGATTTCAAAAATATATACATCTACACATTTACAAAACCTAACAAAAAAAGAAAAGAAAAGGGCACAAAACAAAACATACAAAGACAAAAATAACAACAACAACAATAATAATAGTTGAATAATTAATTAAATACAATAAACAATATTAACAATGACAATAAACAAACCACAAAATATATATCATTTGTATTCTCTTGTGAGGAGGAAAAAATAAACAGTCTTTTCTGGTATCAAATTATTTTCTGGTGAAAGAAACAATCGGTATTTACTGTTATTCCTTTTGGTTATCAATGTCTTTTTTGTTGTTGTTATTTTCTTAGCCGCTTTCGTACGTTCCTACTTGATTAATTTAATTTCATACAAATTTTATTTTAACAAAGCACTGTATATATATCATACTTGATCTGTTGTATCAAAAAAAGGGAAAAAATTGCTATTGTTATATTTTAATTTAATCTTTTATTTCTTCTTTTAAACCAATCATAAAAAGAATTCCATGTTTTATAGTAACCGGAGTCTTCTTTATTTTTTAATTTAAAGGTTAAAGCATCAGATTCTGCACAGTCCACATGCTGTTTTAATAAAAGAGATCTACACTCACATAATTTATTTATTTTTATTTATTTATTTTGTCCAATACACAATGAGGGCTTTAGTGGGTATATATCTCTATACACATACCGTATTTCCCCGAAAATAAGACAGCGTCTTATATTACCGTAATTTTTGCTCTCAAAGATGTGCTATGTCTTATTTTCAGGGGATGTCTTATTTTTTTCCCCAATGAATTGTATCCTGTACCAAAAACTTGTATCCTGCAGCAAAAACGCATCCAAACATGCAGCCGCATGTTGGATGCATGTTGGATGTGTTTTGAATCTGATTGATGCACTGTTTAGGGATGCAATTTATGGACAGCAGTGTTATATATGTTCTGTTTGGGAATGCTGTGAAACGAAACGTCTCCTACGTCTTACTTTCGGGGGATTATATTATATTCGGGGGATTATAAATATATATATGTCACATGTTTTTTGCTGAATTTGAAAATTAAGGGAGACTAGGATAGATCTATTTCGGCCTTATTTTGGCCTCATCAGTTAGCCATACCCACTGGGACTTGAACCTGCAACCTTTGCCTTGTAAGGCAGAGAATTATCCTGTAGGTTACAGTATCCAATCCCTTCAGCTCTGCACCAGGGAAGGGTTACATATTTTTGTGTCGAATCACCCTGGTGTATTGGAAGGAACATCACAGCTCCTTATTTTGCCTCTCGGCCCAACCCAGAGCCATTTCCAAGGCAGTTAATTTTATTGATAGCCGATAATCCTATCTGTATGTGTCACATGTTTTTATATTATATTATATTTATATTATATTATATTATATTAGGCAATTCTACGAAATCTCTCCTATGTCTTACTTTCGGGGGTGACTTATTTTCGGGGAAACAGGGTAGTAAAATACATGATGAAGGTCATAGAGGAGATACTCATAGTAAAATATATCTAAGAAATAATAGAAAAGAAGATATAGTAATAGAAAATATCAATGAAAGAATAGAAGAAGAGATATAGGAATAGAAGAAAGGTATAGGAGATATAGGAGAGCAATAGGACAGGGGACGGAAGGCACTCTAGTGCACTTGTACTCGCCCCTTACTGACCTCTTAGGAATCTGGATAGGTCAACCGTGGATAATCTAAGGGTAAAGTGTTGGAGGTTTGGGATTTGGATAAGATGTGGAACACTTCTGAACCTGTGGTACTCCCTGACCTTGATTGTTTTTTTTGCAAACATTTCATTACCCAGCTAGGTAACAACCTCTGCAAGAAAACAGCCAAGCTCATAGAGCATCAAGGACCCCTCAGAGTCCAACTATGTTGTGAGCTACAAATATTCTGTTCTACTGGTACTTTTGAATCTTCTCCAACCGAATCTTGGCCAGAACCATCTTATCTTCCATTTTTCTCCTCATAGGAGTTTTACTGTGGCAGCTCTCAATGTACCAGCTACGCTTTTCCCTGAGGGAGAAGATTCACCAGAGTCTGGAAGAATTTGCTGATCTTGGTACCAATTATGAAGAGTGAAAAAAGAGAAGGCAAAACGTCCAGCACAGCCTATTTCCATCACGTATATGTGTATATACACACACACAGAGAGTAATGGGCAGCCAAAATTTTTACTGCCACACTGTGGGTGTGGCTTAATGGTCATGTGACTGGGTAGGAGTGGCTTATCAGCCATGTGACCAGGCGGGAATGACTTGAATGATCAGCATCGTTCAAGTGAACTGTTAAGTCTTCGACTTATAACCTTACCAGTGTCGCTCGCTGGGGTGATAATTTGCTTCGTGTTTCTCGCGCTCTCCTTCCTGGGTCGCCCCCCCCGCCTCAGGCTGGGTAGCTAGACGAATGGGTGCTTCCAGAAGCATAAATGCTGTCAGTGCCGCTTTCACCCACGCCTTCTGCTTGTACCTCAGGTGGGAGGGCCACGTGAGGCTGGAGGGGAGCCAGGCAGGAGAGAGGGAAGCTCGTCCGAAGCTAAGAAGGAGGAAAGAGGAAAAAAGCAAGGAGCACAGACGTAGCAGCAGCAGCAGGGGAAAAAAGGAGAGCCGAGCCAAGATCAGTAATCCAGGAGGTGACAGCCACTGATCAGCTGGAGCTGCACACGCATCTTCATTTTTTGCCAGTGGAACTGTGTTCCACCCCATCCTGCCTACTGCCCACCCCTGCACACACACACACACACACACACACACACACACAAATACACAGACTTGCACATTTAATAACTTTATGACTGTTTTCCAACCTTGTCATCTTTAAGATGGGTGGACTCCAATTGCCAGGAATCTGAGGAGTTTAAATCCACACATCCTTAAGTTGCCAAGATTGGAAAACATTGCTTTATGAATATCTATTTTTATAGTAAGTATTCCAGGTTAAATGGGATGGCGTACAGGCACGGGGACTCCAAAAATAAGTCTCTTAGCCATGTTGGATTGGGGGGGGGGGAGAAAGGATCTCCCAAATCTATAGTTACTGTAGGTAAAAGTATCAGGAGCATTTGCAGCACAGGACATAGAGAAAACCCAGGCAGCTCCATCCAAACCCTGATTTGCCTTTAAAGGCATGTTGGAAAAGGTGCTTCTGCAAGTTGTGTGTGTCCTTTTGGACCTGTCCGTCCTTCTCAGAGCTCCTTGATACTATCATGGCAAGAAATAGAGTGGGGAGAGGGGATATGCCAGGGATCATGGATGTATGTTGAAGTCAGTGAAGGGTTGCAAAAAATGTTACTACTATGCTGTGGGCATGGCTTAATTTGTGGGTGTGGCTTGCCAGCTATGTGACCAGGTGGGAGTGGCTTAAAGGTCATGTGACTGGTTTAAAGATGGCCAACTTCATGTCACTCACGTCAAGGGTTTGGGTTAGGTTTAGGGTGCCTGGCCTCTCCTTGCCTCAAAGAGATATAATTTCCCTTACTATTACTGAGCATATATACAAAATACTGTACACTATTTAATTCTATGTACATATCTATGCCATATATGTACATACATGTTACACACAGGCACACAAAATTATACATTACTATATAACGTGTTTGTACACACACGCGCATGCAACTATTCTAAAATTATACACATTCAACCTCATTTACAGTGATAGGAAAAACATAAACAGAGCCCAGAAGGGGAAATAAGAAAAAAATTCAAATTTTTTCTACCGGTTCTGTGCATCCGACCGTACTTGTAGCAACCCATCACTGGTTGAAGTTCAAATGATGCCTGTAATTATAGCTGCCATCTTGAATTTTACTCTTATTTTGTGGCAGAAAGAAATGTGTTTTTTCCTTATGAAAATTATGGACCTTTGTCATCAATGAAGCAAGATTTAGGAGCCAAGTTGGAGGTGGGGAAGAGTTGGAGTTTATTTCTGTCCCAAATCCCAAACATTCCATACATCTTTCAGTGCCCTTCCTTAGTACTCTAGCTTAGATTCACCCATCAATTTGAAATATATTAATCTTATTTAGAAGATGCTAATATCAAAATTGTCCGTTGGAGGAAAATCTATGAGACAATTCTAGGACCACTGTCTTGATTCTGTATTGTTGAATTTCTTCTTGCTTACTTAGCATTCTGTACTCCTGGGTCATCTGATTCAATTATGTATTAGCTGGGAAAAAGTCTCTTATGAGTTTTCATTCTCTAAAACAATCCTCTTTTCTTTTTCTTTGCACTTTCTAGCTTGTTCAGAGGATTGCAGTAAGTATGACAAGTTTCAACTCTCTTCACCTTCAGTTATTTACTACTTACATTACTGTTTCCCAACCTTGGCCACCTGAAGTTATATGGACTTCAACTCCCAGAATTCCTCAGCCAGCCACACAAGTAGCCAACACCTATTTAGACTATGGGTGCTTTTCTGAAGTTTACTACATTCTTCTTTTGCAGCAGTGATAGAAGGACCAATTCTGGACTGCTGGACATGTCTGCGTATCAACACACAGTGTTTTGATGGAGAAGTCTGTGGAGGTATGGATTTAGAAAGGGAAGGGTGATTTTTTTATTTATTCTGCATCTCAAATCTTTTGGAATAGTCTTCTCATCTCCAGATACGTTAAAATATTGTTAGCCATAAAAGTTAGCAAGATTCCTTAATCTGTTAAAGATTAAAGAATGCAGTTTACAGTGTGGTTTACAGATATCTGGGACCTCGTTTTACTGATGTTGGAAGGAAGGTTAGCCCTAAGATAGATCCACCATAACTTCAAACAATCATTAAATTACCAATTATAAATCAAGGTCTACCTCTATTCCTCTTTTCTTGCTCACTTAAAGGTGCCTTTTGGGCAATTGAAACAATAAACTAATAGCAATAGCATTTAGACTTATATACCACTTCATAATGCTTTTATATCCCTCTCTAAGCACTTTACAGAATCAGCATGTTGCCCCCAACAATCTGGGTCCTCATTTTACCCACCTCCAAGGATGGAAGGCTGAGTCAACCTTGAGCTGGTGGTGAGATTTGAACTGCTGAACTACAGCTAGAAGTTATCTATCTATCTATTTATTTATTTATTTATTTATTGTTAGAGTTGGAAGGGACCATGCAGGTCATCAAGTCCAACCCCGTGCCTAAGCAGGAACCCTATAGCATCCTAGCCAAATGGCAGTCCAATTTTCTCTTTAAGATGTTCAGAGTATTGAAGTAGCCTGCAGTGCTGCACTCTAACCACTGCGTCACTCCAGCTCTTAATGGGGCAGAAATGTACTCTATCCCAGCATTAAATTTTATGTCGGTTCAGAGGTGGATTCCTCCCTTCGATAGAACCGGTAGCAAACTGCTGGTGATGTCACGGAGCAGGTTCTGTGAGTGCTGGTCCGTGGACGCTGACATCTTTTCTGGGGATTTTTTTTTTTAAAGTTGGGGATTTTTTTGCTGAGTTTTTCCCTTGTGCACATGCGCAGAAGTTGAGTTAGTGGCACTGTGCATGCGCCACCAATTTGTTTTTGGCTTTTTGTGTGGATTTTTTTGCAATTTTTCAGCACTGTGTATGCACACCCACGCAACGCAGGAGCAAGCGAACCAATGGCGAGGTAAGTTAGAACCCACCCCTGTGTGGGTTCACACAAGGCTCTAAAACAGTGGTTCTCAACCTGGGGGGTCAGAACCCCTTTGGGGGTCGAACGACCATTTCACAGGGGTCTCTGAAGACCATGGGAAAAGACAAATTTCCCATGGTGTTAGGAAGTAAAGTTTCTATTCTGGCGCCTTGGAACATATTTTTACAATCCGACCAATCAGGCGTTTACAGTGGGAGTGTCCCTCTGACCTTCCTGCCAATCAGCCCAAAGCTCTGTTGGGAGAATTGGTGTTAGACTTATGGTTGGGGATCACCACAACATTAGAAAGGTTGAGAACCACTGCTCTAAAAGAGGTTTTTGTGATGGAAGCTGCTTCTGACTTGAAAAGTGAGCCCATCGAATTATGATCTAATCGAAAAATATTAAGCAATCCCAATATTCACCAGGCGTGAAGAGTCCTTGCTTCCATTCAAAGCTTCTTGATCATAAAAAGCTAAAAAATTATTTTCTCTTCTTCAGTGGAAGACAGGCGTCTGGCAGAATACAATGAAATCGTTCTTTATGTTTTCCTTGTTTGCGAGTCGGTCGTAATAACCTCAGTCATACTTATGTGAGTAAACTCTCCAAACCCTAAGAATTTTCCCAAATGTTTAGGAATACAATCATTAGATTAATTCTCCTTACTTTCCTTTATTCCTAAAGAAATCAAAGGATGTTAATGAAAGGTATTTTCTTGTGATTATGCTTACCGCCTAAAGCAGTGATGGCGAACCTCTAGCACGGGTGACACAGGTGACACGTGGAGCCATAACCGACGGCACGTGAGGCGTTGCCCTATGTCAGCTCCAGCGCGCATGTGCGCCCTGGTCAGCTGATTTTCAACCTTCCTTTTTGCTCTCCCCAGGTCTCAGGAAAGCCTCCTGAACCCTGGAGATGGCGAAAAATGGCCCAACGGGCCTACCGTAAGTCTAAAGGCTTCAGTGAGGCCTATGTGCAAGCACAGGGGGACAGTGTGGGGGGACACATATATGCGAGGGAAGGGCATTGCATTATGGATGTGGGCACGCACTGGCGTGCACACACCCTTTTGGCACCCCGGGCCAACAAAGGTTCTCCATCACTGCCCTAAAGGATCTGGACTGGGGTCCCCAAACCTGGCAACTTTAAGACTCATGGACTTTTGCCGCACGAATCCCAGCTGCCAATGAGGTCCCACAGTTTGTTTGTTTGTTTGTTTATTTGTTTGTTTATTTGTTTGTTTGTTTGTCAAACAATTATAGGGTGGTAATTTGTACATATTAAACATTTGATAAGTAATGATAAAAAGTAGACAATAGGACAGGGACGGTAGGCACAATGCCTTCTCCGGGTCCCGTCGACTAAACAATGCCATTTGGTGGGACCAAGGGGAAGAGCCTTCTCTGTGGCGGCCCCGGCCCTCTGGAATCAACTCCCCCCAGAGATTCGAATTGCCCCTACTCTTCCCACCTTCCACAAGATGTTGAAGACCTATCTAAGTCACCAGGCATGGGGGGAATAACTATCTTTTTCCCCCATTACCACCTTTTTCTGACTGTAATATATGAGAATGGTGTGACTGTGTAGTAATGATCGTTTTTAGTATTTCTGGGTTTTAAATTAGTTTTTTTAAAACTTATATTGGATTTGTACTTTGTATATTGTATTGTTGTTGTTGTGAGCCGCCCCGAGTCTTCAGAGAGGGGCAGCATACAAATCTAATAAATCCAAAGCCAAATCCAACTCCCAGAATTCTCCAGCCAGATACCTGGGACTTGAAGTCGACAAGTCTTAAAGTTGCCAAGTTTGAAGACCTCTGATCTGGACACTCTCCCTATTCTATACATTGCTGGAAAAGTTTCTGTACAAGCATGGAATTAACATTTATAAAATGAAAACCTTGATTTTTTTTTTTAAGTAAAAAAGCAAGATTTCCAAAGCAATTTTCCTCAATTTTGACAGCTTTAAGACATACGGATTTCAGCGCCCAGAATTCCCTAGCCAGCATGAATGCTGGGACTTGAAGTCCACAAAATTGCCAAGGTTGAAAAACATTGCAGAGAAAGAATAGGAATGCCTTCATAGGTATAACTATTTTGTCACATTCCCTGGTTTGTATGCCTGTGTTATGCTTTTTTGGGGCACAATATTAATGAGCAAGATCATCCTGTGGTGTATGTAGGGCATATAAAAATATGGTATAAAGAAAGCAAACAGAAATCTGAAAGGTTTGGGCAGAACATTTCTTGGATGGTCAAGAATTTGCGTAGTTTATTCGTTTATATAATGGGTCCTCTACTTATGAGCACAATTGAGATCAGAATTTCTGTTGCTAAGCAAGAGGGTTGTTGAGCAAGTTGTGCCACAGTTTTTACCACAGTTGTTAAGTTAATCACTGTGGTTGTTAAGTGAATCACACAGTTGTTAAGCAAATCTGACTTCCCCCATGGACTTTGCTTGTTGGGAGCTGACTGGGAAGATTACAAAGGGTGATCACATGATCCCAGGACTTTGCAACTGTTGTAAATTCATTCTTTATGCCAAACCCCCAAATTTTGGTCACATGATCATAGGGACGGTATGATGTAAGTGTGAGAACCAGTCATGTCAATGCTACTGTAGTTACTACGGTGACAACGAATAGTTGTAAATAGAGGACAACCTGTAAAGCAGAATAGTATAATTAACCACCAGATTTGTCTGTTATTATATGTAGATTCGAACTCAGTTCAGATCATCAAACCTAAGAATCCTCTCCTAACCATATTTACTCACTTGCAGATACACAGTGTGTTTCAAGTACAGGAAGCGCATGCTGCTAAAATCTTTGGGCTATTAATTGCATATATAGGCCAGAAAGCCAATCTCAGTGACTTTTCTTCGCTCAAAGTATTTTTGATCTTCATTCTTGACAAGCCTGAATAATAATTAAAAAATCCATTTGTACAGAATAGAATACCTGTCATTTTTTGAGCAGACTAGAATCACTTGTTTTAAACTATGGAGTAAGTTTGCAGTCACAAAGACATTTCTGTTTATTACGGGGAAGAGGATCAGGAGACAAAATATGTGGGAATACCAATCTGTGTCTTGAAGTTTGTGTTGGGCTGGTCAGGCTTCATACACTGAAGGTTTAAGAATGAGGAAGGAGTAGGTCACAGCTAAACATACCGATAGAGCTGACTTTTCCAGTACACAAAAATCCTAGGAGAAAAGCAGAATTAATAATGACTCCCAAAAATCTTTATGAGGTGTGGTTATTTGTATCACCTTTGGAAAAATCCATTGTATATAAAATAGTTTAAGTTTTATTTTAAGAAGACCAGTGTCTGCTGTTTTAGGTTCTAGTTTAACAAGATAAGTGTTTGCTGTTTAAGTTTTGTGATAAGAAAATAAGCGTCTGCTGCTCTTGTGGAAGGGACTGTCTACCCAATTTGTATGTTAAGAACATATGATAAACCATATAAGGTACTATTCATGTTTAGGAGAAAGGAAACAGGATGTAGACCATATTTAGGCAGGAATTCTGTGTACCTCTGTTGTAGGTTATAACCTACCACGCTAGATTAGCTAGCGTAGGATTGGGAGGTCTTGTAATAGTATATTAATCTGCTCTTTAGCTTCTGTCTGATGTGTCTTCTTGTGAAGAGTACCATGTTTTACAAATTGTTTTTGATATGCCCAGAGAGCGTAAACATTTCTGTTCTCATGTTCAAAAGTCTTATGTGAACTTTTTCATCAAATTTCAACGCACAGTATGGAAGAAAATTTTAAACCTTTAAACTAAAAATTGCTTTCTATGGGGATGGCAAGCTGTTTGCAATACTTACGAGCCCATAATTACCAGGAACAACACTCCGCCCATACACAGGACAATGGCAACTCCAGTTCGAGCAATGTCGGGATCCACCAACGGTTCCCCGAAGCGAAGGGCCAGGCGCTCTTGGTTATCAACTGAAGATAAAGAGCCAAGATTTGTGTTTAAAACAGCAAAGCACAATCACTTCTCCTTCCCAGAGCTAAAGTACTCCAAGCAACCCTCATTTATTTCTTCCAGCGGTGAAATTCACCAGGTTCTGGAAAACCGATAGCAGAAATTTTGAGTAGTTTGGGACAACCGGCAAATACCACCTGTGGTTGTAGGACTGGTATATAATATTATCAGATAATATTATATACCAATCTGATATATATATTATATATACTCTCAAAAAAATAAAGGGAACACTCAAATAACATGTCCTAGATCTGAATGAATGAAATATTCTCATGGAATACTTTGTTCTGTACAAAGTTGAATGTGCACAACAGCATGTGAAATTGATTGTCAATCACTTTTGCTGCCTAAGTGGACAGATTGATTTCACAGAAGTTTGATTTATTTGGAGTTATATTGTGTTGTTTAAGTGTTCCCTTTATTTATTTTTTTGAACAGTGTATATCAGATAACATAGCCGCTTGGAGTTCTCGGATAGTGGTGGCATACAAATCTAATAAATTATTATTATTATTAATTATTACCAAAAAGCATTATAAAACAGTTAGTTCAGACTTGAAGAATTGCACTCTTTTAACGTGGTCAGATGGATATATTAGGGTGCCTCAAAACCTTCCCTCCAACAATAACTGTGCAAAACAAAATTACACTGTAGTACATTATAAATTTTCAAATGTTTAAAAATCTCCCTGACCTCTTCCTTATCTGCTTATTATGTATAGCATCATTGTGTCCTGTTAACTATTTTTTATACTGTGTCCGCATCTAACTGCTTTGATGCTATAGTTAATTTTATATTTGCTCCAAGTTGGATGGTCCAATTTTTTTAAAAATATGGTTTTTACAATTAACACAATTAAACTACAATTCAGTAGGAGTTTTATTGCTAGTCAATTATGTTACAAAAATTTTGCCTGTTAAAGTATTTCTCAGCTGTGACTTGTTAGACAATTTGAGAGGTGATTTATACCAGCTACTTTATAAGCACCAATCTACATTAGCCCAGGTATGTTCCACTATACATTAAAGAGAGCAATTGATGGTTATTTTTGCTATCAGGGATGAAATGTCGCAAGGGGAAACAAAGAAAAGCAAATCCACCAATTGAATTATTGAATTGGATTCCCCATTAAAATAATAAGTACAACTCGGCAGATTAATTACTGGAGCAAAATAGGCCTTGTCAGTGAGGGCAGGACAATTTATGCTGGCATGTTATTTTGCTATAGCATGCAAAGTATTTTAAAATGGCAGTCTGGTTATATTCACAAAACAATTGTAAGTGCTGCCCTCTGCTGATCAAGACAACACACAACAGGCTTTGAACCAAATCCTGTTTTTCAGTCATTCTCTGAAACATTTGCAGACAATCTTTATGGCTGGCTTTCAACCAGCAAAGTCAATGGGGAAACCTCCAGGAAGTTGAGAATCGGAGTCAGGTGATGTTCAGTTATGTGACATTGCACTTAATAAAATTTGGAACTATAACTGCAGCTGGAACTCACATTTTAAGCAGTGAAGGGCTGCAAAATTTTTTACTATCGCACAGTGGGCGTGGCTTATTTTGTGGATGTGGCTTGCTAGCCATGTGAGCAGGTGGGAGTGGCTTGATGATCATGTGACCAGGGATGCCTTAAAAGGTTTGGGTTAAGGTTACGGTGCCTGAACTCTCCTCGCCTCAGAGAGATACAATTTCCCTATCTATTTACTATTATTGAACATCCAAAATATACTATTTAATTCTATGTATATATGCTATATGTGTGCATACATATTACACACAGGCAGATAAAAATATACATTATCTACTATATAAACTATGTGTATTGTTCTGTCTGGGTCCCCCCAGACGCAAACCCCAACCAAAAAGAGTAGCCAGACACACTGGTAAAAAGCAAAGGCAGTTTATATACTTCAAAGCAAACACAGGTAACAAAAACTGTTCTTACAGACAGGAACACTATGAAGCTTCACAGAGGTTTCATGAAGGCCAGGCAATAAAACAGGATTCTTGCTGGCAAAAACAACGCTGGAGATAATAAAACCCACGCCTCCCCCAAGTCTTCCAGACTTCTAGGCCACAAGCCAAGATCAGAGATGCCGAGAATCGAAGCAAGGTCACAGGACTCCTAGTTGATAACTCTCCACAAGACTGTAAGGGCGGGCCTGCCTTTTCAACCCTGCTGAGGAGAACCACACCCAAACCCAGCTGTTGCCAATTCAGGGATGGAAATATCTTTCTAATTGGCCCCGTCTTTGAGCTGCACGTCGCTGCCTCATGTCTATTATAGCCTGTGCGTCTTCATCCAATGAATCCAGGCTACTAGCTGGGGAGAGCCCCCCCCCCCCCGGGGGTCTCAGGCTGCTATCCCTCCTTCTCTTCCTGACGTTCCTCTCCCCCGTCTGCCTGGTCCTCCCCCTCCTGTTCACTGTCCTCCTCCTCTGGGCTTGGATCCGGCAGAGATCCAGCCGGTCCCTGAGGAGCCTCAGGCTGAATCACAACAGTGTATGTACACAGACACACACACGCACAGCTCTTCTAAAATTATACACATTCAATCTCATTTACTGTGATAAGAAAAACATACCCAGAACCTAGAAGGGAAAAATACCTGACCAAAACTTTTCTACCGATTCTGTGAACCTGATCATATCCGTAGGAGCCCATCACTGATTGTAAGTCAGCATGTTCATGTGACATTTCGCTTTACGACAGCTTCATTTAGTTATGGAGTTGCTGTCCAAACAGTTGGGAAATGAGGACTACTGGTAGCTTAAGTCCAAACTTCTCATATATCTTCTCTTCTATACCTATATCTTTTTCTGCTCTTCTCTCATAGTTATATTTCACTCCTTTATTTTCTCCTCTATTCCCCCTTTAATACATTCTACCTGATTATATCCTCTATAACAGTGATTTTCAACCTTTTTTGAGCCGCGGCACATTTTTTACATTTACAAAATCCTGGGGCACACCACCAACCAAAATGACACCCTAAGATACTCTCCTCTCTTTTTCCATTCCTGTCTCCTCCCCACCCTTGTATGTGTGTGTGTGTGTGTGTGTGTGTGTGTGTGTGTATACACACTCTTGAACTATTTCCAAAAAAAGGTGAGGGCTGGGGTTTTTTATTCTCTTATTCTTTGGGTGCTTTTTATCATATGCTTTAAATCAAGAGTCACTTCTCTCTCTCCTTTGTTTCTCTCTCTTTCCTGTCATTCTCTGCCTCAATCATTTTCTCATTTCTCTTTTTTCCTTCCCTTTTTGCTCATTTCTCTCTCTCTCTCTCTCTCTCTCCCTTCCTCTACTTTTCTCTCTCTCTCTCTCTTTCTTTCTTTCTCTCTCTCTCTTGCCTCCTTTCTCTCACTCTTGCTTTCTCTCTCTCTTTTCTTTCTCTCTTGCTTTCTCTTTCTCTTTCTCTCTCTTGCTTTCTTTCTCTCTCTCTTTCTCACTCACTCTCAGCAAAAAGTTGCGAAACCGGAACCTGAGCTTCCTTCTTTGCGGCACACCTGACCATGTCTCACGGTACACTGGTTGAAAAACACTGCTCTATAATCTTCATTGTGTATTATTGTGTATTGGACAAAACAAATAAAAAAATAAATAAATAAATAAATTTACTTACCAAAGCACTGACTTAGTGACAAGCAGTATGCCGCTGTTGGTTGGCATCTTCTGCAATTAATTACTCTATATGTCAGTGATCCTGCAAGGGTATGGGTGGATAGAATGTGCAAGAAATTGACTTTTAAAATTGCCACACGAGAAATGAATATATCAAGATAACCTACCTGCTCTAACCCCGATTCATGCAACAAATGGGCATAGCACATTTATTAATGGTCCCAGTCAATCACAAAGAAAATAAAACAAATTTAGCCAGGACTCTGTCATTTACTTGAGAAAGGGCTGTGCTGAATTTATGTTATAAAAAACTGCACGGCTGTTCATAGAATGGAGTCCAAAATTCAAGGTGGCAACTGCAATAATGTGATTGAAGTTCACCTGTTTTTTTAATCTTTGAACAAGAAATGTTTTCCCCTCTTTCTTTTAATATTGACCAATAGAAAATATATCAAGACTGCTCATAATTTGTTCTTTTGTATGTTTTGCTTATTATTGTCTGCTATTTGTACATTTGTTTGTTTATGATTTGGGTTTGGTATTAATTGGATTTTTTGGTATTTGGGGAGGTTTTTTTTTAAGGTAATTAAATCATCCACCCATCCAGGTTTTCAGTCCTGTAGAATATCCAGCAACATTCCAATGAATCAAGCAGGGTGAAAGATATAACATGAAGTTTCACAATCTTATGAACCTGAGAGCTTGTCCGTCAAGAATGCAAATTGTGGCAATTATAAAACAGATCAGTCAAATTACTAAGCTGATTTTATAACCTTTTTTGTGGCAGTCTAAAGCAAACACTGCAGTCATAAAACAAACTGTTATGCTGCTTTGGTTCGCTACAGGCATGATGCTAAAAATGAAAGTAAGTGATGGTGGTCACTTGACTGCAGGACATTGTAAAAGGCCATTTCGCCAAGCCCCTAAAATTCCATCATGTGACCCTGGAGATGGTTCAATCATTGGCACTTCAGAACTAGTTCCAGGTACAGTGGTAACTCTACCTAAGAACGCCTCTACTTAAGAACCTTTCTAGATAAGAACCGGATGTTCAAGATTTTTTTGCCTCTACTTAAGAACCATTTTCTACTAAGAACCCGAGCCCGGAAAAATTTCCCAGGAAATTTGAGAGCGGCACGAAGACTCGGACATTTTCCTGTCATTCTCCCTTTAATCCTGGCCATCTTGGGCTTTTCTCGGCTGCCAGAGGAGCCTTTCGGTGGCGCTTAAAGAGGCTTTGGCAATCCAGAGGGAACAAAGCATTTTCCTTTCTCTGGGCACTTGGAGAGGGAATAAAACACTTGGCTGTGGTGACTCACTCGTGCTGCCTCCCATACACCCAGCGTGAGGTTGCTTCCCGGAGTGTCTGGACGCGGAAAGGCAAAAGGGGACACTTCGCCCCAGCCAATCAACTTGGCTTCAGCCAAAGCGAGGAGTCACCACAGTGAAGGAAAGGCGCTGGCTAGAAAGTGAGCGAGCGAGTGGAGAGGGGAGCCCTTCAGCATGGGAAGGAAGAGGAAGCAGGTAGCAGCAGCAGCAGCCGTCTTTCGGTCAAAGAAGCAGGAGATTCCCCCCTCTTGCCTGCCTGGGTTTCTCTCTCTGGCGCAGTGTATGGGAGGCAGCCTCATGCCGGGTGTATGGGAGGTGTGTGCTCCTCCTCGCCACCTCAGACTCCCTCTTTTTTTTTAAGCCTTAAAGTTTTGAATTTTTTTGATTCCCCTCACCTCACCTTCTTCCTTCGGCAGTGACTGTCCTCCTCCTCTTCTTCCTCCTCCTCCTCCCACTCAAATTCCGAGCTTTTATTTCTTTCTTAATGGGTTTGCACACATTATTTGCTTTTACATTGATTCCTATGGGAAAAATTGCTTCTACTTACAAACATTTCTACTTAAGAACCTGGTCACGGAACGAATTAAGTTCTTAAGTAGAGGTACCACTGTAATTGTAAATAACCTAAGGGTGTGTTTGTTTTAACTTTGAATAGTTGCTAAGCAAGTGGTCATAAATTGAGGACTATTTGTACCTCTAGAATTCAGTTCCCTTTCCCAAATGTGGCGCCCTAGACCTTGGTCTGAACTGCCTCTATTTACAAACATTTCCTTAGAGTCAACCCTTGGCTAGACTTCAGGGGTGGGATCCTACCAGTGTGATTCCGGTAGTGGTCCACCGATGATGCAATTTTGGGGCAACGGGTTCAGTGCTGTCTTTGTGTGCCACCATTTTTTTTTGGTAATTTTCAGCTATTTTCTTTGGCTCTCTGAGCATACATGGAATTAAAATAATCCCCCTGAGCATGCGCAAAAGTGAAATCATGTAGCGAGAGCACACTGGCAAAACATTGCAATGCGCACCCGTAGGAAAAGATAAAAGGAACCCACCCCTGCTGCACAAAATGTATAAGGTAAGAAAGGTAAAGATTTTGACAGGCAAATGCAAGAATAATTACCTAAGCCAGTGATGGCGAACCTATGGCACAGGTGCCACGGGGGACACGCGGAGCCATATCGGAGGGCACCCGAGGCACTGCTCTATGTGAATTCCAGCATGTATGTGTGCGCTACTCAGCTGATTTTCGACCTTCTTTTTGGCTGTTTTTGCTCTCCCCAGGCTTCAGGAAAGCCTCCTGAACACTGGGGATGGCGAAAAACAGCCCAACAGGCCTACCAGAAGTCCGGAGGCTTCAGTGAGGTCTATGTGCATGCGGGGGGGAGGGGGGACAGTGTGGGGGATTGTGTGCATGTGCGTGGGAAGGGCATTGCCTTATGGATGTGGACACACACATGAATGCTATCGCATGCGCGCACACCTTTTTGGCACCCAAGCCAAAAAAGGTTCGCCATCATTGACCTAGGCAAAGGAGCCATATTTTTTTGAAAGAATCTTGAAAAATGAGATAACGTTTAGAAGTGGTATCGGCAGACACCTCCCTATTTCAATAAAGTAAAATAAAGGACGAGGGGAGCAGTCTATCACCATTCAACTTGTACAATTCTGTTTTAGAATGGAATAGAATAGAATTAGAATAGAATAGAATTTTATTGGCCAAGTGTGATTGGACACACAAGGAATTTGTTTTGAAGTCAAAATCTCAATAAAAGTAGTTTTAATCTTCCTTATCAATAGCATTTAGACTTATATACTGCTTGATTGTGCTTTATAAACCCTCCCTAAGCGTTTACAGGCTCAATATGTTGCCTCCAATGATTGGGACCCCCATTTTACCAGCCTCAGAAGGATGGAGGTCTGAGTCAACCTTGAGTCGGTAAGATCGAATTGCTGACAGTCAGCAGAGTTAGCCCGCAGTACTGCCTTCTAACCACTGCGCCACCACAGCTCTTGATTCCCTGGTCTGACCCATCTAATGGGGCGGACACATAGATGGGTCAATCATTGGGTCAATTCTCCACCTTGTTCAACCTACTCCAACCCAATATTCTGTTTTGTGACCATAATGAAAAATATTTAAAATATTTTAATACTAAATATTAAAAATACTAACCACGAAGTCAGGGATTTCTAGAAGTTCCACATCTAAAGTGCACCATGTTGGGGAAAGCTAATGAAGCTCAGATGCATCGGCTCCCCCTCCTGTTACCCTCCAGTAATTCTTTCTTCCTTTTGTTGCTCTGTTGTGGTTTCTCACTGTTTGATCCACATGTGTGCAAGATAATTTCCTACACACTTCTGGGTTTTTTGCCTTGATCCCTCAGGGGCCACCCCTGAGTTCCTCCCAAGCCACATCCTTTCCTCATTATTCAATCACGCAAGGCAGATTTATCTGGCAGATTCTTGTTCCACCCACCCACTTAAAACCGAGCAACTCACCACATGTTTCTGCATCGCAACCTACAAGGAAAGAGATTCCAAAAATGAATGCCCATGCCTCCAATGATACATCCTCCGTAGATATTTTCCCCTTCACATCCAAATTGTTCCCACATTCCCTTCAGTTGCAGCACCAAATGTTACAGTTCCACAGAACCAAATTATGAAGCTTTTACACCTTTTTGGTCTGTGTAACCTGTGAAGGGCTGCAAAGTTTTTACTTCCACACTGTGAGCAATGGCTTATTTTTTGGGTGTGGCTTACTGGTCATATGACCAGGTGGGAGTGGCTTGGTGATCATGTGATGGGGGGTGGCTTAAAATTATGTGACTGGCTTAAAGGTGGCCAATTTGACGTCACTCACGTCAAGAGTTTGAGTTAGGGTTTGGGTGCCTGGCCTCTCCTCGCCTCACAGAGATACAATTTACCTATCTATTTACTATTACTGAACACCCCAAATATGCTGTTTAATTCTATTTATGTATGCCATATGTGTACATACATATTACACACCGGGGCACAAAAATATACATTATCTACTATATAAACTATATGTGTATGTACATGCATACACACAATGCACAGCTCTTCTAAAATTATACACATTCAACCTCATTTACTGTGATAGAAAAAACATACCCAGAGCCCAGAGGGGAAAAAAGAAGAAAAAAAATCATTTTTTTTCTACCGGTTCTGCGTACCTGACTGTACCGTAAGAGCCCATCGCTGTGTGTAACAATGAGAAAAGGTTTGTACAGGTAGTCTTTGACTTAACAACTATTTGTTTAGTGACTGTTCAAAATTACAATGGTACTGAAAAAAGTCACACGAACATTTTTTTAAATGCTCGCAGCATCCCCATAGTCATGTAATGAAAATTCGGATGCTTGGCAACTGAGATGTATTTATGTTCAGTATCCTGAGGTCATGTGATCACCTTTTCTGACCTTCCGACAAGCAAAGTCAACGGGGAACCCAGATTCACCTAACTGTGTTACTAACTTAACAACTGTAATGATTCACTTGATAACTGTGGCAACAAAAGTCATTAAATGAGGCAAAACTCTTCAGTAGAAAATCTAAAGACAAATTTTATGACAATCTGGCCACCAGTATCAAGAAAATTCCTGAGAAAGAATCGCTGTTTATCCTTGGAGATTTTAATGCCAGTGTCAGAGCTGATAATAATAATAATAATAATAATAATAATAATAATAATAATAATGAAAAGAAAGTATGGATCATCAACATCGCAATCCCAGGAGGCAGCAGAATTGAGGAGAAGCAGCTAGAGAAATTAGTGAAATACGAAGATCTAAAAATCGAGCTGCAACGACTCTGGCATAAGCCAGTGAAAGTGATCCCAGTGGTACTTGGCACGCTGGGCGCAGTGCCAAAGGATCTCAGCGGACATTTGAAAACCATTGGAATTGACAAAATCTCCATCTGTCAATTGCAATAGGCCGCTTTACTGGGATTGGCAAACATAATTCGCCACTACATCACACAGTCCTAGGTGCTTGGTAAGTGCCCGACTGGTGATGAAATACGAAATCCAGCATAGTGATCTCATTTGCTGTGTTGTACTGACATAATAATAATAATAATAATAATAATAATAATAATAATAATAATAATAATAGTAATAATAATAATAATAATAATAATAATAATAATAATAATAATAATATATTAGATTTGTATGCTGCCACTCTCTAAGGACTCGGGGCGGCTCACAACAATAATAAAATACAATAAACAGTGGTACAAAACTAATATTAGTAAAACTGAAGTTAAAACCCCTTAATATTAAAAAAACAACCAATACTACACAATCTTACCATTCTCAAGTGTTATAATCAGCAAAGTAGGGGGGAATCAATCCACCCACGCCTGGTGACCTAAGTGGGTCTTTAACATCGTGCGGAAGATGAGGAGGGTGGGGGCAATTTGAATCTCTGGGGGGAGTTGATTCCAGAGGGATGGGGCCGCCACAGAGAAGGCTCTTCCTCTGGGTCCCACCAGATGGCATTGTTTAATTGATGGGACCTGGAGAAGGCCAACTCTGTGGGACCTAATCGGCTGCTGGGACTCTTGCGGCCGCTGGGACTCATTTAGGTCAATTTGGTGTTGGGAAGATGAATGAAAATGGCCAATGCTTGCTGGAGTTTTGCTGCTACTACAGTTTATGTGTTAGAAATACATTCTTCAAAACAAAGCCTCAACAGAATCTCTTAGAGGCATCCCAAGATAGAGGCACTGACACCAGCTCAACTTAATCCTTACCAGGCGTTCTAATCTTCCTAGTATTACAATCACACATTTTATTGCTTTTTACTATTATTATTATTATTATTATTATTATTATTATTATTATTATTTATTATTATTATTATTATTATTATTATTATTATTATTTATCATTATTATTATTATTATTATTATTATTATTATTATTATTATTATTATTATTATTGTATGCTGCCTTTCTCCGAAGACTCTGGGCGGCTCACAGGGTACAAAAGCAACACAACAAATCTAATTAATTAAAAGTTACTACTAAAATCCCATATATAATAAAAAACAGTCAACCAATTCATTCACAACCACACATTACATCTCGTAAACAGAGGAAGGGGGCTTGATCTAATTGCCCCATGCCTGGCAACATAAATGAGTTTTGAGGCTCTTGCGAAAGACGAGGAGGGTGGGGGCAGTGCGAATCTCTGGAGGGAGCTGATTCCATACCTTCTACTATGAAATAACAAAAGAAAGGACAGACAAGATTTTCAGATTAGAAAAAAACCTCCTAAAGCAGATGAGCAGAAATTAGGAAAGATCCAAAACCTTCTACTTGGTGCCTCTTTAAGGCTTTCTTGAGTTTCATGGTTGTCTCTCTCCGGAATTCCACCAATTTGTCCAGCAGTTCCTCATCTGCAGAAATACAAAGCATTTGAATTTTGATCTCATGACCGTGGTATTAGGTAGGAGACATGGCTGGGTAATTAACTGTGGTTTATTAAGTCCAGCATGGAGAACGAACGATACAAGCAATAAAACGAACTCAGGTAACTTAGGCTGGTGACAGCTCTTTTATACTCCACCCCAATAGTAAATCTACCAATTGGCAAACAATAATGTTCCCGCCAAGAATTGTCCCTACCCAGTGACAGGAATACCCAATGGCTATTTCTCTAACAGTCACTGGGCAGAGACATAACACGTGGGATGCTGCAATGGGGTGAAAAATGGCCATAAGCACCAGTGTGTGATTATCTGTATGGTAGGGGACGGCGTACCGATAGTGGCCGCCAGATTGCTCAATTTGCACGTGGCCACTATGGTGCCAGCCCTGTTTTTTCCGCCATCTTTTTTCTTCATTTTTCCGTATTTTTGCTTCGTGTGCATGCACAGAAACAAAATCTTGCGAGGGGATGTGCATGCAAGAAATATTTTGGTGAATGTTTTGCTTCTGCGCATGCATGGAAGCAAAAAGATCACCGAAATGTCACACATGTGCACGACCCTTCACAAGATTTCAGCATGGTTTCTTCCTCTGTATGAGCAGAAGCAAAACCACACTGGGACGCATGCGCATAGCACATGCGCACACACGAGAGAACTGAAGAATTAATTTATTCGAAAGGGAAAGACTGGAGGATAGATTCAGCTTCAGCCACAACAACACACAAACACACAGCAGTTACAAATCTAAAGTAAACTGCTCCAAACTCAACTGCAGGAAATACGACATCAGTAACTGAGTAGTTGATGCATGGAACCCACTACCAGACACTGTAGTATCATCACCTAACCCCCAAAACTTTACCCTTAGACTATCCACTGTTGACCTCTCCCGATTCCTAAGAGGTCAGTAAGGGCCGTGCATAAGTTCACCAGAGTGCCTTCTGTCCCCTGTCCTAATGTTTCTCTTTACTAGTATCACGTAGGTACAAAAATATTATTATATCTTTGTATACCACCCATACATACATGACAAAACAAATAAAAATAAATAAATAAAATGGTAGATATAGACAGACAGACAGACAGACAGACAGATGGTGGATGGATGGATGGATAGATAGATAGATAGATAGATAGATAGATAGATAGATAGATAGATAGATAGATAGATAGATAAATGATGATGGACAGAAAATCAGATAGATGATAAATGATGGTTTCATGAATAATGAATGAATGGATGGATTGATGATGGATAGATGGATGGACAGACATAGATGGATAATGATGGATAGATGATGGAAGGATTGAGACAGAAAGAAAGACAGATATGATATGATATATGATATGATATGATCGATAGATGATAGATAGATACATAGATAGATAGATAGATAGACAGACAGACAGACAGACAGACAGATAGACAGACATGTAGATGATATACATAGACATACAAGCTTGTAGATAATGGATAAATAGATGATAGAGATATATGTATAACTGTTGCTGGGATTCTCACCTGTAAGTTTGGTTTGTAGTAGTTTTTCTATTGTGACCTTCACCTCTTGGATCAAGGCATCAACCATTGCTTTAACTGAAAAGAAGAGAATAAGAGACAGTCACAAAAGGTGGTGGGGGGATCAATTTTTAATTATGTTTTTAAAGGTGGGGTATGTTACAACTCAGAGGTGGGCCACATTTTAGTGGTGGAGGAAACTTTGGGAAGGAAAGAATAAGACTTAATCTTAGCTGGAATAAATACAAAGGACATGAAAATAGCTAGGATTCTCAGGGGTGGTTTGGGTTTTTTTAAAGATCATAGCAGAGATGCACAAGTTTCTTAGGCTAAAGTCACACACATTATCTGTGTGCAATGCAAGACACTCTAAATTTAATTTAATTTAATGATTTATGCATTGAATTTAATTTAATTTAATTAACCATTCAAATTAAATTTAAATTAATTAAGCATTAAAAATAAATTAAAATTTAAACATTAAAAAAGAAAATTAAAAATACATTAATTTAAATTCAAACAGACAAATTAAATTAAATATCTTAAAGCATATGAAATTAATTATTCACCTCCCATTTATGAATAGTTCTCTTTGGTGGAAAATTTGGTAAATGCCCAAATTGTTTACCTGTATTTACTCTTTGTGTAACACCCCGCCAAATTTGGGGTGCATGCAATTTGCAGCCTCAGACTGTGAAACCTTCACAGTGTTTGCATTCCTCTCCTCAGAGCAGTGGAAAATGGCATTAAAAAATCACAGATATTTTCCCAAGCACATTTTCAAGTTTGATGGTACATTTAGAAGAGCTCTTGAATAAAGCTGGGGAGGGCGGGGGGAGCTTTTTTCCTATCATTCCTGTACGGCTTAAAGCTTAAAGGATACAATTTTCTTACCAAGCTTCCAGACATCTAACATCTTGCAAAATAACACTTTCTATTTATTTATTTATTCATTCATTCATTCATTCATTCATTCGTTCGTTCATTCGTTCATTCATTTATTTCCCATCTAGATTTTTTAAATAACTCATTCAAGTCAGTGAACACATTCAACACACTTTCCTAATAACAACAACCCAACGTCATTGAGCTGACTTTAATGGCTAAGGCAGGACCTGAACTCAGGATCTGTCTGCTTTCTAGCTCTGTGCCTTAACCGCTAGGCCAAACTGGCTGTCCCAAATTGCTCTTTAAAAACTCATCTTTTCAATGAATTTTTTGGTGTGAATATTAGCCCACCTTAATTCTCAGTTAACTCCCAGGTAGATAATTCTATCAATGTATGTTTCCTGTCCTCATGTACAGTGTTCGCTCGATTTTCGTGGGGGATGCGTTCCGAGACCGCCCGCGAAAGTTGAATTTCCGCGAAGTAGAGATGCGGAAGTAAATACACCATTTTTGGCTATGGACAGTATCACAAGCCTTCCCTTAACACTTTAAACCCCTAAATTACCATTTCCCATTCCCTTAACAACCATTTACTCACCATTATTACTGGTACTCACCATTGAATAAGACACTTAGTGATCCTGATATTTATAAACATATTTATTAACAATAATTATTTTTTTGTTATTTATTTACAAAATTTATTAGTTTGGCGATGACGTATGACGTCATCGGGTGGGAAAAACCAAGGTATTAATTAATATTTTTTGAAAAACCGTGGTATAGGCTATTCACGGAGTTTGAACCTGCGAAAATTGAGGGAACACTGTATACCAGTTTCTATGTCTGTCTCCTTTTCCTGTTTTTATCTATTAGGTTTCATCTCACTTTGATTACTATATAAGTAACCCAAGGAGGTGAACATACATCATACTTCTTCCACCTCCTATTTTCCTGGAGTGAAATGTGGGATTCTGAGCAGAATAGTCTGACCTCGTTCTTACAGAATCAGCAAAACTTTATGTTATAGAATAGAATAGAATTGAATTTTTATTGGCCAAATGTGATTGGACACACAAGGAATTTGTCTTGGTGCATATGCTCTCAGCGTACATAGAAGAAAAAGATACATTTGTCAGGAATCATGTAGTACAACACAATGATTGTCATAGGGGTCAAATAAGCAATGAAGAAACACTATTAATAAAAATCTTAGGATACAAGCAACAAGTTACAGTCATACAGTCCTAAGTGGGAGGAAATGGGTGATAGGAATGATGAGAAAAACTAGTAGAATAGAAGTGCAGATTTAGTAAAAAGTCTGACAGTGTTGAGGGAATCATTTGTTTAGTAGAGTGATGGCATTCGGGAAAAAACTGTTCTTGTATCTAGTTGTCTTGGTGTGCAATGCTCTGTAGCGACGTTTTGAGGGTAGGAGTTGAAACAGTTTGTGTCCAGGATGTGAGGGGTCAGTAAATATTTTCCCCGCCCTCTTTTTGACTTGTGCAGTATACAGGTCCTCAATGGAAGGCAGGTTGGCAGCTATTGTTTTTTCTGCAGTTCTGATTATCCTCTGAAGTCTGTGTCGGTCTTGTTGGGTTGCAGCATCAAACCAGACAGTTATAGAGGTGCAGATGACAGACTCAGTGATTCCTCTGTAGAACTGTATCAGCAGCTCCTTGGGCAATTTGAGTTTCCTGAGCTGGCGCAGAAAGAACATTGTTTGTTGTGCTTTTTTGATGTTAGGTGACTATTTTAGGTCTTGAGATAAGACAGAACCTAGAAATTTGAAGGTCTCTACTGTTGATACTGAGTTGTCTAGTATTGTGAGAGGTGGAAGGATGGAAGGGTTTCTCCTAGTCTACCACCATTTCTATGGTTATGAGTGTGTTCAGTTCTAGATTGTTCTGGTCACACCACAAGGATAGTTGTTCAACCTCCCGTCTGTATGCGGATTCATCATTGTCTCAAATGAGTCCAATCATTGTTGTATTGTCTGCAAACTTCAGAAGTTTAACAGATGGTTCGTTTGAGATGCAGTCATTAGTGCATAGAGAGAAGTGGTGAGAGTACACAGCCTTGGGAGGCACCTGTGCTAATTGAACATATATCTGATGAGATTTTTCCTAGCTTCACCTGCTGCTTCCTGTCTGTTAGTGGCGTTATTTAGAGCAGTGTTTCCCAACCTTGGCAACTTGAAGATATTTGGACTTCAACTCCCAGAATTCCCCAGCCAGCATTCGCTGGCTGGGGAATTCTGGAAGTTGAAGTCCAAATATCTTCAAGTTGCCAAGGTTGGGAAACACTGATTTAGAGCACCACAAGAATTCCCTCCAGTCACAGTTTTACCTTCTGCTTCTATGGAGTCATAGATATAGGACAAAAGCAGGCAGAGCTGGGGAGGTGGAATTAAATGAGTCATGAGTTTAGAATCCTTGCATTGCCATAAAAGATCCAGATTCAGCCCACAAATTCTGTGGACCCTTATCTAGCTGCAATGCAGTGCTGTTACATTCTTGCATACAGGCGTGAATAAATATTCTATATCTGCAACTTGGTTAATGGTCCTGATTCTTTGCACCTGATAATAGTGATAGAAGACCTTGGAGGTCTTCCGGTCCAAGGACCCTTCCAACTTGCCTTGATCTTAAGCTATGATTTGCCAGACCTACCTGTCTGTTTTCCCTCCCACAGAAAAAAAACCCAGCAGCCACAAAACAAGACAATTTGTTTTAATGCTTCTATTTCCACCTGTCATCGCAACAAAGGTTGGGTTACATTAAGGGAGGAAAAATTGTCTGTTAGAGTGCTTTAGACCTGCTAAAATCCCTGGGGATATGACGATGATTCACTTATTCGTCCCATAGATTTCAGCACCAATTCACTCAGCAGAGCTCCAGTCTAGTAATCATTATTTGCAGGGTTGGGGGAAAATTATAGTTGAATTGCATTAGACACACCCAAATTGGAGACCAAAGAACTGCCTGTGGCTGATGCTTTTTCCAAAAGGATTTTTGAATGAGGAATGTTATTGTGTATTCTTTGTTTCTTTTTGATTCATGTTCCTCCCATGGATATTTTATTGGATTTTAATGGTTGCAAGCTGCTAAAAGTATCAGCTGTGATCGACAGAAATAAAATAATAAGCTAGAACCTGAAACAATAACAGCATGTGTTATTTTATTGACCCATCTGTAGAGATATTTGTAATACCGTATTTTTCAGAGTATAAGATGCAGCTTCTTCCTTCCTAAAAGAGACTGAAATTTTGGGTGCGCCTTATACTCTGAATGTAGCTTTTGAAAGCTTTGTTCCCAGCTCTAACAAGGTGCTAATAATTTTCCCAGCTCTTTCATTGTTACTCTCTCCAAATAATGTTTTTCCAGCCTTAAGTCTTGGCAGGCTTTTTTTCATTGCTCTACTTGCTCTGAAAATGTTTCTTTCCAGCCCTAACAAGGTGCTAATGAACTTCCCAGCTCTTACTGGCTTGCAAGCTCTTTCATTGTTACTCTCTCCAATTAAGTTTTTTTAAAGCCCTAACCAGGGGATAAAATAATGTCTTGAAGCTGACCAGACTAAGGCTGCTAGCCAGATGAATACCTGATTCTTTTCCCTACTTTCCTCCCCAAAAACTAAGGTGTGTCTTATACTCCGGTGCATTTTATACTCCGAAAAATATGGTACCTATATCCTTCATCTTTTACATCAGTATCCTGGAAGATCTGACAATGCTTATAAAGTGATACCATGTCTTATGAACTTAATTGCTTTCAGGACGAGGTTCATAAGGTGAAAAGTTTGTAAGACGAAACAATGTTTCCCATAGGAATCAATGGAAAAGCAATTATTGTGTGCAAGCCCAAAATTCATCCCTTTTGCCAGCTGAAATGCCCATTTTTGTGCTGGTGGGATTTCCCTGAGGCTCCCCTCCATGGGAAACCCCATCTCCGGATTTGGCGATGCTGCAGGGGAATTCCCAGCAGGGGAATCCCACCAGTGCAAAAACGGGCGCTTCGGCTGGCAACGGAAGTCCGGAGGCGGGGCATCCCAGCGGCGGTGGCGGGTTCATAAGGTGAAAATATTTTGGAAGAAGAGGCAAAAAAATCTTAAACCCTGGGTTCGTATCTCGAAAAGTCCGTATGACGAGGGGTTCGTAAGACGAGGTATCACTGTATATTCATCGTTTCCCCCCATTGTAATTTTTTTCTAATTCAGGTTGCAGCTAAATATTGTGCAGCTGCTGTGAAAATTAGACACCAGTTGGTGAATGGTCTCCCGCATTGTAACATACTTTTTATATCAACTGTTACAATTGCCTGTATTAGTGTACTTTTGTTTAATTATTTTTTTAGCTGTTTTCAGTTATATTCTCTCTCTCCGGCCCTTAGTTGCACTAAAAATTCATTCAATATGGTGCAGCATATTTTTACAAAATCTGTAAGATACGGTAGCTAACTACTTTAAAATTAAGAGAGGTGGTTGTATTTATTTATTTATTTGATTTCTACTCCACGTTTGTTACTTTATAAGTAACTCAAGGTAGCAAACATACATAATATTCCTTCTTCCATCTATTTTCCCCACGACAACCTTGTGAGGTAGGTTGGATTGAGACAGAACAACTGGCCCAAAGTTACCCAGCTGTCTTTCATGCTTAAGGCAAAACTAGAACTCACTGTCTCCCAGTTTCTAGTATTGTTAATATCTCTGTACAAAGAAAAAATGGTATATTTGTCAGATGTAGGGTTTTTGGCACTTTCCATGGGTTTTGTCATTCCTTTCTCTTTTTTATTTATGTTCCTTTGTATTTTAATGCATGATGTTGAAACTTTATAAAGACATTTATAGAGAGGGAGGGAGGGAGATGACTATGAAATATTAACATAATGGCAGATTTATTTATATTTTAATAGCAAGGGGGGAAGACTCTTGCAGTGATGCAGCCTGAGGGAAATCAGACCATTCAGGGAGAAAAATAATGTATTGACTAATAAATATTAATTTAATTATAATAATATTTAGAATAAATTCTTCTAACTAGCTGTATTTCCAGGAATGAGTCACTAGGTGCAAATTTATTGTCCCAAGGACAGAAACTCCCAAAATACAACATCATGAATAAATGAAATCTCCCTTCTCTACTTCCTCCACTCCTGTTCCTGATCTTATTTTTAGAAGGGGTGTGATGGGAAAAACTAAGAAAAGAAAAGAAAGATGAAAGATGTGATGATAGAAGAGGAATGTTGGGGTTCACTCCTGGCAGTGTTATTGTGTTTTAGGATAATATAATTACAGGTGCTTCTCGACACACGATCACAATTGAACCTCACATTTCTGTTGTTGAGCAAGACAGTTGTTAAGTGAGTTTTGTCTCATTTTATAACTGTTCTTGCCATTCATTGTTAAACGAACCATTGCAGCTGTTAACTTAGTAACACAGTTGTTAAAGCGAATCTGGTTTCCTCATTGACTTTGCTTGTCAGAAGGTCGCATAAGGAGATCATGTGACCCTGGGACACATCAACCATTATAAAAATATGACTCAGTTGCCAAGCATCTGAATTTTGATCACATGACCATGCTGCAAATGTCGTAATCAGTAGTGGGTTGCTAACGGCATAGTAAAGGATGGCACACATTGTTTTGAATTTTCAAACGTGTGTGTGTCTGAAATTTGTACCCTTGAATTTTCGGGAGGCTCCTACCAGAGATCCCGACAGAACAGCACCCAATTTGCACTGAAAGATGCTGAAAGAAAATGCAGGGCATCTTGCATAAGTCACACCCACAGTGTGGTAGTAAAAATGTTGGTAGCCCTTCACTGGAAGATACTGTATATCAACCGTGATGCCACTAGCCTCCGTGAGCGCCCCGTGCTACATTTCATAAAGTGATTCACAACCTGCACTGCAATTCACAATTTAATGAAAGAGGGTAGGCAGACTGAACGATTTTCCTAGCTGCAAACCATATCAGTGCGCAGAAAGACATTTTAATCATTGCTGTATAGAAGCAAAGGGGCTTCAATTTATTTATTTGATTGGATTGATTGATTGATTGATTGATTGATTGATTATTTATTTATTTATTTATTTATTTGTTTGTTTGTTTGTTTGTTTGTTTGTTTATTTATTTATTTATTTATTTAACAGATTTATATAGGGGCCCAACATACATCAAGGTGCTGATAGGCGGGTTACAATTTTTTTAAAAAAAAATTTCAAAGATATAATTAAAAAATCTAATTTAAAAAAAACAGCACCACCCCCATAGGATCAATAATACAATCAAAGCAGACATTTAATCAGCTCTATCACTATTGGGGTCCCCATGATTGCTAATTAAACCATGTTTTAGATCTTTCAAAAAAGCAACAGGGTAGGGGGGCCAACCATACCTCAGGAGGAATGATGTTCTGTAGAGAAGGGACCACTACCGAAAAGACACTTTTTGTGATCTCACTAGTCTCTGGTTCTCAACCTGAGGGCCGGGTTGAATTATCATTTCATAGGAGTCACCTAACACCATGTGAAAAAATAAATTTCACATGGTGTTTGGAACTAAAGCTTCTATTCCGGCGCCTTGGAACATATTTTTACAATCCAACCAATCAGGTGTTTGCAGTGGGGGGTGTCCCTCTGACCTTCCTGCCAATCAGCTTAAAGCTCTGTTAGGAGAATTGGTGCTAGACTTATGGTTGAGGGTCACCACAACATGAGGAACTGTATTAAGAGGTCGCGGCATTAGAAAGGTTGAGAACCACTGTGTACATTCCTAATTGCTAGGACCTGCAACATACTCTGCCTTCCCATCCTGGCGAGCTGAGTGGACAAAATAGACAAGAGACAATTCTTCAAACAGCCTTTAAATCAGGAATGTCCAACCTTGGCAACTTTAAGGCTTGTGGACTTCCACTCCCAGAATTCAGCAAGGCTGGCTGGGGAATTCTGGGAGATGAAGTCCACAAATCTTAAATTTACCAAGGCTGGGCCCTTGCTTTGGATGAAAGGCCCAGAAGGCAAAGGATTACAGAGGCAAAGGACTACAGAGTTGTACCTGCCAATCCTGAAAACTGGCTAGTGGCATAATGCAGGAAGAAATCCCCCTCAAGGCCTCTGAGCAGGACTTCCGCCCGTGACTTCAAGCGAGTGTCCCGTATGTTTTTCGGAACGAGGTCAGTCCGGAGCTTAGCTATATTGTTCTTAAACTCTGGGTCACATTGTAAGCAGGCCCAGATTCTGGTGGGAATCCATACCAGGAAGAACAATGAGGAAAATCCTAGGAGCGGCATGAGGAAAAAGGAGAACCACCAAGTTCTGCTGATCATGACATCAGAATGGCACAAGCAGAACATTATCACCTGGATCATAAGGTTCTGTTTGGGCAATGAGCCAATGCAGATAATCCTTGACTTACCACCACAGCTGGGACCAGAATTTCTGTCGCCAAGCAAGGCGGTTGTTAAACAAGCCAGGCCCAGTTTTATAACCTCTTTTGCCATGGTGGCTAAGTGAAACAGTTTGTTTGTTTGTTTGTTTGTTTGTTTGTTTGTTTGTTTATTTATTTATACCACCCTTCTCTTTAGACTCAGGGCGGCTTACAACATGTTAGCAGTTGCTAAGTCTGAATCACACAGAATATTAAGCAAAACCTTGTTTCATACACTGGCTTTGTTTGTTAGAAGGAAAAGAAGGAGAAAGTGGGGTTATCATAAAACCTCAGGATGCTGCAATTTTCGTAAATAGGTGCCCATTGCCAGGTACGGGGGTCACCCAGAAAGTAATGCCCAGTCACTAAATGAAAGAACATAAGAACATAAGAAGAGCCAAAGCCCATCGAGTCCAGCATTCTGCGTCACACATTGGCCCACCAATTATCCATGGGGATCTTGAGCAGAAAGAGAAGGCAACCCCCCCCCTTTCCCTTGACCCCCAACAAATGGTACTCAAGGGGATCCTGCCTGCCTCAACCAACATAGAGGCAGCACATGGACATCCGTTTCAATAATCACTGATACACTTGGCATCCATGAATCTGTCCAATCCTGCCTTGAAGCTCTCCAGGCTGTCAGCTGTCACAAACTCTTCTGGAAGTGAATTCCATAAACCAAGGACCCTCTGGGTGAAGAAATATTTCCCTTGATTTGTCCTCACTTTCTTACCTGTGAGTTTAGGGAGTGCCCCGTCGTCCTAGTATTGTGTGATAGAGAAAAGAATTTCTCTATCCACCTTTTCTACCCCATGCATGATTTTATACACTTCGATCAAGTCACCCTTTAAACGCCGTCTTTCAAGGCTAAAGAGACCAAGGTGTTGCAACCTGGTTTCATAAGGGAGATGCTCCATTCCCTTGATCATTCTTGTTGCCCTTTTTTGCACCTTTTCCAGTTCCATTATATCCTTCTTGAGGTGCGGTGACCAGAACTGTACACAGTACTCCAAGTGTGGTCTCACCATTGATTTGTACAGAGGCAATACAACAATTACCGACTTATTTTCGATTCCCTTCCTAAACATGTCAAGCATGGAATTTGCTTATTTTTTTTTTTTAACTGCTGCTGCGCACTGGGTTGACATCTTCATTGAGCTGTCCACCAAAACCCCAAGATCCCTTTCTTGGGTTGTCTCAGAAAGTTTGGTCCCCATCAGTTGGTAGGTATAATTGGGGTTCTTTGCCCCGATGTGCATAACTTTGCACTTGTTTAGGTTTAAATGCATTTGAGTCAAAAAACTAAGGATTTGTAGGTTTCGAATTTGCCACTTTGTTGCCCACTCATTAAGAAAGTTAAGGACTACCTTTACATTCTTCTTCAAAGAAAGACCGTAGGAGCTGTACATCAGCTCCCAACTTAGATTAGCTTCTTAGCTTCTTCCATCTGTATATCAGCTCACTGCACTGATGTTCTCCAGATATTCTGGGACTGCAACTCCCAGAATTCCCTGACAGCATGGCCTAGCTAAAGAATCTTGGATGTTGTAGTTCCAACAAGTTTGAAAGGTTATGAACAGGAAAGCAGCTACAATGTTTTCCAGTCATATTTTATAAACAAAGAGGTTTTAAATTTTTTTAAATATCTATTGAGCCCTTGTATTATTTTTCCAACACTGCTAAGATAATATTTATATTTATAAACGCTCTTAAAACACCTTGCAGAGATTAAAAGCGTGACAATCCTTGCTCTTGAATTTATAATTTATAATTGAAGGCAGAGGAAGGGATTTTCACTTGCTTAGAAATGTGTAAATGACAAAATATGAATTAGCCAGTGTGATTTTTGAAATTGTTTGTGTGAAATTGACTATATAATCTTACTTGCGTGTGGAGACAAGTCCTTTCTGCTTCAGATGCTCCAGAATTGTTCTTACACCACCACCTAAATTTCTCAATAGGCAGGAGTACAGAGAACTATATGGGCAGCTGAGTCTACCATATTTTGTAAGAAAATATGGGGATTGCTGAAGTAGAACAGCCCTTCATCACAATTCACATAATCCTTTCAGCTATATTGTTCTAATCTAAGAGGTATTTTAACCCCAAATGAGGTGGAAATAATTTGCTGGAATGTACTGATGTCTTCTTTTGCTAGTGCATCTGATTAATTGGCCCTTCCGAGACTCAAAAATAATTCAGAAACTAAAATTTGTTATGTAAACCACAAGTCACATAGATTACTACACACCTTTAGGATAAACACTGACATTATTCACCATTAGTTAAACAGTAGGTATTTGCTTTTCAGTTCCCTGTATTAACATTCTGCTTATGTAATTAGTACACCCTTATGTGTTATATCAGAAATTGTGATTCTTGTGTAAAAACTGCATAAATATCTCTCTGAAAGCTACAATCACCAACTGTAGATACTGCCCAACTGCCAAGAAACTAGCAAAGTTCACACACACTGTCCTAAGCCATGGTCTGATTAACAAATAACTATTCCTTATACAGTCTTCCCTCGATTTTCACGGGTTCGAACTTTGTGAAAAGTCTATACCATGGTTTTTCAAAAATATTAATTAAAAAATACTTTGTGGTTTTTTTTCCTATACCACGGTTTTCCCCACCTGATGACGTCATATGTCATCGCCAAACTTTCATCTGCCTTTAATAAATATTTTTTTAATAAACTTTAATAAATAAACATGGTGAGTAATAATCTAAATGGTTGCTAAGGGAATGGGAAATTGCAATTTAGGAGTTTAAAGTGTTAAGGGAAGGCTTGTGATACTGTTCATAGCCAAAAATAGTGTATTTACTTCCGCATCTCTACTTTGCGGAAATTCGACTTTCGCGGGCAGTCTCGGAATGCATCCCCCGCGAAAATCGAAGGAACACTGTAATGGACTACCCTTGAAAACCAACCAGAAATTTTAACTGCTTCAGAATGCAGTGGAATGAGCAATGGTGGGCTTATCTCAGAATGCCCACTTGACAAGCCAACTTTATGAACTGCATTGGTTGCTAGTGGGTAAGTTTATTGATGTGATTCAAGGGGCAGATTATCAAATGTCTGTGGAAATTCTGTCATCCAGGTTATAGTTGTCTCAAAAGTCCTTTTTTCTCTCCCCGTTTTATTTAATATATTTTATTAATTTTTATAATATCAATAAGAAAAGATCATACGCACAATACACAACATATAGCAATGGGCTCAGTGTTTAAGTGCCTGCCACCAGACAACATTCACACCACTCCACCAAAATGGGGGCATATTTTGTATATACCATGTTAACTCAAGAGCAATAGTATATCTATTTACATGTTATAAAGTGATTCTAATTTATTTTTTATAGCTTGGTCTTGGAATTCTACTGACCACATATCCTCTTACCTTGTTCCATCATCCCATCAGTTCCTGCAGATTGGTTACCTGAATTCTTCCTCTTATCCATAATCTCAAAATGAATGTGATCCACCATGTACCAATACAGTGATTCCTCGATTTTCGCGGCTTCAAACTTCGCGAAACGCTATACCACGGTTTTTCAAAAAATATTAATTAAAAAATACTCCACGGGGTTTTTTCTACCACGGTTTTTCCCACCCGATGACATCATACGTCATCACCAAGAGTCACTTCTCTGTCTCTTTCTCTTTCTTTTCTGTCATTCTCTGCTTCAATCATTTTCTCATTTCTCTTTTTTTCTCCCCTTTTTTCTATCATTTCTCTCTCTCTTCCTTCCACTCTTCTCTCTCTCTCTTTCTTCCTCTCTCTCACTCTCTTCCTTCCTTTCTCATCTCTTTCTTTCTTTCCTTCTCTCTCTTTCTCTATCTCTCCCCCTCTTGCTCTCTCTCTTTTTCTCACTTTCCCTCTCTTGTGCACCCACCAGCCTCCGGAGAATGCCTGTCCCGCCTCTCTTGCAGCAGAGGAGAAAGAGAGGTGGAGCGGGCGGCAAGCGGGCGAATGGGCGAGCGGCGAGCGAGCGGGCAGGTGAGCGGCGGGCGGGCGGCGGGCGGGCGGGCGAATGGGCGAGCGGCGAGCGAGCGGGCGGGCGGGCAAGCGGCGGGCGGGTGAGCGGTGGGCGAGAGGGCGGGCGAGCGGGCGAATGGCAGGTGGGCGGGCGAACGGGCGAGCGGCGAGCAAGCGGGCGGGCGAGCGGCGGGCGGGCGGGCGAGCGGCGAGGAGGCCGGAGGCGCTGGGGGGGTGGCCGACATTAAAAACAACCATTGCCAGCCTCCGAACTTTCGTCGCTCCCCGCCTCCACCTGCAAGCCCTCGCGCGGCCATGGAAAAAGGGCGCGCATGGGCAGATGGTGTTTTTACTTCCGCGCCGCTACATCGCGGAAAATCGATTTTCGTGGGAGGTCTTGGAACATAACCCCCGCGAAAATCGAGGGATCACTGTACCAATTTTGTATTGTTCATTTTGTCGCATCCTTTGAGCACTTTCTATAATTCTTCTTTTATTTCTCTAAATTTTGCCATCTTGTTACTTTTAATACCGCTATTTCCTTTGTAATAATAATAATTATTATTATTTATTAGATTTGTATGCCGCCCCTTTCCGTAGACTCGGGGCGGCTCACAGCAATAATAAAAAACAATGTACAATAACAAATCTAATATTTAAAAATATCTAAAAACCCCTTATTTAAAAACAAGACATACACACAAACATACCATACATAAATTATATAGACCTGGGGGAGATCTTCCAATTCCCCCATGCCTGATGGCAGAGGTGGATTTTAAGGAGTTTAGGAAAGGCAAGGAGGATGGGGGCAATCCTAATCTCCAGGGGGAGCTGGTTCCAGAGGGTTGGGGCCGCCACAGAGAAGGCTCATCCCCTGGGTCCCGCCAGACAACATTGTTTAGTTGACAGCACCCAGAGAAAGCCAACTCTGTGGGACCACTGGTCACTGGGATTCGTGTGGCAGAAGGCAGTCCCAGAGATATTCTGGTCCGATGCCATGAAGGGTTTTATAGGTCATAACCAACACTTTGAATTGTGACTGGAAACTGATCGGCAACCAATGCAGACTGCACAGTGTTGGTGTAACATGGGCATACCTAGGGAAGCCCATGATTGCTCTCGCAGCTGCATTCTGCACGATCTGAAGTTTCTGAACACTCTTCAAAGGTAGCCCCATGTAGAGAGCATTACAGTAGTCGAACCTTGAGGTGATGAGGGCATGAGTGACTGTGAGCAGTGACTCCCAGTCCAGGTAGGGCCGCAACTGGTGCACCAGGCGAACCTGGGCAAACGCCCTCCTCGCCACAGCTGAAAGATGGTTCTCTAATGTAAGCTGTGGATTGAGGAGGACGCCCAAGTTGCGGACCCTCTCTGAGGGGGTCAATAATTTCTCCCCCCCCAGGATAATGGACGGACAGATGGAATTGTCCTTGGGAGGTAAAACCCACAGCCACTCCGTCTTGTCAGGGTTGAATTTGAGTCTGTTGACACCCATCCAGGCCCTAACAGCCT
Source organism: Erythrolamprus reginae (assembly GCF_031021105.1). Lineage (NCBI taxonomy): Eukaryota > Metazoa > Chordata > Lepidosauria > Squamata > Dipsadidae > Erythrolamprus > Erythrolamprus reginae. Next base: position 134,238,495 of record NC_091963.1, on the reverse strand, counting down.
CCAGGCACTGGCACATCGTATGTTTAACATCCTATTTTTTTTCAAAAAGCAACTGAACTGTTTGTTTTCTGAGGCAGTGTTTTTCAACCAGTGTGCCGCAAGACATGGTCAGGTGTGCCGCGAAGCTCAGAGAGAAAGAAAGCAAGAGAGAGAGAAAGGAAGAGAGAAAGAAAGCAAGAGAGAGGAAGAGCGAGCGAGAGAGAAAGGGACCAAGAGAGAAAGCAAGAGAGAAAGAGAACAAGAGAGTAAGAAAGCAAGAGAGAAAGAGAACAAGAAAGAACAAGAGAAGGAGAGAGAGAAAGAAAGAGAGAGCAAGAGAGAGAGAGAAAGCAAGAGAGAGAGAGAAAGAGGGAGGGAAGAAGAGAGAGAGAAAGACAGAGGGAGGTAGGGAGGGAGAGAGAAAGGGCAAAAAAGAGGAAGGAAGGAAGAGAAAGAAAGGGATGGAGAGAGAGAAAGAAAGAGGAAGGGAGAGAAAGAGGGAGGGAGAAAGAAAGAAATAGAGCGAAGGGGAGGAAGAGAGAGAATTTTTTTGTCCAAACTTTTTTTAGCCCCCCACCCCCCCGCTCCATGTGCCCCAGGGTTTCGTAAATGTAAAAAATGTGCCGCGGCTCAAAAAAGGTTGAAAATCACTGCTCTGAGGAAGGAGAAGACGTTTCGCTTCTCATTCAAGAAGCTTCATTGGTTCTAGCCGGACTTCTTGGATGAGCCAGAACTGATGAAGCTTCTTGGATGAAAAACCAGTCCAATTGCCTTTGGAAAAAGCACCTTTGAGTGCTGATTATCAACTATAAAATCCTACATGAAATATGGTCCAGTTATTTGTGAGACCACCTACCTCTCATGGTCTCTCTTAGCCACTATGAACCAACAGAGTGGGCCTATTCCAGGTCCCTTTGATTAAACAGCGTCATCTTTCTGTCTTCTGGAACGAGGTCGTCTTGAAATCCAGATGGCTCCCAGCCTAACGACATTCCAGTAACTTTAAAGACCTGGCTGTTCTCCCAGGCCTTGGGGTAAGGTGGCAGAAAGCTCTTGTTTGACATATGTTTGACATATGTTGTATATGTTTTGGTTGGATGTCTGGATTTTCCATCTCGCTTATTTACTTTATTGTATTTTATTTCCTTCTTGTAGTTCTATCGTGTTTTCTTTATGTTGTAGGCTGCCCAGAGTCAGTTTGAATAGTGCCAAAATATCAAATAAATAAATTTTATTGGAGGCTGGGACTGGTGATACAGAATTCTTACTCAGGGAAATTATTTCTTCTCTTAAATAGGAAATGCAAATAAAATTAACATTAATACTATGGAATGCGTTTTAATACGTTAATAAGTACTACCATCAAATCTTAACCACAGCCACAAGGCTTCTTGGCTTTTTAGTTAAGATTGAGCAGAGAATTATGATTAAGACTGTCAGAGGCACAAGACTAAAAGTTATATGGATTTCTTATTTCCTTCTGTTCCAGAGAAACACTGTATTTTGGGAAATATTGTGTGTGTGTGTGTGTGTGAGAGAGAGAATGAGAGTGAGAAAGAGAATGAGAAAACAATACCTTTCTCAATAATACTGGACACGTTTGTCTTTTTGAATTTTTTGATATATTGAAAGTTGGGATTCAGCAGGTTCTGACCAGTTCTGGAGAACCAGTAGTGGAAATTTTGAATAGTTTGGAGAACCGGTAAATACCACCTCTGATTGGCCCCTCCCCATCTATTCTCTGCCCCCCGGGTACCAGCTGATAGGGGAGAAATGGGGATTTTGTAGTAACCTTCCCCTGGAGTTTGGAGGGAATGGAGATTTTACAGTATCCTTCCCTGCCATGCCCACTAAGCCATACCACATCCACCAAGCCTTGCCCACAGAACTGGTAGTAAAAAAGAAAGAAAGAATCCCACCACTGGATATACAGTGGTACCTCTACTTACGCACTTAATTTGTTCCAGGACCAGGTTCTTAAGTAGAAAAGTTTGTAAGAAGAAGCAATTTTTCCCATAGGAATCAATGTAAAAGCAAATAATGCATGCGATTGGGAGAACCACAGGGAGGGTGGAGGCCCTGTTTCCTCCCAGGAGATTCCTAGAGAGGCCCCAGGGAGGCTTCTTCCCACCTTTTCTGGCCCTATTTCCTCCCAGGAGATTCCTACAGAGGCCCCATGAAGGCTTCTCCCTGCCTTTTCCAGCCCTGTTTCCTCCCAGGAGATTCCTAGAGAGGCCCCACAGAGGCTTCTCCCCGCCTTTTCTGGCCCTGTTTCCTCCCAGGAAATTCCTAAAAGGCCCCACGAAGGCTTCTCCCTGCCTTTTCCCATTACAGTTTCGGAGTCTCTGGTTTGTAAGCAGAAAATGGTTCTTGAGAAGAGGGGTGAAAAAATTTGAACATCCGATTCTTATCTAGAAAAGTTCGTAAGTAGAGGCGTTCTTAGGTAGAGATACCACTGTATTCGTTGTTTTAGTCAATACTATCTCAAGTCTCCTTAAGGTCTATGCTACATTAGTCACTGAGAAAGAGTGACAGGCTTGATTTGGTTATGGATGAAGTTTCAGGAGTTAAAAAGAGAGAGCAAACAAAAGAGAATTGAATGAATTATAGCAGTTTTTCCTAGGGAAGACTTAAATGAACCTTTATGGGGTGGAAATGTCTCTTCCTATAGTTTAAAGTCGTTTACTCCCAGAGCGGTTCACATTGCACACGTTATTATGAGATGCAATTCATCTTTTTGCATCCTCCTCTTTTAAGGCCTGAGAAAGTTTTTTTTTCTTTTGCTCACGAATGTTGAATGCAGCATCAACACATACAAATATAGCAGGAGTGCCTCATCCCTCTGGATGGGGAAAAAGGATCACTGCCCAGTTTGTTGAGTCACTTCAGTCTCTAAAAGTAGCATGGAGAACCTTTCCTCTCGGCTTTGCTCCAGCTAATTTCATTGATGATGGTTCTGTGTGGACTTTTGCTGCATCACTGCCAGCGTGACCTTGGTGTGGTGGAGTGGGACATCCACAAGAGGGCAGAATTGCGCTGGCAAAATGGAGAATGAAAAGAAAAAAAGGGGGGGGTCTGGTCTGCCAGAGTTTTAAGACTGGTAGATTTATTGCAGCATAGGTTTTATGCATCACACTCTATTTCAGATATGTCTGACATTATGTGTGCGTGTGTGTGAAGGCTTGTTCCCATCACCTTGTTTTTTGCATGCATGCGTGCCTCAATTAATCTCTCTCAAATTGATGTAAGCCTTAAGAGTGCCAAAGTTAGATTTTTGGCAGCGTTTGATATTTCCTGCACATCCAGATGGGTATTTGAACAAGGACCAAGAGTAGTGATGCCACACTTATAAACTCGACCTGTCATCTGTCATCTCACATGTCCGTGAGCAGATCACACCACAACTTGCATCCTTGCATCCGACACACAGGTACACAAGGTTGGCCTTTGTCTGATGACATCAACCCCTCTATGTCATCACTTTGCTATCCTCCTGATGTGCTACAGACACTGCTGCATTTCATAGCTCCACTCTTTCCTGCCGTTCGCTTAGAGATGTAAACAATGGGATAGTGGTAGGGGAAACGGTACGCCTCTCAGCCCTGCCTTGTGGGAAATGCCAGTTGATTCCTGTGCAATTCTGAAGAAAAACAATCCTGTGGTAGTGGTGTTTGCTTAAGAGCCCTTAAGGAAGGTTGGGCCGAGACTGGCCTGAGCTCACTCAAATGGCGTTCATGCTTAAGGCGGGATGAGAATTCAGTCTCCTGGCTTTTCGCCTGGTGCCTTAACCACTAGACCAAACTTGCTCTTTTCAGTAACTCTGGCAAATACTGTACATCAGAAAAAACAATGGGCCGATAATTATATCTCCAATTAAACATTATTTTAATTAACAGCCATTAACATTAAAAGTAGAATTAAAGTAAGAATTGATGATGCCACACCACCAAGATTCCCAGACCTAAATTACAAGAAAGGCAGATAAACTAGGCTTTCTAGAATATTAAAATTCTGGGGGCCACCTGAATTTTGGGGAGTAGCGTGTTTCAGAGAGAGGCATTACTCTTTATAAGACGCTTGCTTGTAGGTTTTGACTCTTTTCCAGAAGACGATCCCACTTGAACTGACTGAACTGGATAGGTAGATTCTATTTAGAAGAGATTATCCTATACATAGCTTGGATCCAAGAAATTTAAGATCAATAGATTGTGAAACAAGGTCCCGAACTGGGTTCAGAAATCTATTTCCAGCCAGCTCGGCACCCACATTATAGCTGGAGGAAGACTCAAGGAAGTTTGAAGGTTGGAATCAAAAAATGGTGGTTTCATCAATCCAATCAAAACTCTATTTGGTTTATTTTTGTGCCATAGGCTTTGGTTCTGAGCAAATTGTCAAACTGGCATATGATTTCTGATCAAGAGGAATCTATGAGAGACTGTGACAGCATTCACTCGAATTGTTGAACTAAAAGCTAAAAAAAACCTCATCATAGAGTGTTCGGAGTCTTCAGAGAAGGGTGGCATATAAGTTTAAATAAAATAATAATAATAGCAACAACAAGAACAACAACAACAACGGAGAGGGGCGGCATACAAATCTAATAAATAAAAAAAATTAATAATAATAATGATGATGATGATGATGATGATGTTATGTCCCAGAACCAAACCAGAGTTGTGGTAGTATTCACACAATACTCTACGCTGGGTTTCCCACAACATTTTGGACCACACATATCCAACCTATTAAGCTTGTAGAGAGGTTGTTGGATGAATCCAATCTAGATGCTGTAATAAAAAATCTCACTTCAGAACTTAAGAAAAAACAATTGCTGCCAACCTGCCTTCCATTCAGGACCTGTATACTGCACGAGTCAAAAAGAGGACTGTGAAAATATTTACTGACCCCTTACATCCTGGACATAAACTGTTTCCTACCCTCAAAACGTCGCTACAGAGCACTGCACACAAGACAGCTAGACACAAGAACAGTTTTTTTCCTGAACGCCATCACTCTGCTAAACAAATAATTCCCTCAACACTGACAAACTATTTGCTAAGTCTGCACTACTATTGCTACTAGTTTTTTCTCATCATTCCTATCACCCATTTGCTCCCACTTAGGACGGTATGCAACTTGTTGCTTGTATCCTTAAGATTTTTATTAATATTGATAGATTCCTCATTGCTTATTTTTCCCCTATATCAAAGTTAAGTGTTGTACCTCATGATTCTTGACAAATGTATTTTTTTCCTTTATGTACACTGAGAGCATCTGCACCAAGACAAATTCCTTGTGTGTCCAATCACACTTAACCAATAAAGAATTCTATTCTATATCCTATACTCAGTTTTTTTTAACTAGCTTGAGTCTGGGAGACAGATTTTTCAAAAAGCATCATGAGGTGGAATGACAGCCAGTCTTGATTAAAAGAAGCCAATCAGCAAGAAAGAGGAGCTCCGGCGGCCACTCGTTCAGAGTTGCTACGAGCAGACTCCCCTGCAATCTTGAAAGGCGCTTCCAGGTAGCCAAGTTGGATGATGTCATTCTTGCGCAGCTAGTTTTTTTGTTCTTTTTTGTTCCGAAGTACCAAGTTTGGGGAATCTCTGATCCTGCGACTGAAGGAAGGGCTGATGCGGGGAGGGAGGGTCCTGATGGAGAGCTAGGAGTGGAACGGAGAGAATGCATTTGATTTCCCCCCCCTTCCCCTGAGGGTCTAGCCTCTGACGTCATCTTAGTTTCCCCCCGCAGACAATAGACCCCATTCATCCTTCCCCTTCCCCCTCCCACCCTCTGCCCGAACTGTTCCCACATAAAGAAGCCCATTCAGCTTCTCCAAGGGCCCCCTCCGCTCTGCTTCCTGTGATTGGCAAACTCGCCTGTCAGTCAATCCCACCCGCTCCTCCAAAGGGGTGTGTGGGTCTGCCCTCTCAAGCCTCTCTTCTTGCAGTCAAAGATTACCACCCCCCTCGCCCTCAGAGCAGCATTGCGGCCACACCCTCTCCTCTCCGATTGGGCCGGGTGGGCGGGGTTACACCCGCCGGACTCCTCCCCCTAGCCACTGGCAGCTCAGTTGCGGCTGGGCCTTGGAGGTGTCGGTGTAGCGCTCGGCCATCTGCTAAGGTACCGTAAAGCTTATTCGTTATTTCCCCCTCCCTTTATATATACAGTATATATATATATTTAAAAAAATCAATTTTCTGTATGGTTGCCCTTTGGTTCCCCCCTCCCCCGGCCCTTGAATCTTGACAAGCCTGCAGAGGCGGCGAGCGGGAAGCCTCTGGGTCCGCAAAATCTGCCTTTACTGTACGAAAGGCTAAATTGCTGATGGATTGTGCAGAGGTGTGTCCTTTTCAGTTAATTGGGGTGAGCTTAATTAAATCCCTCAGAGAGCAGAAAAGATGGCATTTAGCTTGCACTGAGTAGAGCAATCAGCACAGATGATTTTCTATTTGCTTTCCCTAATTTTAAAAAAAGATAAAACCCAAATAGCTTGTGATTCCTCCCCCCCATCCACCTTACCTGAAAATAGACTGAATGAGAAAAGACCAGTCAGCTTGTATCCAGTCGCTCTTATGTGGTTGAAATTGGGCCCCTGCTTTCCTTTGCTAAATGCCTAGTTTTTGTTCACCACTCTGTGCCTTTTTAATTCATCTGTGGTTCTGCTACCTGCTTATATTCAAAGACAAATTCTTTGTGTGTCTAGTCACACTTGGCCAATAAATAATTCTATTTGTTTCAGTTTCTATTCTATTCTATCCACTTCACTATTCATCTGTCAGTTTCCCTGAACCAGATATTCTCTAATTATGTGCATCTCATCATGCTTGACTCTCCCAACCTGATATCCTCGAAACGTTTCAAGACTGCAGCTTCCACGTTAGCTGAAGATTATGGGGAAGCATGGAGAGGTGGGGAAGGAGGAGAAAAAAGATCGCGGAAGACTTCGTTATGCCCTCCTCGGCTGCCAAATTTCTGCACAGTCCTTTCTGAGAAAGGTCTCTCTCTCTCTCTCTCCTTCCTCCATCCCTCCTTAAATTTCCTTCTGAGCTTTTTGCTTCTTATGGATAGACATTCCTTTCTCTTGGTTCAGCCAGTGACTCTGTGGTATAAAAATGCCACTGCTTTGAAGGGGTACAAATCATTGTGCTTGCCATGCCTTTATAAGAGGCCTTCTCTTTATTTATAAAGTTTTTGTTGTCGTTTCCTGTGTGGGTCATTGTGTCTAATTATGAAGCTTGATTAATGAGGAGAGATGTTGGCATAAATTGAATTGGCACCACTGAAGGGGACTTCATTTAGAGGCATTTGGAAATGACAAAGAGGAATGTATTTCAGCTGCTGTTGTATTATCCATATTGCAGGACTTATGTCAAGAAGCGGCTTGGCCTAGCTGTGGAGACCCAAGTAGCTTAAGATAGGCTCCTGGGTTTCAGAGACTTTATTCTTTGCAACACCCCCTGCCCCCTCCCATCACATGGCACTGCATGTACTTTCTACATGTATATATCTGCCATGTTCAGGCATGGAATAAGACTACCCATGGAGGGGCCATCCCATGGCAGCGAAATGTGATGGGCGCACACATTCTTTGGATTTAAAACAAAGCAGTTGGAATTTCTCTGTGTTGTTCTCAAAATAATACCAGCTATTCCAGGAATGTAGTTGTATTTTTCCACAATGAGAAAGGCGACATTCTTAAATTGAGGTTTTGAGGTTTTCTGCATGTGTCTAACCTCTAATTTAAAGCAGCTGGGAAAAAGTCTGAATTTAATTAAGCCAATTAGGTGTTTTATTTGACTGTCCACCAAAATGAACAAATCAGATCTTGGAATGTTTAGCATTTGGAACTTGCTATGTCAACAGAATGGAGAATTCCAAAGGCGGGTAGAAATGTTAGTCTGCTAGAAAGAAAATAACTTAGTGTTCATTGGCCCTTAAAGAGAAATACTTTTTGTGGCATAGAGTTCTGTTATGAACGAGAGGTAATTTCTGAAAATGGAAGAACAAAAGAGTGGAAACTCTTGAACTCTGTGCTGGGCCACCAAAGGAAAAGGGAATATGCAAAGGATTAAATTTAACAGTGCTTGGATATTTGAAGTTTCTGGTGGTTAAGCACCCTCTGTAAAACTAGGATTTTTAAATAATAGAAGTGCTAAAGTAGAAATTTATTAAAGCTAACTTGATAGAGTATTTATTTTCCTTTATAGTTACTATTCAAATCAGATTTAAGTACTATTTGAGACATTTGCTTTGAGTCATATTGTTGGTTCCACATATTTGAAAGAACTGAATACAGTATTCTATTTTTGATTGAGAACGCATGTTTCTGTGGCCGAAGATGCTGGCAGATATATTATGGGAAAGGTGAAAGAACCAGCCACTTTAAGAAGAAATGTGCTGATTTAGGATTTTTTTTCCTTCTGTGGGTTAAGTAATGGGCTAGAAGAGTGATTTTTTCCCCTTTTTCTGAAGTGGGTTCTAAATAATCGGGTTGAACGTGGCACTTGAGAAGAGAGTTTAGTTGATTTTCTTCGTTTCTCAAGGGTTTTTCCCCCCCTATAGGCCTTGTTTATGCTGGACTTGAGTAGCAAGCAGTTACGTTGTAAGTTGTCGTGCAATTGGTATTTATAGCAGCAACCGGCATGCAAGTGCCATGAAGGCAGCCTGCTCCCTGCCCCCCACCCTCCACCCCAACCCTTCTGGGTGGGAGAGAGAGATCTTGACAGAAAGTATTCGGGGCCACTGAGACTCTCTGTGAACTGCCTGGGAAAACAATTAGCAGGCTTGTGGCAACCTCCTGGGGAAAGCCTGGGAGCCATGTGGGCAGGCTCAGAAGTTGTATACTCTCAGACATAAACTTGACACACAAGTCCTCGCAGCCAGCGACACACATTTGCGCTGGGTTTGTTATTTCAGCCTATGACTGTGGTAGCTATAAAGATAGCGACTGTCAGCTTAGAGAGACTTCGAGTATTCCCAGGGCCTGGCGCTCAGCCACTCACTCACTTACTTTCCAAAAGTTGGTTCTGTTTTGTCTCCTTGCTTTAAAGCAGTTTTCCCAAACATTGTATGGAATCCTAGAACTCTCTGAAGTTCCATGAGATTCTAAAGCGGGTGGGGGAAATAAATAAAGAAATAAATGAAAGGCAGCCAGTTTATAATCATAAGAATCTTATCTTTGGAGTGGGCGCTCTCAAAAATCACATTTTAAAAAGCAACACAAAACTTTCCACAGTCTGAATAAGTTTTGAACCTCCCCCATCTTGAGGCACTCGGTGTGTATTACATTGTGTATTGCACAATCCCAACTTCAAAGCTTACCCTCTTGTCATTTTCCCCTTTTCTTGCTTTTTTAAAGAGGTCCCATCTGTAAGGAACAACCTCTTGCTACCATAATCCTCTAATTTAGTGCTTCCTTCAGATGGCTATGGTTCCCATCATCCTCAGCCAGCACAGGAATGGTGAAAAGTACTGTTATAGATAATATCACCCTTTCCACAAATAAGGCAGCTTTTCTGAGTTCAGATTACTGATGATTTAGAGAGAAAGGGAGGAAGGAAGGAAGGAAGGAAGAAGAAAAAAGGAAAGAATAAAGAAGGAAAGGGGAAGAAAGAAAGAAAGAAAGCTGAGTTCCTTGAGGGAGATATATATGATGGAGATATTGCTTTAAGGAAATTGAATATGTGTCGTCTCTACAGAGAATATATTGTGGGGCCTATCTACTTGTGTACTGGCATGGAGGATCAAATTAGTCCCATTTTATAGGCTGACATGCATTCAGAAAGTTTCTAAAAGTATTCATTGACTTTATTTGTAGCAGAGCCATCAGCTTGCCTTGAATATACAGTTGAATCTCATTCCCTTAATCGGGTTTCAATGTGTTGAAATGGTCACACCTGGGGAGCTAGGTGTCATGTACCTGTTTGTGGCCATAAAGATGGAGGATAATCCATGTGAGACTGGCTAAATGTGTATTTTTGAAACAGGGATGTGAGTTTGCTGCTTAATGAATGAATGGAGAGTTGATACTTTCTGCAGTGGCAACTGATATAGTGCTGTATCATAGGAATAGAACCATGGAATAACTTAGTTATTCTTAGGCACATTTTGTTTGTCTGCAAGCAAATAATTTGAAAGTGAAATAATTGTACTGCAGTATGAAAATGCAGAACTAGGCTTATTGTATATGTCTTTCATTCTCTCTCTTTCTCTTCATCTAAAAGATAAAGAAAAGAAGAATAGGCTATAAGGTTCAAGAAAATCAGGATTGTGGCCTTACGTGTAGTGATTATTTTATTTCTCTTTCCCAGGCATCTCTCCTACATCAAATGCAAATATGTTTTGTCATCAGTGCCACCTTTGGACCTGGGAGAGTGATAACTGCCATAATGATAAGCATTCTCTTGGGTGTCTTTCTTTAGCCTTAAAAGATGTGTGTGGGGTTGTAGTCCAAAGGGGGAACAAGTTAAGAGTGTTGGTAGGATATGAGCTGGAAGGCGGAGTTAAATGTGTCATCTGTTTGGGATAATTGCACAGACAGAAGAGACCCAAATCCACCCTCTGTGAATTCTGTTGACCCTTATAGAGCAGGGGTGGCGCAGTGGTTAGAATGCAGCACTGCAGGCTACTTCAGCTGACTGTTCAGCAGTTCAAATCTCACCACCGGCTCAAGGTTGACTCATCCTTACATCCTTCCTAAGTGTGTAAAACGAGGACCCAGATTGTTGGGGGCAACAATATGCTGATCTGTAAACGGCTTAGAGAGGGCTGTAAAAGCACAATGAAGCGGTATATAAGTATAAATTATATTGCTATTATCTAGTGCCAGTTTCAACTCTGACCGTCAGTTGACCGGATTCTTCTCTATAGGTAACAATAATAAAATCTTCTGTCCTTTGAAGTCAGCAAATGCTTCTAGTTATTTGCACCTGGCAACAGCAGTTGTTTGTGCCAGTCAAATGTGGGGAGAATTGAATGAAATGCCATGGGGGTCTTGCTTGTTCCATGGCAGTTGCTTCCTCCCATGGCTAAATGGTTTGTGTGTGGGGTGGGGGGGAAGGATAGTCCCAGACATTTCACAGTGTCATTGATGGAGTGTGGCAGCTCACCTTATCAAAGTGGGATACAGTGTTCCCTCGATTTTCGCGGGTTCGAACTTCGCGAATAGCCTATACCACAGTTTTTCAAAAAAATATTAATTAAAAAATACTTCACGGGGTTTTTTTCTATACCACGGTTTTTCCTGCCCGATGACGTCATACGTCATCGCCAAACTAATAATTCTTGCAAATAAATAACAAAAAAAATAATTGTTGTTAATAAATAATTATGTTCATAAATATCAGGATCACTAAGTGTCTTATTCAACGGTGAGTACCAGTAATAATGACGATGGTAATAATGGTTGTTAAGGAAATGGGAAATGGTAATTTAGGGGTTTAAAGTGTTAAGGGAAGACTTGTGATACTGTTCACAGCCAAAAATGGTGTATTTACTTCCACATCTCGACTTCGCGGAAATTCGACTTTCGCGGGCGGTCTCGGAACGCATCCCCCGCGAAAATCGAGGGAACACTGTATTCACTTTTCTTAATGGCAAATTCAGCCTGCATCACTCTCCAAAGTTTAAACAAGTCATAATTACAGTCCTTGGTCAGTGGTAAAGGATTGAGTCATGCAGGATACCTCTTGGGTTGATGGAGATAAGATATCCCCGGAAATCTTTGGGCTCCTGCTAGGAGAGGGAAGCTACTTATTTATTTTATTTATTTTAAATAAATAAACCCTGGAAATCTTTGGGCTCCTGCTAGGAGAGGGAAGCTACTGTCTTACATCAAAGAAGAGGGTCCTCAGATTTTGCTCCTAAGTTCAACTGTATTGTCTGTGAGATGGATTGCTGTGAGGTTTGTTGCATCCTCTCATTGGGGGGTGGGGGGTGTCGTTGAAACAAGAAATCTGGGCAGATGGAAAACAGAGGAAGATCATTCTTAACCCAGACGAGCTCCAATCAAGGAAGCTGAGTTTGCAGTTCAGGCCACCACCTTCTGGAGCTTAAGGCAATAGGAGAGGCGGCCCCCGCCAAAAAATATTCCAGCCATCCCAAGCAAAACAAAGTCCTGTGGTTATCTGAACTAACAA